>NC_092205.1:83700207-83764835 GCF_043381705.1 Parasteatoda tepidariorum | reverse complement strand
CGCTTGTTTTGTATAGTGCCATTTTGCCATGCACGGTATACTTTTACCACGACGGCACGCGAACAGTTCACAAAATCAGTCGTTTCCGAAATGCTTCCACCCTTGGTCCGAAAGCCAATAATCATGCCCTTTTGGACGTCGGATAAATCGCTACGTTTCTGCATTGCGCCAACGACTGAAATGCTTTTCGATGCCCTAGGACATCCAATATATACACTACACTGTAATGTGCTGCCACATGCACTCTGTGATTGATTATTTCACGTTGACGTCGAAAGTAGGTGGTGGTCACATTAATGTGACTGGACTGTGTATATATATATATATATATAATTCTTACTTGGAACACAGATTTTTCAGTCATTTAAATTTTCATTAGATTTTACTATCAGAACCAATTAAACACATGTTTCTACACTCAGTTTAAACACAGATTAATTTAACAGGGTAAGAATGATACTAAAAGCTAATTCTCACTTCCAAAGCTCATAAAACATGCAGTGATGCGTCTTGTCGTAATAAAATCAGCCAATTCCATCACCATCTCTAGCGATTTCTTTCCTATTTATTATTAAAAGACCCTCATTTACAGCGCCATGTTTACTTCCATTTAGGTTCGATTTCCCCTCAGAGACAATGGACTGACTTACTTAAATATCGCTATTGGCTGTTATAGCAAATTTAGATAGCGGTGCAGTTATTTGATGGCTTCCTTTTATAGAGGCACTTTCGGTTGGTAAAGAATGTCCTTTAGGTTAGTAATCAGATATGGTGAGTTTTAATCCCCCCCCCTTATGTCCGCTTCATTAATAATTGATCAGTTGGATATGTTGTCGTAGTGGAATTAGCTGTATAATATATCAATTTAAGATCTAATATGGAACATTTACTGCTTAAAGATAAATGTGATCTACGTACTTTTGATTGGAAAGCACAGTGGAAATCGGTACTAAGTGACATTTTTCAAAAAGAATTAAGCTTTCTCTCTGAAATATACTTTAAACTCTTATAACTGCACAATATTTATTGTAATGTCAATATTTTTGTAATGTCTTACAACTTTAGAAATCTCATTAAATGAAAATGTAATATTCAGTCGAATGAAGATGTAAAGAATAACGAAACTGTTAGTGGTGCTTAATTAATCGTGGTAATTAGTTTTACTAGGTCGAGATAGCCTGGTAGGCAAGGCACCGGACCCACGTTTGTGAGAAAGGGAGTTCGGACCCAGCAGGACGAAGACTCCCAGTGTAGTAAATGGTGACTGGTGCAAGTTAAATCTGCTGGGTCACAAAGTCTTTCATGTTCCCATAACAAATTTATACCTCTGGGGGTACTGAATTGGAGATTGGTCGTTCTCGGTTTCAGGTCAAAATTACAATCTGTGGACGAATTAATGGATGTATGAATGGATCCACGCTATAAACGGATGTGGCGAAGTCAAACTCTTGGCATTAGATGGCGCCACTGGAAAATAAGAACAATTGCACCCCCTCTGCATTAATAGCTGACGACAACAACAACAATTGGTGCTACTAGTATTAAAGTAGTAGATAATAGGTATTTTGGTAATAGGTACTTAATAAATATTACTCTGTTTATTAATTAACATCACTGTCATCGATAATAGTCAGAAAATATTTTTCACGCTCCCGGAAATTAAATAAATTGCTTCATTCAATTGAATAATTATTTTATTTTAATTTCAGCTGTTTTCAAAACTTGTCCACGATATTGTTAAAGTTCTAATTCAGGTATTGAAGTTTAGTAATAATTTAAAATTTGTCTGGAAACCATTAAATCATAAAGATCACCGCATGTATGAATTTGGGACATTTCAGCAGAAATATTAAAATTCTTTCTATCTCTGTCTTCAGATAACATAGAAAATCTGTCCCAATGCTTCATTACGTGGTGTATTACTTACTCGCTTACCTTTCAAGCCATGACTTTAGTATCATATATGCTATTAATCAAAAAAGAAAAGCTTCATCTAATTGGCATATCAATGTCCGTCACTATCGCTATTTTGTTTGAAATTTTTACAGCCATTTTATAAGGAATCAAAAATAAATTGAAATAATTACTTCGTAGTTAAGTTTTTCTTTCTTTAAAAACTAAAAATTATTCCAAATAAATGCGCAACATAAACTAATTTATCAACTCTACTTAAACATTCGCTTAAGACAGTGTTTCCCAAAGTGTGGTACGCGTACCCCCAGGGGTACGGGAACAGTTTAGCGGGGGTATTCGTTCTTATGCGAAATATCTTGCAACAAACGAAATTTTAAATTTGTTTTTATTTAAAAACAATTCTAGCCATGAAAATTTAAAATTGCGTATTTTTCTATTGGCTATTTTTTTTTGCAGTTAACAGTTAATAATGAGTGGTGTCAACAGCCAGTTGTGAAAGTTAATTTTTAGGCAATTTTTTTATAGTAAAAAATACATTCATTTTTTTATGAGTGGTACACAGAGCTATAAAAAATTTAGAAAGGGTACACAAAAGTCATAAGTTTGGGAAACACTGTCTTAAGATAACCTAACAAGTGTGTGTTTAGTGTCTGTTTATAATTTTTATATTTGTCAAAAAATAACTTTCCCATAAAATACTGATTCACGATTGGAATTCAGCAATCAGTAAAATAATAATAATGCAATGTTAAGACAAACCAAGAACACAACTTTTTTTTGCAGTTAGTTTGCTGTAGAGTTAACCAATTGAAAAGTTTTATTCAGTGCTTAATGTATTAACATATTAATATCTATCTTAAAAATAGGTGAAATAGTTTTCTCGTTATACATATTATAAAACACCGATCCATTGTTGGAATTTAGAAATCAGCAGAACAATAATACAATGTTGACATATACTAAGAACTCTCCTTGCATCAGAAAGGTCCTGGGTTCGAATCCCGGGAAAGGCATGGATGTTTCTTTCTCTGTCTGTGTGTTCTATGTCCTTTCTCCTTTTTGTGTGAATATGACCCGCCCTATAAGCGGATTGTTTTTGTGTGAATGGCGTGGCAGAAGTCGAATTCCTGGCCATAGATGGCGCCACTGAAAAACAGAAACAATCGCACCCCCACTGCCTAANAAAAAAAAAAAAAAAAAAAAAAAAAAAAAAAAAAACATATACTAATAGTATTAAGTTTCTTTTACAGTTAGTTTGCTGTAGAATTAACCACTAGACAAGCTCTATTAGGTGCTTAATATTTTAATATCTATCTAAAATTAACTGAAATATTTTTCCCGAAATACTTATCATAAAATACTGATATTCAAAATTAGAACTAAGCAATCAGCAAAATTATAAAAGTACAATGATTACACACCGTTAACAGTATGATGTTATAAACCATATAAGTTCTTTAGATATATTAGCCTAACGAATAAACATACGTAAAAATCCACTTCTAACATTTTCCCCATCCACTAAATTAAATTAATTCCTAAAGGTGAAAATCATTTCTTATTTCAACTATGTGAATATAATTAGGTTCATACTTATCCAACAAACTACACCCAATTAACTTAATAACAAATGGCTGAAAATGACAGCTAATTTAGGGGTTTATCATTTTAACAGAGAGAAATCAGCCACGAGTGGTCTACTAAAAGTCCCTTAGTAAAATATTACCCACATTTATTCGAAAACTTCTGAAAGTCAGTCCTTAATTGGACCGACTTTCTCATCTCCCAGATTGCGATCACTCAACAAGTTCAAAGGGTCACCCTTTGTTGAACGTCAACCGTGTTTGATTAAGGTCACACGGGTAACGAAGAGAAAGTTTTATTCTATTCAATTAAGTTCATTCGAACATTTTTTTTTGATGTCGTTTTCTTTTGAATGTGATGGGGAACGACAAAACTCGGCTTTTTTTTCAAAAGACTGAGCCTTACTAATTCAAAATGTTCAAATGAAAAAAAGAGAATAAATTTTGGTGAACAATTGGGTTTAATTTGTTGCTTCTGTTTGACTTCTTTTTTTCTTCTATCATGAGAGAGTTTTTTGAGTCCTTGGGCATTTATATCTTTTGGTTGAGCTAGACTGAAAAAAATTAAATACTGCAAAATAGAATATTAAATGTTTAAACATATTTCCTTTTTTTATTTCATTATACTTTATAAAAATGTCGTAATTATATAGATGCATTATGCTTATTAGTAAATGTATAAAATATTTAGATGTATGTCTTTCATTTTTTTTATTTTTCACTTTGGATCTTTATTTGCTATTACTTATTTTATTCCGTTCAAAAAAAAACGTAGCTTTTATCAGCTTTAATTTACTTTAATGAAATATACTCTGTTTTTCGCTTAAAAGGTGTTTTTCTTTTGAGAAATGAGGAACAAATAAGGGATTAAATTATTCATGGCCGCATAAAATAGTAGAACGTTAAAATTAATTTTCAGAGAGATATTTGATGTAAAATTTAGCTCGATATGTAAAATTCAGCTTTACTATATAAAGTTATAGAGTTGCGATGGCTCAGGGGATAGAACGTTTGCCTTCGAATGAGGTGAACCGGGTTCGAATCCCAGAAATGACTGGTTAATGCGAATTCTGCATCCGGCTTGCACCGACCGCAGTACTAACGTGAAATATCCTCTGTGGTAGACGAATCATGGGTTAGAGTCCCTTGCCATCAGGCTTACCATAGAAGGTTCTCGTGGTTTTCCTCTCCATGTAACGCAAATGCGGGTTAGTGTCCTTAAAAGTCCTCCAGTAAGGCAAATTTCTCTCAATTCTTGATCCAGGAGTTTCGTTGTCTTCTGGATTGGGTTTAAAATTACAAGGCTACGGAGTTGAACATTAGTAGTCATAAATCCGAAAATTGGGTCGTCTGTTCAGCGATAGTACTATATATACATGGATACTATATATATATGGAGAGAGAGTTAGAAAAAATACCCTCTGAACATCAGTTAAACTCGAGTGCATAAATTTTATTTACGCAAAATTTGCAATAAATGGTGATCGACTAATTCAATTTTCACAAACAGAGAGCATACTAATAGTTGAACAGGTAAACCTAAAATATGCGAATTAGTTAATGCAGATTAGATTTTAAGTTAAAAAATTAGGAATAAAAATTTTAATTTGCAAGAAACGTACCATTTTCTCAATCTTCAACCATAAGACGTTGCCGCCGGCATACAGAGGTTAGAGCAAAGGACAAAAATCTGTAAAATTTAGTGCGAAATCTACTTAGTGTAAAATTTACTTATACTTATTAAATTTAGTTCAATTAATTTATTTTTTACTTTCGTCATATTTTTTTAAATTATATGATCGTAATTATATAAACTTTGCGCTCAATTATAAAGCATGTTTATTCAAAAGTCAAGCAAAATTTTTTTTCATAAAATCTATTTTTTATGATTAATTATAATTTTTCAATATTAACAACAACTTTTGTTTAACTTTTTTTTACATAAGATTATCTTTTGGTTTTTACAATGATTTTCGTAGTTATTGTTAGGTATAAGAATTTGTACATAATTTTAGAATACATAAATTTAAATGATAAATCATCTATTACTTGAATGGAATCTAAAAATAGGTTTCAAGAAAAAAAATTTCAGAAGTCATATTTTTAAATATTTATTTCTCAAAAACTATTTGACTTATTTCATTGGCTTGTTTTATTTTTTTTTAAAATCATGTTGTTTAAATGGTGTATAATTTTATCTACCACATTGGTCAAAATAAAATTAAGTAGAAGAAATTTATAAATAATTGTAAAAAAAAAAACTTATTTCAATAAGATTATCTTCGAATGAAAGAATTTATGAATAATATTTTCCCTTTAATATTTAAACACGTGATTCATAATTTTTTTAAGTACAAATATTCTGAAAACCTTTTATCATTTTCTTCGATTATAATTATTAAATTGTTTTTACACCTGACATGAGAGTTAAAAAACATTAATGGTTAAACTATTGATAAAAAGTATTGCTTCAAAACACAAAGAAAACTACAAAAGTATTTTTTAAGAAACGTTAATTCTTCAAGTCTTTCTTTAAATCATCTTTTTATTCCATTAACGTTTCTCATTAAATGACATGTAAGTTCTAACTGAAATCAATATTGTGAAGAAACGAATAATGTAAAATAAATGGATGATATATTGATAAAATTCATTCTCTCTTTCAAATGTGCAGCCTGAAGAATACGATCAAACCTTACTCCAAAGAATCTTATCAATTGCGACACAACCGAAAGAAAGAGTCTGGAACCCACTGGCCCAAATGTGTTTGGGTGTGTTCGATCTGACAAGGGAGTGACCATTGGTCAGATAAGATTTAATGGAAAACAGATCTTTAGTATGATACCAAGATTACGATTCTAGAGATTCGTCTTGATCAAACTCTCAATAAATTGTGGCAGCACTTAGAATGTTACTTTGCAGGGAGTTATTTGTATTGAATATCTAAGGAAAGGCACTACCGAACGAAAATATTTATTATATATAGGTAATAATATCTATCGATAACAGAAGTCTTTTTTTTAAAATAAATAATAATTCTGGGAATTTAAATAATCTTACGCTTAACTTAAGCTTAGACTTCAACTTTAAATTCAGATTAGATTAAGTGTAATTTTAGCAAAGAGTAAAAACATATGAGTTACTTCAACTTTTCACTGTAAAAAAGTTTGGTGTATCATTACCACAATTTTTGGTGTACAGCTAAATTAAAAATTTTTGCTATGCATGTCACATTTTTTCTTTATTTTTCAATGCTATGGTTTTATTTATTTATTTATTCTTTCTTTAATTTAGTTTTTTTTTCGTACAGCAAACGCGCATTTTGATGCGCATTTGAATAAATTGAATGGCTTCATTGCAGAAACCTTCCGTTTAAATCACAAGCAGATTTTTGATAGTATATTTGCGCTGATTCTTGCAAGCAACTGTTATTTTATGAATTTTACATATTTGAATACATATTGAATTACATATTTTATGAATTTTACATATTGAATTTTACGTATATCGTTCGTTACTTGAAAATGTATTTAGTCAACCACAGCATCAAAATAAGTTTTAATTTAGCTCAGACTTTAACTTCTTTAGATTGAAAAAAATTAAAAAAAATAATTTCTAGACAATAATATGAATAAAAGGTTGCTTAGTAAAATTCTGTTTGAGTATTGTGAAAGCTGTGTTAAACTTACTTAATAAGTAAACTGACAACAACTACTTATTTCTTAACTTAAAGCACTTAAGAACATAAAATGTTCATATATATAACTAAATATTACAACATTTCTGGAAAAAACTTTGTCCTCCTCATCATTAGTTCCTTTTATGATGATTATTACCACATTCCACATTATTACCATTACCACATTACTTAAGTTAATTACATTTACTAAACGTACGACGTATCCTGCCTTCAATTACAAGAAGCGTAGATGTCTAATGAGTGGTAAAAACAACTATAAATGATTGCGTAAATTAAAATAAAACGAAATTAAAACTTTTAAAACCATTTCATGAATGTAGACTAAAAAGGGAATATATTTTATTTTTGTCAAACTTAAAATGAAAAACGACCCTAGATTTGAATGCTTTTCGAAAAACAAGAATAAAATTTTTGGTAGAGTTAGAAGTTTTTTGCATAAATTATCCACCCTATGTTTTTTTTTCCTTCTTTTTTTTAAACGCCTGACAAAAAAAAATACATGTATATTTTTTAAGCGACTTGAAAAATGCAGTTTTTATTTATTTTATTTTTATTTATTTAATTTTTATTTATTTAATTTTTATTCATTTTTTATTTTATTTTATTTTATTTATTTTTTATTTTATTTATTTTTTATTTTATTTATTTTACTGTTATTTATTTCATTTTTATTTATTTTATTCTCATTTATTTAATTTTTCATTTTATTTATTTTATTTTTTAATTTGTTTTCATTTATCTTATTTTCCGTTTTAGTTTCTTTCTGTTAGTAGTTAATATGGTTTCACTGGAAAACAAATCGAAATTTATTTTGATATTCGATAATTTTTTTTGCAATATTTAGTTAAGAGTTTTATACTTCAGTTATGATTTAGGTATGGTATAGTACTTTTATTTACGTGGTACTAAAGCTGCACAATAGGTTATTGGCGACGGTCTGGGATACATCCCTAAGAATGATCCGGAGATAACATACATACATCACATCCTGTTTTACAGGGAGGACACATTCACACACCATCCATCCGCAGATCGTAATTTTGACTTGACCCAGAGCACGATTGATCTCCGATCCAGTACCCCAAGAGGTATTCTTGTTATGGGAACTAGGTAGACTCTGTAACTTCGACAGATTTAGAGTATACCAGTCATCAATTTTTACACGAAGAGTCTTTGGCTGGTGGGGATCGAACTAAATCTAGCTTATTTTGGCATCAACAGAGTTCGGTTTCAACTCTAAGATCTCTAGCTGATTAGAAAATGGTAAATATTTCAATTGGTTAGAAATTCCTATGGAATTATATAAACTTCCCTTATAGGGTAGAAAAACGAATAAAATTATATTTGAATAATAAATTGTTGTTTAAATTGTTAAATAATGATAGTTGCAATCCTAAATTGTCATTAAGCGTAGTATTCCAGATGAGATTTGAGCAATCTGGTTGATCAGAAATTGTTCAGAACTTTCATTATAGTTAAATTGTAGCTAAGACCATGTTTTCACACGCATTTTCCGTTTATCCTCGTCAAAAGCTACATATTTTTTTTCTATCTGCCATAACTGTTACAATCTGGAGAGATATTTCATTCTAATACTATACGAAGAGTTACAAATAATTATACATTTATTAAAAGTTTAACTAAAACAAAAATTTTAATCAATTCCTTTTAGTTGAATGATATTTGTAAAGTTATTTTCTAAAAGTCAATGTAAAAAATTACATTTCGAAAATTTATAAAAAATTTAATATTTCCACCATTTTTACACGATGGAACAACAAACATTTTTGATTGTTAGCTCTCCTCTATGACACAATAGAACTTTAATATTTTTAAGTGTTTTTGTCACTAAACTAAAAGCTGACTTAATCTTTGTTTGAAAGAGAAAAAAAAATTTAAGGAGAGTACTTGGGTGTTAACTTCAAGACATTAAACTCATTTTACGATTCATGTTTTTTAAAAAAGAGGTGTTTTTAACGATCTTTTAGACCGATTTTTTTTAAAAATATTTCTTTCTCAAACTATTTACGGTTTAAAATTATCCATTATTTCTTTCTTCTTAAGGTATTAAACTTGAATTCCCTTTTAATTTTATTTACAAACCATTGTCCAATAAAGAAAGATTTTCGGTTGAATTAATTCTGGAATTGTGTTTGCAAAAGCTGTCATCAGGTTTTTCTTTCACTACAAATTTTCAAAGGTCAGTTTCTTTTCCACGAGGCAGTTTAATTACAAGGAATTAATTATTTCGACCACATTTTTTAAACTAAGAAAAGTTATAAAAATTTTTGAAGTATAACGTATTATACTAAAAGTGGCATTAAGTTTTTATGTTGATAAATTTAATTTTAGCTCTTCCAAAATTAAATGTTTGTAAATAAACTAAAAATAGAGCGTATTCCTTAACAATAAAATTTAATGGGGAGTCCAGGTTCAATCTCATATAAAAAATGTTCACATTAGAAATCCTAAACTAATATTTGAGTATGAAAATCAATATCATAGGATATACAAATATTTTTCAACATTATGAAATTTCATAATAATTGTTCGGTTATTATTGATACAAACTTCAAAGAAGGTCCGAATACTTTTTTAATTTTTTAATGAACTTATTATTTTGTTTAATGAATTCATTGTTTTGTTTAATGAATTTATCGCTTTTACAGAATTAATTAGGAAATGTAATAATAAGAGTTCCATTAATATTGATACAAACATCAAAGGAGGTTGGGTTACCTTTTTTGATTTTTTAATTAATTTATTGTTTTTTTAATGAATTCATTGTTTTGCATAAAGAATTTTTTGTTTTGTTTGATAAATTTATTGTTTAATGAATTATTTGTTATTTACGAATTTGTATTTGACAATTCAAGCACCTAAAATGGAATTATAGGAATATATACAAATTTGAATTAAGGTAACATGAGAAAATTATTAAAAAATTATTAAAAATTATAGGACGCTCTTAAAATTTGAAAAATAAAAAATGAAAAATTGATTTTTAAGTGATTAAAAATTCATAATTAAGATTTATTTGTCTTGATCCCCATTAATGGATAGTAGAATCGAATAAAATATTTTTTGCCATAGAGCAATGTCACCAATTAAAAAGGTAAGAGCTACATGCGTTAGATAGAAGAAAATAAAATACTTTCATAAAAATGTCGGATACTAAAATATAAAAAAGTAATGCTATTTCCTAAACATTATCTATGCTATTTTTTAAACACTATCCTAATGCTGTTTCCTTAACACTATCTTAATGTCATTTCTTTAACACTATTCTAACAATTTATGCAATCACATTATTGACTCTCACTTGAATACGTGACATAGCGCAGTGTGGTCCGGTGACTAATTCACAATCCAACAGCATTTAACGACTGGCTCTCTTTTTTAGAAATTTTTCTTGTAGTAATAGCTGATTTCAATTGTAATGCAACCTTTTATTTATTTTAAAAACTGTTACCAGAATTATAAAAAAAAAACCATAAGAATCGAATTTCGAAGAAAATGCCAAGTAGGAGAGCGAGTCGTTAAACGTCACTGGATGAGGAAAATCGCACCCCGGTGCAAACATTCAAAGATTTCATTTATAAAAAAACATGAAAATCAGTTTTTAGAAATTTTGTAAAAATCTAAAAACGCTACTGAAGACAACAACACCAGAGAGTGGCACTGCTTTGCTCAAGTTGAATAGAAAAATTTGTACCAACTAATAATTTCCTTAAAATATGCGATTTAGCTACCAAATATTGTTGTAGGTTTGTATATACGCATATTTGTGATTATTTGATAAAATTATGAACATACAAAACACAATTCTATGCCTACGACATAGAATTATTCTTCCGAAACAGATTATTTTTTCATGAACTTACTGAATCTGTTACTAAATCTGGCTCATATAACTTTGTGACAAAAGTTTTAGTTTTAAGTAATGATAGGCGTATTTTTCTCTGTCTTTGTTGGACCACGCATTTTAAAAGCTTTGTTTTCAAACTTCCGTTGAGGATTTGGTGATACATCAGTATCATTCCTGCATAAAATATCTTTTTAGAGAAAATATTTAATAAAATTCTTAATGATATTCATTTTCCAGATTATATTTAGTTTAAAACTGTATTTGCATGATTCATCAGCAATTCTTCAAATCTTATTAGTTATTAATTATACATATTTACCTTTGACAATTCATGAATGATTTCTCAAAGATAGTGGTATTTCTAAACATTTTCATAATTTGCCTATTTTCCTTTAGTTTGTTTTTCAGTTATTTATTCACCAAGAAAAGTAAGAATTAAAAAGTTACTTTTCCACCATAAAAACCCAGTTTTTTATTTTCTACTGAAGGATACAATGTTTTGTCTCGTTACTGCATTCAAAAGTGTAGAACAGTTTTGTTATTTGGTCAAAATCAACAGGAAAACTTTTGAGTGATAAATAACTTACTGTAGCCTTATGTTTAATTAAATAATAAATTAATAAGCCCTTCTTCAATTAAATATTAGTTTTATTATATTGTTAATTACTTTATATATATGGGAATGGAAAAAATTGTAGGTTTGTTGAACTTCTATGGCAACGTATTAATTTTTTTGATAAGAGAATTTTTCACAGTCACAAAGGAAAATAATAAGTTGTTGTATTTAATGTGTTTGTGCCCAGTTAATTAAACAATGCTTTTATAAATTAAGTATTGCAACTTATAAATATCGCATATATCTTAAAGTACCGCAACGTTACCGCAAGCAACAGTTTCGGCAAAATAGTTTATTATTTAATTTATACTCATTACAATTGTGTGATAAGATTTGATAAATAGTATTACTGATTTTTAATTGGGAAAATACACGGTAATTTGTGGGCAAAATCCTAATATACATTACATGCTTGGCTTGATTTTTAAAAATGTCGCCAATGGCAAAATGACGTCTTTACGTATTCTTCCAAAAAGCATAGTAAAAAAACATAGGAATTCGTAACCTGAAAATGGAAAATACATAAATATACCAGGAAGAAAATCATATGAATTATAAATGAAGAAACACAACATGAAAAGACCAGCATTAAAATGAATGGCGACTACAGATTGTAACTATTACAGATTGAAAACTTCATCGCCCTCCGAAACATTGCTACTGTGACCAAATCCGACGCACAATGTGCATTAGGATTAAGCCCTTTTCAGTTAGACTGGAGCTAGTAAATTAAACATTTAAAGCAATATAATAGTAACCAGAAACTGAGTTTCAGCAAAATTTTATGATTGAAATTATTTGTCAAACCTAGCGGCCCCTGATTCTATATTGTAACAAAATAGAAGAGATATATCGATAGATCATAAAATATCGATACGGTTCAATAGACAAATTTAATGAGTTCGACATAATGACGATTAATTACAAAGTAGAGAATATTGTGATCTCAGAATTGCAATCACTGGTTGCCCATTAGCCGGTATTTGTTTTGAGTTAGACTTTCATGAACGCCACAATATGTGAAATCATGGGTTTCCAAAACTTCATGAATTGTTGTTTGTCATCTTACTATCCAATGATTTTAAATACGAAAAAACATTAAAAATGAGCGCCGATGACAGCAAAAATAAAAAACTCCGACTAAAAAACAATCGACTCCAAGAATTTCCCAAAATAATCGTCCTGTCACCTTTTTATTAATGCTTATGTTAACTTGATTTTTCAATTCTTGGTTATTACGGTGTGTAAGTTGTTATAATCTAAAAGTGTGTGGGTAGGAAAAGCCTAGAATCAAAGCCATTTTCACAGTGAATAAAATGGACTACACCAACTATAAAAAAACAATTTAAAAAAAAAAACAATCTCTTTAGAGTAATTGTGGCCCAAGGAAGCAGGCTCTGGCATTTTCATCTTATTACACCTTATTATCTTCCATTTTATATCATAACTCTATTCATAATAGTGACTTCTATCTTTAATAAGTTGCACCAGATCATTACTTACTGAATCCCCGGAATCAGAAATCTTCCGATACATTTATTCTCCATAAACAAGAATAAATGGTATTCCTGGATATGGAAAAGTATTAGAAAGATAAGTCGATTACAAAAATTCTCTGGCGATAATGAGTTGTGTGTTATCTTGAATGGAAAGAAAAGTATCGCCAATGTAATGGTATTATTTCTTTAAATGAGTTGGTAATCTTTTCGATTTCATTGCATTTTGTTTGCGACTGCAATGCCCTCATTAGCCATTAATAAAATAGCTTCCTGTCCGGAAGTTTCGTTCTTAAATTATGGTAAAATCACCAGCAGTAGTCTATCCATCCAATTTACAGTAAGGTTTACGGTTAGAAATTTTCTTTTTAATGTTTTGCAGGTTTCAAACTGTTTAGAACTAGTTTTAAAAAAATAATCATGAAAAAATATTTCACGGTTTTATAGTTATTTACAGCTAGTAAGGTTTCAAAACCGTAAAATTGAAATTTAACTGGAAATTGGAGTTAGGTTATATTAAGCTTTTTTCAGGTAAAGGACATTGGAGTTAGGTTGTGGTTGAGTTGTGTTTTATCAAGTAAACAGTGCAATGTGATTTAATTTGCTATTGCTTATCTCGTGGTGCCATCCATCGTGACGGATGAGAAATATTGAATTTTTTGTGTTATGCACTTCTGTGGTGCTGCCAACTGTGCGCGAATGAAAGTTCCATATCGCAGTAGTCAGGGGTGGCCAATTAAAGAGTGCAGGGCACTGGTTTCCTCTCATATGCTGAAGGAATGGATGAAATACTGTGGTGTTAGTGGTAAGATGCAAACCCTATTCAAAAATCATGAAATCGACAGACTAGCCCTACCAGCTAAAATATGTAGCCGTCCGCATAGAACTAAGTGGTTTCATAAATTATTCGCCACACACTTAGTAATACGACATTATTAGACATGCGCTGTTGCGTTAGGAATCCGGTGACAGAGAATAAAAATTTACATTCGCAATACACATGGCTAAGATTTCAGCTTTCGAGGCACCACCTCAGCGAGGGCTCTATCCCCTGAGCAACCAAGGCTCTACCTTTTTTTTTTATTTCAAATTACTCCAAGATCAATAAAAAAAAATTAAACAAAAAATTTATGACTATACAAGTGTGCCGCATTTTCCTTCACTATTTTGTATTTAGAAATAATAGTTTTTGGATTAAAAATACTATTATTACTGCTATTAAAAATATGTCATTTTCGTAACGGGTATGATTCTATAACAGTTATAAAATAACTCATATAGAAAATATTATAGCCATCTCTAACTTAATGCAATACTAACTTTAAGATTCCGGTGACGGTGAATAAAAATTTATATTCGAAATACTAATCACATGGCTAAGATTTCAGCTTTCGAAGGCCTTGCACTCGATTCTCATTGGCTGTGGACCTAGTTGGAGTGGATAAAATTTTGGTTATTGATATATAACCGTATTTGATGAAGTAAGTCGGGAGCAGAGTGTGTCTGATGCAGAATTCATATTCGAACCTGGGTCACCAAACTGGGAAGCGTGGGCTCTATACCCTGAGCAACCACAGCTCCATCTTTTTTTTTTTAAATTTCAAATTACTCCAAGATGAATAAAAAAATTATGATAATTCAAGTGTGTCACATTTTCCAGCACTATTTTGCAGTTATAAATAATAGTTTTTGGATTAAAAATACTATTATTACTGCTATTAAAAATATGTCATTTTCGTAACGGGTATGACTCAATAACTGTTATAAAATAACTCTTACAGAAAATATTATAGCCATATCTAACTTTGCAGTACTAACAAAAGCAAAATAATCATTCCTGCTAATAAATTCCGCCATATACATATTATCCGATTGAACAAATTCAAATGCAACATGCATTACTTTTCTTTTTCAATTACATACCAACGTATCTGGATATTTTAGTAATATTTTTCGAAATATTCTCCAATGTAACAAATGCACCACCTTCTTTGTATACTATTTTGGATATTCCAACAGGCATGTTTCGCATAACTTAGAATTATTTAAGTTGTTTTAGAAATACTATCCCCAAATCCGTGACCCAGAATTCAGCGAAATTCCAGCAAACTTTCTATATAGATGAATTATGTTTTGATGATTCCTTGCGAAGATTTAGTTCTTGAGAAGCAGTTCTAAAGGAAGGGAACATAAAGAAAGTAAACAAATAAAAGTGCGCGGGAAAACCTGCGTTTTACGACTCTTGGAAATACTCCAAAAGTGTTAATAGGACGAAAGTTTAGAATTGCAAGATGAAGATAGGATAAGAGAGATACTTTTCTAAATTATTTTCGTCAGAAATGAAAACAGGCGAGAAGTTCGTTTCGTAAAGACACGTGTAACATTGTTCAATTATTAATTTTTTTTCTCCAGTTTTTAATATTTTTTCACTTATTTGCAAAATTGGTTTTATTTTTATAATCTAATAAAAAATTTATATCCTTAAAACCAACATATATTTTTCATAAATTATTATTATTTTTTAATTTTCGTGATTATCATTCATGAAATTATAAAAACTTAAACTTATCTGATAATTTCTAATTACTCTCATTTTAAATATTAAAGAAAATTATTTCATTTTTTTTAAAAATTAATACTTTGCATGACTTTACAAAACAGAGTAATAAGCCACTTAAACAAATAGAAAAAAATAGCAAGAAATAATGTATTAATTGTACTAATAGTATAATATATATATATATATATATATTGTAATTTATCATCCGTATTAATGTTTTTTTCTGGTATTATTTATTACGAGTTTAATTTTGAGCAGTGTAATTAGCTGATTAAAACTGAAAGTGGTGTCTCTTTATTATAAAGTTTTCCTAAGATGTAAACTATAGTAAACTATAATGCAACACTTTATGATGATTTAGATATTTTTTATCGAATTATTCACTGTTGAAGCTCTATTTAACCTTGTGCTGAGTTATAAAGACGTGTCAGTAAACATTTAATTTTATTTTCATTTCAACATTTATTTACATTTCTAAATAATAAGAAATAAGCTTTTAGCTTTATTGCTAAATGCCTTCCGCCAAAAAAAAAAACAGTTTAATAAATATAGTAACCAAAAATTAAATAGCAATTTAAAAAACGAAATTGTGGATGAAGCTGTAACAGTAACCGAGCTAAATAATTAGGTTTAAATTTTATCCCATTAGAATCGGGAGCTGAATCTGTAGAACTAATATATAATCGAGCATATAACCGAATAACAGTAACCGAGCTAAATAATTGGGTTTAAATTTTATCACAATAGAATCGGGAGCTAAATCTGTAGAACTAATATATAATCGAGCATATAACCGAATAACAGTAACCGAGCTAAATAATTGGGTTTGAATTTTATCACAATAGAATCGGCTAAATCTGTAGAACTAATATATAATCGAGCATATAACCGAATAACAGTAACCGAGCTAAATAATTGGGTTTAAATTTTATCACAATAGAATCGGGAGCTGAATCTGTAGAAATAATAAATATAATAAGAAATATTTCATAATATTGGTGTATCAATTTGATTATTATCAATGAACAAAAATGGTTTTATAGCGATTGGGATGAGGGAGTTGTTGACCGCAGCGACTTAGGGATTGAAACAGCTAGTACCATAAGAATTGAGATACCGGCAAAACCGATTTGCCTTGCCATTACTTAATAATAAATTTTATATAATTTATTTATATAAATACTGTTTCATGAATTTATAAGGATATATTTACCAACATGTGCCGGAGAGGTGGCAGATCTGACAGCATAGCTGACTACTAAGCCAATGGTTGCTGGTTCGAATCCCGCTCAGAGCATGAATGTTTCTCCCTGTGTGTTGTCCTCTGTTGCGTGATGACTGAATATGTCCCACCCTATAATCGAGCATGTGTGGCGTAGGTAATATTCCTCGCCTGCGTGACTTAGGTTCGCACGGTATGCAGGGTTACGTCTCGCAGTGGACTGATCGTTAAGACACGGTTTCCATCAGATCACCGAAGTCAAGCATCACTGGCTGCAGTCGTTGTGCGGATGGGTGACCACTTGGATCAGTCTGCATAGGAACCGAGGGTGCGCGGTATTGGTCCTCGTTAAACTGCTCTACCGAAAAGTGCTCGACTTCGCTTGCAGGTCGTTGGGCTACCAAAGCGGAGGTGCCATCCCCTCTGCAGAGGATCAAAATTGTGATGGCATGTCTTCGGACCATCCTCAGGAATGTTTCCCAGACCGTCGCCAATAGCCCATTGTGCAGCTCTAGCGTGACGTAAATGAACTACAACAACAAGTACACAGGATTACGTTAAATGAGGAACAGCTTCAGCATCTTCCGAAGTAAAAAACGAGGAGCTCAGTACTTGCCGTTAAAAAACAATAAAAAAAGTATAAATAATAATAATTTTTGTTTTGAATTGTTTATAGAGCTTAATAAACGTTTCATTTAATGAATTTTGAAGGAAAAATTTATTCTAAAATATTTAAATGTATGATAATCCTTAAAATTATTTGCCTTTTATGACACTTTAAGAAATATTTACATTTGGACATTTACGAAATTAAAAATGCTTGATAAAGAATTTATTTTAAATGATAAATAATTCACATAGTTAAAATTTCCGAATGCACTCTTCAATTTTACTTTTTAAAAAAAGCATTTTACAAAATCTTACAAACAAATACATTAGCCATAAGTTTAAAACATTTATCGGAAAAGATTTCACTAATGGAAATATTTAAATTAAGTTTTGCGAAACTTCTTAGTTTGAATATATTTATGCATTAACTTCATTTTGAATTCAAAGCTTTTTGAAAAACAACCAAAAAAAAGATTATTCCAAAATCAATCGAAAGAAGTTGAAAAAGTTCTTTCGGTCAATATGCCTACGTCAAAAAGTGTTCGATCCCTTGTATAATCAAGTAAATATTACATTGAAAGCTTTTAAATTCGTTGAATCCCCCAAAAACTTCTCTGTTTAATCTATCAAGTTTACTTATGAAGCATTTTTTTGTGAAAAAAAACAAACGAAAAAGTTAAATATGTACTAAATAAACGTTAAATATTTATTGAGAAGCTAACTATATGCTAAATTTTTAACTTAAAACTATTTTTAAAATTGTTTTTTACCTTATTTAGTTCATGAGATTTGGAGAAAATATCTATTAAATTTTTTTTTTCAATTTGCAATTTCTTTCTCAACTAATCAAAACATTCTTTTTATAAATCCTTATTTAACTATAAAATAAAAAAAGAAGTAGATAAACCTATTTTTTATGCTATTTAATAAAAAACGGGGGAAACCTTTAAATAAAATTTGCTTTGATTTCTCATGAAATTTAAAAAAAACAATATTATTTAAAATACGAATTTAACCGTACATTTGTAAGAAAGAAATTATATGCCCAATATTAGTATATTGAATATATCACAAAAATATGTGTAAACCATATTATTTTGCATGATTCAATTTTTCAAGATTTCGTAATTTAGTAAAATATTGTGCATAACATATTGTAAATCATAACGAAAAATGGTGAATTTAAGCTTAAAAGTGATTTCTTAATATTGTTCTGCTTGTTAATCTGTTGATTTTAAGTAGTCAGATGTAGTTGTAAAATTCAAAAGAATTAGATGATTTCGATGAAGGGTTGATTTCGAGTACTTTTTCTGTCATTTTTGTTTTCTTACTTCTTTCGTTCGTTCTTTCTAGAGCCCCTGAATTAGACAGACCGACTCATCATCTATTTTTGGAGCAAAGAGCTAACATAAGCACAATACTGACATAACGTTAACTTGCGAACTTGTTTGCTCCAATATTGCTTGATAGGTCAGAGTACATATTGTGACGTAAGCTTAAAAACGGCTATGCAATCATGTGACTGACTAAAGTCAAATGAGACGAAACTCTGAAAATTAGTTATAGCATTTTAAAAAAGGTGTATCGTCTGAGAAGCTACTTACTTATCGGGTAAACTAGAAAAACACTAGTAGTGAGAACGATTTCAATTCGAACATTTTGAGGCGGGCCTATACTAGCCAAGAACCATTGAAACTCGTAATAAACATAGACCTGTATTATTATTTGCGAAAAAATTCATAAGTATATAAAAACGAATCAAGATGCTGAAGTAATAGTCATAGATAATTTACTTTTTTTCCATTCAAAAATCGATAAACAATCTAACCTCCCATTTCCGGGTAAATAACAACTTGTATAGACCATAGCATTTTGTACTCCTAAAATGTAAGACAGTCGAATATCGTTTATCCAAACGCGGATTAAACTAATTGTCCAATTAACCGGATTGATGAATGAACATAAGCTATTTATGTTTTCTTACCTTTTTCCAATATTTTTTCTTACAAAATGCTGTGTATAACATCTGATTTTCTGAAAGGGATAAAAAAATACTTCTTTTTGATCCTTGGTCCCCTAAAAAGAGTCGAATCCGAAAATTGACCAGGAATACTTCGAAGGAGATGAGGATCTCTGGATACGAGGGATTGATGAGGAATTATCTGAAGGAAATGGGGTATTCTAGATACGACGAATTGACAAGGGATTTGTTTTGAAGGAGACCATGAATTCTAGATACTGCGATTAATGATAATTTTAGATGAAGGAGAATTTCCCCTCTTTTTTTAACTACAAGATATTTTTCCTAGGATATAATTTCTATCGCTATCTGATGGTGCAAAAAGACGAGGGACTTGTTTTGAAAGAAACCATGATAATGATAATTTTAGATTAAGGAGAATTTCCCCTCTTTTTTTAACTATTTTTCCTTGGATATAATTTCTATTGCTATCTGAAGGTGTAAAAGGTCGAGGGATTTGTTTTAAAGGAGACGATGAGTTCTATATACGACAATTAATGATAATTTTAGATTAAGGAGAATTTCCCCTCTTTTTTTAACTACAAGATATTTTGCCTTGGATATAATTTCTATCGCTATCTGAAAGGAGACTATGAGTTCTAAATATGACGATTAATGATATTTTCCCCTGTTTTTTAACTATAAGATATTTTTCCTTGGATATAATTTCTATCGCTATCTGAAGGTGTAAAAGGTCGAGGGATTTGTTTTGAAGCATACCATGAATTCTAGATATGACGATTAATGATAATTTTAGATTAAGGAGAATTTCCCCTCTCCTTTTTAGCTACAAGATATTTTTTCTTGACGTAATTTTTAACTCTATTTGATTGTGTAACTTTGGTTACGCGATATCTCTACATTTTTACCTTACACTTGTCGACAAATGCAGTTGTTTTTTAATAGATAAAATCTATGTGTATGTTTGTAAACAAATTTCATGTAATGTTACGGTTGGGTTTATAAACAAAAAAAGGACAAGCCTACTGCTATGATGTCCATTGTAGTTAATTTTAGTTTGCGCACACAGTGAACAAATTGTTGGTTTTTTTTTTACCCGGAAAAAGAAAAAAAAAGGAACCTCTTATGCCTTTAAAATATTAACTCGTTTAGATTAAAAACCATTTAATAAATTCACCCCCAAAAAAGGAAAGAAAGAAAGAAAGAAAGAAAAACCACTAGTTAAACATGATTAACACTATGAAAAAATATTGCATTTTCTATTTTTTGCGCTCTCTGAAATATTAGGTTTAACGTAATGTAAACACCTTGAGCCATTTTCACTGCCTAGCAAATTTTCTGCAATTTTAATAAGGTGCTAACCATATAATATTTTCATGTAGGTTGAGACAAACTACCATGCAATGAAGTTCGAGTTTGTTTAGTTTGCACGGTATATTGTTAAATTTGGCATTATTAATGTTTCAAATAATTCAAATTATAGTATCATTTAAAGCGATCTAACATAATGCAAACACTGCCAAATTACACTTTGACTTATTGGTTTCACATGACTTTAACCAAAAGGAACTTTCCTTTGGTCAATCTTGATGACAAGGGCTTGCTCTAAACCCATTAAATTCCGGAATCCCTAAAAAATTCATTGTATACGAGGAAAAGGTCAAAATATCATTTGATGAATTGCAGTTACAGAAGAAAATCTTGTATCACGTTTATACTCCTTGAAATTAAAATTGGCTTCTCAAGGCCACATTTTCTATCTTCGTCACCTTGGTAACGAAAACTACTCTTTTTATTCACACGGTAGTTAAAAGAGTATCTATAACTCATAACTGTATATTATTCTAATAATAACGTAAAAGCGAGATTTGTGGTAACGGAGAGGGGATATCGCGTAAATTTGGAACGTTTATTCTATTTAAAGACTATAAATTTTTAATATCTTGTGCAAGAGAACAAGTTAAAATGTTTCTGTGTTCATTTAAAATTTTGGTTTCTTTTGCATCACTTGAAGTTGGAAGGTTTGTCACTATTGTATTGTGTCCTAATTAGTTCTTGTCTTCATAAATAATCTCAATGTATCGCTATATATAAATATAAAACTAATATTGTATCAATATCAATACAATCGTGCAAGTTTTAATGTCCTAATACTACCTAAAACGATCTCATTATAGTACTTCTAAGCATACAAAATTATTTATTCATAAGGAAGAGTCCTACTTGTTTTATTTTCTCTAATTTTGTCACAAAACAGAAGAAAAATCGAATTTTAGATTTGACTTAGCTCCAATCGAAAGCATATCAGACAAAAATAGCGTGCTATTTTTACATTAACTTTATAATTCCATCACGACATACTCTCATCCTCTCGAAATATGATTGGCTGACGCACGCAAAGAACACGTGCGAATGATATATGAGATCACACATGAGACCGAACATGATGCCAATACGGGAATACAAAAACTGTGCAGCCAGGTTTGGTTGATCCCAGACGAATTATTTCTTCAAAGAATATTCGGTGATACAGATTATCCTCCTACGTGATTTTTTATAAGATCACGCAATTGTTCTATGTACGCCAAGATCGGTGATAACCTCTCTGGCCGCCAGAAGTTGACTCAGTGTCACTTTCTTTTTTGCTGTTCAAGTAAAGAGTTGGCTCCATTTTCGTTTTCTCTGGTCTTTTTGTTACATGTGAGTGGCATCATCTGACGTTTCTCTTGCTAGAGGCCATATTGTGAGATTGTATCGTATTTCAATTTGCTTGATGGCTTTTCTTGAGAAAGTGGAAAAGCGGCAAATAGATTTATTACTTATTTCTTGATTCTATTTAATGTTTAAGTCTCTCAGTGTTAATAATTTACCTACTGAAGTGGTTAAACCATTTGTTATCAGTAACCACGTTATACATATGTTATTAAACTAATTTAAAAAATTTTCCACTTCATTGCAAAAAGGAATTACGCACTTAGTAACTTTTTGGCATACCTATGAGATTTAATTATTTTCTTGAGGCTTACTATCGAACTAGCTTTGGTGTTTTTATTCATTCTAATTGATAAAGCGTAAGACGCATTCTAGATGAAACTCTTGTATTAAATTAAATAATTCGTCTCTAGTTTTCATTAAACGAAACTATAATTACTATAATTACTCTTCATTTATAAACTCTAGAATAACTTGCAATTTTTATATGGTTTTCATAAACTTTCTTATTAATTTTCACTCATTATTGTTTTGTTTTTTTAAATTTATGTAAGATTCATTTTTAGATTTTATGTTTACATTTTATATATATATATATTTTAAAAAAACTTATTTTAAATTAAATTAATATAACTATTCTAGCTGCTTTGGAAGTTATTACAATTAATAAGAAAAATCATTAAAGATTTTCTAGATTTTAAAATTTTCATATTTCTTGAAGAATGGCATAAGAGTTCTAATATGTTTAAAACTATATTTTTATCTGATAAAATCTTCATCTGCGGCAATCCTCTTACGGAATTCGTATCTAGTTCTATTCTTAGCTTAATATCCTGACTGGAATTCACGTCAAAATTTCAAATTCAGTGTCATCTGCATCAAATCAAGATCCAATACGTTTATTTTTCTAAAAGGTGACTGAAAATTACCCCGACTTAGGAATAATACCCCCCCCCCTTAAACCTACTCTGACAGAGTTATACACTATGCATAGTAAAAGGTATGTGTCAGCAGTATTAATTTATTTTTTAAACGTTTGAGATATTAATCGATACCTCACTGACGTTAGCGCTGATGTCTTATCCAGTTCAAGAAAAAGATTTACAACGTCGTGTTTAACAACTGAAATCTTCTTCAACTGCTAAACGTTTTTTACAAAATTTTATCTGACTCCATTCCATGAGTAATATCATGACTGGAATTCACGTCACCATTTCAAAATCAATCAAGATCTAACAAGTTTTTTTTTTCAGATGGTGACCAAAAATCACCTTTCCTACTAGGCCAGACTTACTTGACTTTTTCTTCCAGACTTTCAGTATGTTCAAAAAGATACTAAAACAATGAATCGATTAATTCAAACCTCGACTTAGTAATAATTAGTCCCGATCCAAAAAAAACCTGTAGGCAATATTATCTACAGTAATTATGCAGAAAAGTAACAATGTCAACAGTATTAGTTTTGCCAACCGAGAGTTTTTTTAAAAAAATATTTGACATTATATTAGATTTTTTCCTGACGTAATCGCTGTTGCCCAATTCCGTTTTACAAAAAAAAGAGATAAATAATGTCGAGTTTAACTTCTGAATGGTTGTTATTAAATAAATGTTCTAATCTAATGTAAACAAAACTTTTATTAGGCAAAACCCAGTCTTAAAATAAAATGTTAGTAATAATTAGTCCCCCATCAAAAAAAATTACATAGGCAGTATTATATGCAGTAATTATGCAGAAAAATAAGAATGTCAACAGTATTAGTTTTGCCAACCTAGAATTTTTCAAAACATTCGAAATTTTAATAGATTTCTTGCTGACGTAATCACTGATGCCTTGCCCAATTCAATTTAACAAAAAAGATAAACACCATCTAGTTTAACTCCTGAGTGGTTGTTATTGAATAAAAGTTCCAATCTAATTCAAACAAAATTTTTATCTGGCAAAACACAGTCTCAAAATAAAATGTCAGAGGCTTTTTCAGCTCTCCTCAGCGCGTAAGTTTTTTTACTGGAATTTACGTCACCTGTCCAAATGCAGTGCCGTCTGAATCCAATCAAGATCTAATATCCGGGTACAGGAAACAGTCCCTTCCTTTCAGTTTTCGCAAGTTCAAGAGCAACAGGACTCCAACATCCGGGGCAAACAGCAACTAGTGACATATATTGCCCACATTGACGTACAAAATGAATTAAATACTCCATTCACTTGGCTTTTACGGAAGAAGGATTGGTTGACATGATTTTCAGTTCCTAAATTTGTGAAGAATTCTTTGAAGGCATTTTGTTTTTCCATTTTTCAGTGGAAGGAATAAAAAAAAAAAATTTATTTATCCAAAATTGATAATCTTTTCTTTTTGTTTTACTAAAATGCGAAACTATCAGAGTATGCTTCTTCAAATGTTGATTGTAAAATTTTTAAAGATTCAACTGATATTATTTTGCCAAAACGGATTATCTTTTTCAAATTATGCTCGGAATTTATAAGTAGAATATCAATAGTAACAAGTAATTACAGTTTATATTTGAGTCGAGCTCAACATTCGTATTAATGCTTAATTACAGGGAAATAATGTTAATAGCTATTTACATGTTAATAAAGCTAAAAATAAATTTATTATTTTTTAAAATAAATTAATACTCCTGTAATGACTTATTACAGCCGTAGAGATTAGGGGTCATCAGTTGGTCAGTACGATCGCTTTCACGTTATTTTTCTATAGCTGAGTTAACTTCAAACCGATGCCTGAAATACATGCCCTGACCATCGCAACGGTATTTCATGGCCTTAACCACAATGAAGTTATTGGTTAGTTATTACAGATGAATCATTTAGACTTTTGGTTTCAATCATTTTCATTCAATTATGTGATACCAAGCTTTATCATGCATGTCTAATATCAATCTTTTCCACGCAATTATAAAATTCCAATCTATTCTATGCATGCCCAATTCCAATTTTTTTCCATGCAATTCCAATCTTTTCCATGGGTGTCCAATCTTTTCCATGGGTGTCCAATCTTTTACTTGCAATTATGCGATTTAAATTTTTAATGCGTGCTTATTTAAATCTGAACCAAAAAAAATTACACTTGAAATTCTGATTCAACAATAAGCGCAACAATAATTTTACTAGGACCATATGTTTGATTTACTCATAGCAAGTACTCATACTCGTACTCGTTAATACTATACAAAGACATAGATACTCTGATTTTCACTAAATCAGTAATTAAACATTTTCGATATAAAAAATCTCCACTGAAAAATTTTCTCTTACCAATACTTTATATACAATATTAAGTTGTCCTGATATGTTTGTTGTTTTTCTTCCTTTTTGGTTTGTTTCTCCATTACTTTTTTTTTGCTTTCCATTAAAATAGCAATTATTAACACTCACCGGCATTAGTTACTTCAAGTATTTAAGAAGCTTTCTTGTTTTTTTTAATGGAATAGACCTTAGAGTAGATTTGCTAAATTCGGCTACGTCCAACTAATTCCGTGCCAAAATAGGATGTTAGGTTCCAACCTATGGATGTTTTGACAAAAATAACGGACTCTCCTCTATACCAGTGGTTTCCAACTGGCCTGCCCGGGGGCCGCATCCGGCCCGCGAAGCTTTTTTGTGGCCTGCAAACTAAAATATGTCAGTTGTCATTTTTTTGCGGACAATTTTCGTAAAAAATCTGTATGGATTTAAAATACTTTTCTCGTTAATAAAAACTGAGTTTCTTCGTTTCTGTGAAATTTAACATACCAACGGTGCAAGAAAATTTTTTCTCAGGTTTTGCATCCAAGAAAATATTTATTCAAATACAAAAATAATTGTGTATGTTCCTCTTTTTTATTTCTTTTTTTTTTGTATTTTGTGAATATAATTTAGCATGTGTGTATCAGAAATTTTCTCGAAGAAATTCTCCGATTTAACTTTGTGAAACCACTTATTTTGGACGAAAATATTTACACACACATTTGTAAATTTTAAATTTGAGATGTAAATATCTATTCTCTGGTGGTTGCAGCAGACAAACCTCCATTTTCTCATTGAATATTTTGGGAGCTACTATGTAAGTTTTAATACCAACCTTTTTAAAGTTTTATATCTAAACAATTAGATATTTGTTGCACATAACTGTTTAATACTTATGTGCACTTTAAAGTTATTGTAGTCTGAATTTTTTAATATGCAATTAAATATTTTTAAAAATCTACTTCTTATTTTGATTTGTAATTCAATACTTTTGTTTTGTACAATTTGTTAAAAATCTGACAGTAATATTTAATGCTCCTTCAAACATAAAAGAGTCCTACATAAAATTTTGATAAAGTTGCAGCCGGCCATTTTATTTGTTTTTTTAATTGCGGCCCCCGACCTCATGTAAGTTGGAAACCCCTGTTCTATACGCATGACGTGTGATCAAATTTTCATATACAGGGTGTTCCGTAGAGACCAACCTAAATATCTATTTTAGAACTGTTAATAAAAATCAAATCGGAAAAATGTATACATATTCGGGGTTGCAAATTAATATTCAAACGAAAAAATAAAAACGCTTCTGAAATCTGATAAATTACAATACACTAAGGCGAGAGTATTAAACAACAAGGAAGGAAATAGTGAAAGAATTAGTGAGGAACATTGAGGAAGAAAATAGTGAAGTGTTGTCGTGAGTACAGTGTGAAGTCGATTATTAGAAACACCTTTAAATTTCAACCTCCAAATAAACATGTTTAATGTTTATTTCACCAGCTACCCATTACTGCAATTACAGTACAGCACCGATTATCCAGATCAAGCCCGAACCGGATAACGAAAAATCCGGATGATCATACGATATCGATATTGTATTTTCCCGGTTAAATACTTATTCGTGACCCACATCGTGTTTTCTGTTTTATTTTCAATTCTGGTAAGAATTCTCTAAAAAAAAACTGCACTCAGTGGCGCGACAGCCCATAGAGGGCCAAGGCCTACTGTGCCCGTCTCAGTTTTCTTGACCTGGGGTGCAGGAGCAGATGTTCCTGTCAGGTGGTCAGCCGAACGTGGAACCCCCAGTGTTTAGTTCCCAAGCATGCTTGGTACTCATTTATCGACCCACTGAACGGATGAAAGGCTGAGTCAACCTTTGCCCGACCCGAGGATCGAACCCAGAACCTGTGCGAAGCGCTACCTCTCAGCCATCGGTAGTCGATAAGAATTCTCCTGATGCATATTAATGGTGATCTTCATGTAACACCCTGTCAGGAATGTGAATAAAACTTGAATTGTTTTTGTATTTAGTGCACTATTTTTTTTTATTTGATATAGTTGATATAGTCTCATTTTTTTATTATTGTTTTTACTTTTAAATTGGAACTTTTTACTCTTAATTTTTACTTTTGAATCGAACTTTGATCTTTCGATTAAACTATCAGGAAAATTATAATTTTTTATATCACACAAATAACTTTTAGAAAACTTTGATTTACTTCAGAAGCTCTGAGTAATTATGAAAGAACAAAATATCAAGAGACTGAGGTAAATATCACTTCCAAGTTCATAAATGTGTTCCCATTATACTAATCTGTCTTTAATGGCTTCTTATCAATTCTAATTATAATTCAGTTTCTGCTCGAGTGATTCTCAAAGTCAATGAAAATAACAAAAATAACTGAATTAGTCAGAATCAGTTTTCATAAACGTGACTTACTCTTTGTTTACAACGTTCTAAGGAAAGGGATAGGTTAGGAAAAAAACTTTCTCTCATATGTTTTTTTTTAATGCTTGTGATTTATTCTGTATCATTCCGCGATGACACTGTGAGCTTGCGCATCTATAAATAGTTCTCTGGATACCTTTCTTTCTTGTTGTATTCTTTATTCTTTACCCGCCTTCCGGCGGTGAGTAGTATCTGTTGTTTCTAGTGGATATTCTTCGACTCTTGTCACCGTTTTGTATGTGAGATTGAAGAAAGTGATAAGTGAGGAGAAGGAATTGGAGCAAAAATGTTTCGGATTAAAGAGAAAAAAATGTTATCGGAAATGCACTCACATCCTTTTGTTCTTGTTAATTCAATTATGTCAAAGGAACTGAAATAAATTTGGATTACTTTTTAAGTAAGTTATTTTTTATGTATTTA
Source organism: Parasteatoda tepidariorum (assembly GCF_043381705.1). Lineage (NCBI taxonomy): Eukaryota > Metazoa > Arthropoda > Arachnida > Araneae > Theridiidae > Parasteatoda > Parasteatoda tepidariorum. The sequence continues at coordinate 83,736,461 of NC_092205.1, read as the reverse complement.
TTTAACTCATTAAAAGATGTTTACTTAAGTTCTGATATTTTTTTAAGAATATACGCGCTTAAGATTTAAAATTATTTTACTTTAGATAAAATATTAAAAAAAATATTTAGATTCTGATATTTAAAAATTGAATGCAATAGGTCAAAAAATGTATTATATTTTTAATTAAATATTTTTAATTAAATAATAATTTAAAATTTTACACCGAAAGTAAATTAATATTCTATCATTTACATAGTCTTGTTGAGCTTCATTCGCAATCGTCCGTAATTCAATTTAGCCCTGCTTATTGTTTAATAACATAAGCATGTTTAAGTTCATATTGATTGTTTAAGAAATTTTGATTTTTCAGTGTTCATTGTTCAGTGATTATAATTCATCATTCATTGTAAAGAATAATGTTTAAAAACTCTAAGCAAGACTGTTATATTAATTAAATGTTTAACTCAAAATTGTATAGATATTTTTACTTTTAGGTTATCATTAATCAATCTATAAAAAACTATTAATTTATAANAAAGCGCTTTTTTTCACGAATTTATACATTACGAATTTATTTGACGATTTTTGATTTATATCACGAATTATACTATAGCACATTTCTAATAGGTTTAACGAATTACATGTCATTTATTTGAATTCAAATTTATTTTAATGACTTAGTATTTACTAAAAATATGTAATTGTTTTTTTTAAAAAAAAGTTATTATATGGATTTGAATGATTGTTTTGAATTCTTAAAATTTTGTGCCTTTGCAATGAACCTAAGTTAGTAGCGAGCGAAGCAAACCATATAAGATTGCGTAGCAATTTTCGGGGGTTGGCGAGCGTTAGCGAGGAGGGGGCGCAGCCTCCTAGTTCATATTAATGCTTAATTACTGAAAAATAATGTTATGTATATAGCGATCGACATGTTAATTATTAAAGCTGAAAATAATTTAATTAATTTATAAAATAAATGAGGACTCCTGCAATGACTAATTTAAGCCCTAGAGATAAGGGCTCATCAGCTGGTCGATACGATCGCTTTCACGTCATTTTTCTGAGACTTGCTGGTTTCCTTAAGTCTGAAGCTGAGTTGACTCCAAACCCATACCTAAAATACAAACCCTGGCCATCGCAACCGTATTGCAGGGCCTCAACCACAAGGGAATCATGGTTAGTTATTACAGATGAATCAATTAGACTTTTGGTTTCAATCTTTTTCATTCAATTATGCGATACCAATTTTTATCATGCATGTCTAATTTCAATCTTTTCCAATGCAATTCCAATCTTTTCTATGCATGCCCAATTTAAATTCTTTTTCATGCAATTGTGCAATTCCAATCGTTTCCATGAGTGTCCAATCTTTTACATGCTATTAGGCGATTTACATTTTTAATGCATGCTGATTAACATCTGAACCAAAAAATTTACACTTGAAATTCTGATTCAACAATAAGCGCGAAGCGACATTATTCATATTTTAATAAGACCATATGTTTGATTTACTCATAATAAACTCCATGAAATTTAACTCGCATAATTGAGCTTTTTAAAATTTTTTGTTAATGATTTTTTTTAAAATTTGTTTTGAAAAAAGTGGTCTAAAAATCGTAGCATACTTTCGAACTAATGCTCCTAGAAAATTCTGCTTTATATTATAAACACAGATTTCAACACAACTGAACTAGCATGATAGTTTACGGATTCCTCGTTAATACTATACAAAGACATAGATACTCTTATTTTCACGAAATCAGTACTTAAACATTTTCGATACGGAAAAACTCTATTGAAATACTTTCTCTAGTCAATACTTTATGTACAATATTGAGTTGTCCTGATAATTTTGTTGTTTTTCTTCCTTTTTGGCTTGTTTCTCCATTCCATTTTTTTTTTGTTTTCCATTAAAATAGCAATTATCTACACTCACCGGCATTAGTTACTTCAAGTATTTAAGAACCTTTCTTGTTTTTTTTAATGGAATAGACCTTAGAGTAGATTTGCTGAATTCGGCTACGTCCGACTAATTCCGTTCCAAAATAGGATGTAAGGTACAAACTTATGGATGTTTTGACAAAAATAACGGACTATCTTCTATACGCATGACGTGTGATCAAATTTTCACATACAGGGTGTTCCGTAAAGACCAAACTAAATATGTATTTTAGAATTGTTAATCAGCTTTGTTAAGACTTAGGACCGGCCATATAAAGAGTTTGACCTTATGCCTATTATAAAGAAAAGACTTATGCCTATTGTCATTGCTCGGCCACCGCTTCTCCATTTCATCTTTTGGATTGCATTGGTGTCTCTGTGAGGTAACTGATGAGTGATGGAGAGACTGTCCATGACTTGCTGATGCGACATAATCTTCTGGACTTGGTCTAGGGCTCTAGACCAAGGGGATAAGCAACAACAACAACAACAGAATTGTTAATAAAAACCAAATCGGAAAAATATATACACATTCGGGGTTGTAAATTAATATTCAAACGAAAAAATAAAAACGCTTCTGTAATCTGACAAATTACGATGCACTAAAGCGAAAGTAGTAAACAACAAGACGCGTTTCATTGAGGAAGGAAATAGGGAAGTGTTGTCGTAAGTGAAGTGTGAAGTCGATTAGTAGAAACACCTTTAAATTTCAACCTCCAAATAAACCTGTTTAATGTTTATTTCGCCAGCTACCCATTGCTGCAATTACAGTAGAGCACCGATTATCCGGATCAAGCCTGAACCGGATAACGAAAAATCCGGATGATTGGACAACTTTAAGAAACGCCTATGAGAGTGTTTTTAAATAACTTCTCTTCACACTTTTTGCAGGCTTAGGATTGGCAATTCTGGCAGTGATTATAGCGTATTACAAATATTTTTAAAAAGTTACAAATGGGTGTAAAAGGTTTAATTTTTTTAAAAAATTTATTTGAAACCTGTCCCCTTATTGGAAACTATTTGCTACCCACCTTGAAACTGAGAGGAAAGAATGTGAAGTGCTTTTTACGGTCACGGGCAAAATATGTCATTTTTCTACAGCATCCAGATTTTCAAAAAATGAAAAAACATTTTCTCAATTTTTTTTCAAAGAAGGTGGGAAAAAAACGCGTGGTCCTTGAACGATCCGAATAATTGGACAATCTGGTAATTCGGTGTTCGTATAAACGGCGCTCTACTGTAGTTAGATTTCGACATAGTTTTTTTTCTTTTTTTTTACTGTTTAATATTTATTACATTGCGTTTTCAATTTTGTTTTCAATTTTAATAAGTATTCGTAAGTTACATATTAATGGTGATATTCACGGAACACCCTGTAAGGGCTGTGGCTAAAACTTGAACCGTTTCTGTATTTAGTGCAATATTCTTCAAAAAATAAACTAAATAAATTCCTTGATTTAGTCTTATATATTGTTTTTACATTTAATTTGGCTTTCTGGTGGGAGTGAATATCCCTATACTTCGATCATTCGATTAAACTATCAAGAAAATTATGATTTTAGTATCACACAAATAACTTTCTGAAAACTTCGATTTACACCAGAAGCTAAGAGTTATTATGGAAGAATAAAATAAACTCAAAAGACTGAGGTAAATATCACTACCAAGTTCATAAATGTGTTCCCATTATACTAATCTGTCTTTAATGACTTCTTATCAGTTCTAATTATAATTCCGTTTCTGCTCGAGTGATTCTCAAAGTCAACGAAAATAACAAAAATAACTAAATCAGTCAGAATCAGTTTCGATAAACGTGACTTACTCTTTGTTTACAACGTTCTAAGGAAAGGGATAGGATGGAGTAAAAAAACTTACTCTCGTGTAAGTTTTTTTTTAATGCTTGTGATTTATTCTGTATCATTCCGCGATGACACTGTGAGCTTGCGCATCTATAAATAGTTCTCTGGATACCTTTCTTTCTTGTTGTATTCTTTATTCTTTACCCGCCTTCCGGCGGTGAGTAGTATCTGTTGTTTCTAGTGGATATTCTTCGACTCTTGTCACCGTTTTGTATGTGAGATTGAAGAAAGTGATAAGTGAGGAGAAGGAATTGGAGCAAAAATGTTTCGGATTAAAGAGAAAAAAATGTTATCGGAAATGCACTCACATCCTTTTGTTCTTGTTAATTCAATTATGTCAAAGGAACTGAAATAAATTTGGATTACTTTTTAAGTAAGTTATTTTTTATACATTTATTTAACTAGTTAAAAGATGTTTATTTAAGTTCTGATGTTTTTTTTTAAGAATATGCGTGCTTAAGATTTAAAATTATTTTATTTTAGATAAAATATTTTAAAAAATATTTAGATTCTGCAATTTAAAAATTGGATGTAATGGGTCAAAAATATATTATATTTTTAATTAAGTATTTTATATTAAATAATAATTTAAAATTTTACACCGAAAATAAAATAGTAAATAATATATTTTTTCTATCATTTACATAGTCTTGTTGAGCTTCATTTACTATCGTCCATAATTCTTCTTTGCTTATTGTTTAATAACATAAACATGTTTAAGTTCATATTGATTGTTTAAGAAATTTTGATTTTTCAGTGTAAATTTTCATTGTTCTGTGATTATAATTCCTCATTCATGGTAAAGAATAATGTTTTAAAAATGTAAGCGAGATTATGCTATTCATTAACTGTTAGACTTAAACTTGTATAGATATTTTTTACTTTTAGGTTATCATTAACCAATCTATAAAAAACTATTAATCTTTAAAACTTGTATAGATAATTTTACTTTTGGGCTATTAATAATCAATCTATAGATAACTATTTATCTATAAGATTTGTATCGATATTCTCACTTTTGGGTCATGAATAATCAATATATGAATAACTGTTAATCTACAAATCTTGTATAGATATTTTTACTTTTGGCTTATTAATAATCAATCTATAAATAACTATTAGTCTATAAAACCGGTACAGATATTTTTATTCTTCTATAATCACTAATTAATCAATAAGAAATTTGGTAAGGTAAACTAACCAATGAAGGAACACTTAAGCTTCGCTTGCCTCTTAAAAAAATCATATTAATTTCAGAATTCGTAATTTTAGTTAAATGACAGTGTCAACATATTTGTTACTAATTGCAAATTATGTAAAAAACATTTGGAGAACTTACATAATATTGTTTAAAAGTTTTGGAGGTTCAAATAACAAGTAGCAAGAAGACCAAGTGAAGGAACAGCTCTTACCAGTGAATGAACACCCAGTAAAGGAACACTTAATTTTGGTTATTTTTTAATGCTCTTTATGAATTTATAAGCCATACAAATATTTAAAAACAAGCCTATTCTTGAAATTATAACATATAAATACTTGGAAAATGTTAACTTTTTTTTGTAATCATGAATTGAAAATTAAAGTGTCAACATATTAACACATACTGTTCATTCACTGGGAAATCTATGCCCAGTAAAGGAACATGCCTGTTCCCTCACTGGTTAGAAGTTGTTTTTCGTATTTTTAACATACTTTTGATGCGGAACATCACTAAAGGTACAAGAAAATTAAAGTTTATCTTTTATTTTCATTAACTTAGAGAAAAACCAGTAAAGGAACACTTGTTCCGTCACTGGTTTTTCATCGTTTGGTGATCCAGTGAATAAACACCCCCTTATCTCAATACTTTATTATGCTATGATGCTTAAAAAAATAAAACGGAACTTTAATAACTATATTTTGAATTCTCCTTTACACAGTGAGAAAAACAAAACTATTACATGCAATTAATTCCACTTCAAACATATAAATACAAACACTCACCTTGTAATTTTTTCAAAGAAACAAGGTGTTGCAGAGATAATAACAAATTCAAAATTTTTTCCAGATAAGTCTATTTGACCTGGTAATCCAGAACATTGCTAGATGACTTCCTATTGTTTGGCAGTAAGCTATTGTTACCAATCAATCTAAAGAAAAACTTTCAAATTCTTATTTTTAATCAATATATGAAATGTTCCTTCACTGGTTGGTTTACCCTATATAAATATATATAAAAAAAATAGTTTGGTAAAATTTAGAGCACGCCAGTAATTAATTAGTGGTTGCTTAGGTAGTTTATTTTAATCTTTAAACTATGAACGTAGTGATATGAGAAGTTAATATTTATGGAAATTTTATAAATTTTCGCTATTGGTTTCCTGGACTGGAAATATATGAGTTACACTCCAATTTAAATTATTTCTAAGTTGCGATCACTTACCATAAAGCAATTCTTTACTTGAATTCAGAAGTAACATTTCAGAAATAACGTTTAAAGTTCTTTTTCAGAATTCTGCTTCAAATTCTAACGTAGGTGTTTTCTTAATAATTTCGAATTCAAACTATGTAACTATTACCTTTAAAATGTTTCTTTTTCTTTTGGTTTCGGAGACTACAGAGAGAAGAATCGATTACCATGCTCTTCGAACAAATTTTACTTTTTTATTTGAAAGTTTGAAAAATTTGTGAAGGTAACTAAGCTTAATAGTGTAAAAGGCACATTAAGAACGTCAGAATTGAAGAACATTTCGAAAAAATGAACTCTAAAAGTTGTTTTCAAAACTTTTGTAGTTGAGTACACAAGTGCATTACGACAGGTGGAAAGTGCCTGCAAACATATTAAATGGTATACGTAATTCACGTTGTATTTTCAGGAATTATTACATCATTACTAAGAATTAATAGCCAACCTTTGTATTCATTACTATGCAGAGAGCAATGACGTTATAATTACTCTATAATGTATCTATTTTCTTAGTGACAAATAGTAATCGGATTAATGCTCAGATAATAATAAAATTAAAAAAAGAATGTGGATAATTTCTGAAATTTGAAATTATTATGAATTAAAAGAAAATACGTTTTATATTTCTCTGAAACCCCTATTCAGAAGAAACTAAAAAAACTCAAGAACTATTAAAAAATTAGGGTTAAATGTTCGAATAAAACTGTTTTCAATTAAGATTACTATACTAAGACTTTCAATGTAAACTATTTTATTAGAATAGTTAAAAATTCCTAAAACGATGCCTTTTGTAGTGGTAATGAATGAAAAAATAGCCATTTTATATTGTTTTGTGAGCTTATTTAAATGTGAAGTTAAAATAGATTTCAATATATTAAATAAATTATATTCAGAATATAACAAACATACTCTTCTGGCCGGGATAGCCTGATTGGTAGGGTACTGGACCCATGCCCAAGAGGTCGTGGGTTCGATCTCCGCCTGCCAAAGATTCCCCGTGTAGTAAATGGTGATTTATGCATGTTAAATCTGTCGTGTCACAAAGTCCTTTATAACAAATCATACCTCGGAGGGTACTTATTCAGGAGTTTCCTTGTCTTGTGGATTAGTTCAAAATTACAAGGCTACGGATTTGAACGTTAGTAGTCATAAACCCGAAAAATTGGGTCGGTAGTTCAACGACGGTTATAAAATAAATTAAAAAATATACTCTTCTATAGTTGAAATTTTCTTAGTAGTAATAGTAGTTTATTTACACCGCAGTAGAGCTGTTTAATGGGCTATTGACAACGGTCGGGAAAACATCCCTGAGGATGATCCGAAGACATGCCATCAACATTTGATCCTCTGCTGAGGGGGTAGCTCTTCCGCTTTGGTACCGATACCATGCACCCTTGGTCTTTTCGACGATTCATCAAAGTGGTCACCCACACGCTCACTAGCTAGTAATGATTGATTTCGGTTATCTACAGGAAACCGTGTTTTACTACCAGTCCACTGTGAGGACTCAAAAACGTTTGCAATTTTTTTGAAGTTATTTTTCTTAAGTGATTATGCATTGCGATTTTAATTGGAGAGAGATCTTTTATGAAGTAATAAGACTAATTGGATAATTACATTTTTGAAGCATTTACAAAAATAAAACTATTCTATAATTCTTATTACTTCTTTAAAATTCTCACTACAGTTAAAAAAAAGTAATGGTAATCACTTATAAAAAATAATTTCGATAAAAAAAAGAGTTATAAATTTTAAAAAAAAGCTTGTTTATAGTTTTATCTCTCTTAGTATGGATATCACATTTTAATTCACTTGACATCAAAAGGAAAACCAATTGCCTTCCCTCTTCTCTTCTTTTTTTTCCGTAACACTTGCTTATAACATTGCTGGTTTCGTCAGTTCGAGTTCGTAATATATTGTTTGAATTTCGCAAAGCGGAAACAATTTTGACCTTGTATATTTAAAAACCTCATTTGTAAAAAACGAATTGAGCTCCTATTTTCTGCAAAGTTTAGTCAACATAACTTTTGCAAGGATACAAATACCTCTACAAATAAAAATATGAAAATTTCTATAATAATCTTTCAAAACATGCTAAAATTTAAATTACAAAAGATATTCTATAGCTGCAACACTAAGAAAAAAATTGCATCAAAAAATTAGCAAATATAACAATACTAACGCATTCAATGTTGCAGAGTGTTTGTTTTTTGGTACGGTCCACTATATACGAACCAGTTAAATGCGCAGAATTTGAATTTGTGTTGAAAACGTGTTGCAAACTTACTGAACTATACCAGGCCTTTAAAAATCACTCCAATTCTAAGTCAAAATAAGGTTCCCTTTTATTCAAAACATTTTCAATATTTAAATTAACAAAACAGAATAAATCTTTAGACATATTTAGAATGCTTAAATATTTATTAGTTAAATATTGGATTGGGAAGAAAGTAATCTCGGTATGTTTTAGTACGATATAAAAATCAATTTTTTATGTAATGACTAAACTCAGTCAGTCAAATCTTCGATGAACTTTTGACTAACTTTCTGGTATAGTTCGTTCACCAGGAGTCGACACTTGGCTCCACCTTCTCGGACGAAGAGTTTATTTCAGCGCGGGAGTAAGAGGAGAAACGTCTCCACGCTTAAAATTGAGACTACCCTTAATGCGCGCCAAACGCAAACAGTGAATTCTTTTTCAGTCACTTACTTCACTTCATCAACTGCTATTATACCTTTCTTAACTCTAGATAATTAAATACATTGCAGCAAAATTTCTCACGAAGGACAAACTATTCACTCAAAAGAGAGAAATATCATCAAATTTATGAAATATTTAATGTTAAAAAAATGGTCATAAAAATTGCAAAATAATTCAAATTTCAATACGACTATGCGAGAATTCACACTTCCTAAGAAGCATGTGTGATTTCCTCGCCAATTATTTTAGCTTGAGTGAGAAGTGGTGCTAAAGGTCATCGAACAGAATGGACGATTAAACTGCAATGCAAAATAAATATTCAAAAAGTTTAAATAATAATTTTTGAGTTACAATTTATTTTAATTTAAAAGAAATTAAAAATTCTCATAAATATTAAAAAATGTATACCTACTTTGTTTATTAAATTGCAAAAGTTATTATCTTAAATAAACTATTGTTAGTATATTAAATTTTAATTAACACATCTTAAACTATTTTTCACGCGTCATTTAATGGAATGATAAATGCGAAGACACTCAGCAGTCTTAAGAGCTTGCTATCAAATGACTAATAATAAATCTCTTCAACTTGTCATTTTAAGTAGTCTTATAATTACTTTTCTAAAGTGAGATAAAAGCAATTTTTTTTCGTTCCATGTTTAGTACTTAAAAATGCAATGAAATAAAAACAAGTCTAACGAAAATAATGTTGACTAAAAATTTTTCTTCCAGTTTAAACCTATTCTCATATTTAAAACTAAGACCCTTTAAGTCAAAATTTCGTTTCTTTATGAAGAGATAAATATAGTTACAACTATAAGACTTTTAGATAACAGATTTTGTCTGCTTCTTTGTTAGTTAAGTAGCTTAATCTTTGAGCGACAAGTTTTATTTCAAATAAAATATTCGATGAAACAATGAAGAATGAATACAATTTTTATTTATTTTGAGTATAAAAAGCATTATTGTTTCGATCTTTAGGCGAACAAAGAGAAAATATGCCGGCAAACTTTACCGGTATAATTATATTTAATGGAAGAAATAAAACAGTGAGAAATAAAGAAGTGTAAAATTTTGCATTAAATATTTCCAATTTTGCTTTTGAAATTAAATACCATGTTATTTTATAATGTTGTGATAAGACAATAATATTCAAGACATTATAAAATCATTACTCTTAATATATAACTTTAGAATCTTTTAAAAATAAAGAAGTATAAAAATTATTAGTCTCAAATTAATATTTGAGCAACGAAAAAATTTTTACCTTCATTAAAGTTAAAACTAACATCATCCAATTAAAATTTTACCATCAATAAAGAGGAAGTATTATAACCTGTTAAACTTTATTCAAATATCAAACTAGTTTGAACATATTTTATCTTGTCTTTCGTTATTTGTCAGATTTCTATTAAGCTTCCCCCCCCCCCCTTTAAATACCAATTTCTTCTCCTAGTTTGTATTTTTTTAATTATTTATTTTCTGAAACTAAATATTAAGAGTGGTGATGACGTCACACTCAGATTATTCAATTGTTCTAGGAACAAAATAAAATTGTTTTAGGAGTTTTTGTTCTATCGCAGTACACAAAACATTCGTGCGACATTCCAATTGCTCACGAGAACGCTGCAAAATATCAAAGAGCATGCTAGAACATTTCCAGCTACACAATAAAATTAATTTCGGAATATTTGCTTTTTTCGGGCCACATGAAACATTTAAGCGACATTCAAATTCTGCACAAAAACGCTGCAAAATGCCAAAGAGAATAATTGCAAGTTGAATAGTTTTGCAATGTTTCAATACCAAATGGAATTTTTGTTAGTGGAATTAAAAATGTTTGAATGATATGTTTCAAATTTATGCTGGAACACTGCAAATGTCAAAGACTATGCTTGATAATTATTAGCAATACAATGAAGTAGTTTTCGGAATTATTATTTTATCACGCCACATAAAACTTTCGAGCGTAATCCAAATCCTGTACTAGAACACTGCAAAACGTCAAAGAGAATAATTGCGAGTTGAATAGTTTCTCAATGTTTCAATAGCATATGGAATTTTTGGTAATAGCCCATAAAATATTCGAATGATGCTTCAAGTTTGTGCAATAGCTTTTGCATATATTAAATGTTTATAAACTTAACTGCATGTCCTTTTTTTTAACAGTATGCGAAGTTTTTTGTTGAATATTTATGTCATTTTGGGGTGTAATATTCAAGAGATAGCAGGAACTCTGCAAAACTTGTAATTAGACTTGCATAAATGTTTCTTTACCAAAGAAGATCATAAATATGTCCTCAAAATCTTGGAAAAATTTCCATTCCTGGATCTAGACAAGACATAAAAAGGTTATTTTCCAAAAATAATCCACAAAATACAAACTATTTAATTGTTTAGTGATGCACTGACTAATACTATTACATTATATATATATATATTCGGTATTATTGCGCATCAAAGTTATAAAAACAAAATTATTATTTGTCTCAAATCAGTTCTTTAGTTTCTATTACATACGCTCTCATTTTACCTCTTGATAAGTGTACTTTTATGATCATTAAGAAGAAATATTTTTATCATGAGGAAACGTAAGTGATCCACTGAGAATGCCCTTCGGGACAACGAGTCATTAATATCAATATCTTCAATTCATGAATCGTGTCACGTAAATGTTTGTTTTACAAGACACGCAAAACTACTTTCTTGGTATCATTTGCTTTAGATATTCAACTTCATTTATGAGTAAATCTTCAATTTATTTTATGAGTGATTTCAGTTTAGAGAAACATATTTAATCTCATCTATGTAATATCTATTCTCATATTTAATTTCATACTGTATATAGTCTGTCCATAAATTTGTGTTAACCTATGCACGCGATGAATAATCCTGTTTTTTTTGCAAATAACTCAATCGTTTTTTTTTTTTTTTTGGTATCTTCTTATTAACTTGTCTGTTTTAAGGCTTATTGCGGTTAAATCATGTGGAGAAAGAAATGCTGGTAAAATTACCGTACTGTACGGTAATGACATTTATGGTAAAGAAAAAAAATATGGTAAATAAAACTAAAATATACGGTGTTTAAACGATTTATTTAATAATTTTCCGTTCATAACGGTTTACTGGAAATTTTGAATTTTAAAATTATACACTATATTTCGATACATTTTGTAAAAACAAACAAACTGAAAAGTAATTTTAATTGAGTAAATGGTTTCTACGCCATGATCTTGATAAAACTGTAAATTTCACCACATTTACAAATTTTTATCACGTATTATAAAACCGTAAGTCGTTAATTTTACCAAAATCATTACCAAAGTCCTTCAATAAAAATTGCTGAGCTTTTTGATATTCCCATAGAGCCAGAACACTGTAAATTTTACCATATTCTGGTAGTTTCAACCATACTGTTTAACTCATTAAACATACATATAGACTTACTAGAAATGCTATAATTTATTCATCACTTAACCTTATTCATTTCAAGTTAAAGTTTTTATTACAATAAGCCTAAGCAAATTCAGTCTGGTTGAATATTTATTTGTTAAGTTTCTAACTAGACTTGCGGGGGATTAGCTGGTTGTGATAAACGTACGAAATATCCCACAGATTAGAAAATACCGCAATTATGATCAGATCAAGACTTTTGCCAGCAGCATTTGCGTAGAACCAGATTTTTTCAATCAAACAACGATACTTAGAACATTAAGATTCTTACAAAAATTTAAATTTAAATTTAAATATTAGCTGAGATAGAAATGTTTTGCTAATTGCAAAGTGATACTGATTTTCGAAATTGCAGAAATAATTCATGAGCTTAGAGCAACGTAAGATTCTTTGGGTAAAGTTGGTTCAAATTTTTAGAAGTTTGCTTTTGGGTATAAAAAAAAAACACAACAACTTTTAGGCTGGAAATAAGATATTTCAGCATATTTATGCTACTAAGTAGAAATTCTGGAAACTTGTTAAGTACCTATTTGAAGACAAAACTAAGAACCCGTTTAATTTAAAAATGACATCTTTGAAAAATGTGGCATATCACTACATATAGTGCCCCAAGCTTTTCTATTATTTAGGTAGTTGGGAATTTTTATTACAAAGATGGAAAATTTTTCTAAATTATCTTTCCTTGGTTAATTTTGATTTTAGGTAACGCAAATTTGATGGATTCTATAAATTATCTTTTCGGTTTAAGAGGAAATATTTTCGATCTTTTTACATGATATGGCGATGCTGATTATCTGATAACTTCCATTTTCACTGTGGTTTTCGAGTTTTATAATTAGTACAAAATTATTTAAATGGCCGTTAGAACTTGGTAATTAGCATTTTTTTTTACTTTTTTGGTTAGATTATAATTATTTTCATTTATTTGTGTATAATATCATTTTTAACGAAACTAAAACGTTTTACTTTTTAAAAAAAGGAATTGATAAAGTGTCGAAAAAACAGTGTTATTGAAATATGAAATAAAAAACAACAATTTTTGTCAATTTATTAAACAAAACAAAGACACTATAATTCAGATGAGAAAAGAGTAACATCGATATTATGAAATTTGTTTTTACAATACAGTGCACATCAGAAGCTAATATACGTATTAATTTGTCTTATTAGTTCTACAGTAAGAGAAAAAAATACAGATTTAGCATTTTATGTGATCTTGAAAATATTATTTTGTCTCATCTGTTTTACCGAAAATTAGTTTTCAAGGGTCAATAAAATAATTATTATTATTGTCTTTTCACGAAATTTTTCACAAATAAATGTTTTAAAGATTACAAAAATTATAAAGTATCCTCAGATGTTAGAATATTACATAGTTTCTGAATAATAACAATTTTGAATCAAAATTGAGGAAAAATAAACTATTTATAAAGAATACAAAGCTTACCATAGAAAAATTTTACGCAACAGTTCTTCGAATATCAAACAGTAAGTTAAAATGTGTTTACCAAAAATAGTTTTCTTGTAATCATATTTTGTTTATTTTCTAAATATTAAGGGAAAATCTTAACTCNAATAAGATATATGACTTTGGCGCTATATCATTACAATATTAGAAAGCACTATTTTGCGGATGTATTCATGAGAGCTGACGAAAAGATTATACTTTTTCGCCTTTTGCTTTCTGACATATTTTTATTAAAAAAATTTTAACTTATGATTCTTTTCTTCTTCTTTAGAGTTTTAAAAATATTTTTTTTCATTTCTTTATCACGTTTCTCTTTTTATTTTTGTAATTTTATGTAGATTATATTTATTATTTATGTATTTATTATTTTTGTATTTATTATTTTTGTATTTATTATTTTTGTATTTATTATTTTTATATTTATTATTTTTATATTTATTATTTATTATTTATGTATTTATTATTTACATATTTATTATTTATAAATATGTTGTTTGTATAATTATTATTTATATATTTATTATGTATACATTTATTACTTTATACAAGTTTTTTTAATGCTATACTATAACTATATTTGATTAAAAACTTTTCTAAATTTATGTTTCTATATTTATGTTTCAGTTTAATGACCAATTATTTTTCAATAATTGATATTTCAATATATTGTTTCAATAACAGACAAATTTACAGACAAATTTTGTCTACCAGGGGGATGGAACTTTTAAATTCATACGCTATTTAGAAGCCATTTATTTACAAGAACTAATAACATTTTGAAAATAACGAAAGTTGCATTTTCAATTACTCCATGTAATAAGTATATAACCTGAAACAAAATTACTAATTAAGTTTTAAATGCACAGTACAGACAATAAAATAAAGGATTAGGTTTTGATTTGCATAAAGTTATCAAACCCAAATATTAACTAGAGACCTATTTCCAAGAAATAATAACATTTTGAAAATAACAAAAGTAAATTTTGTTATATAGTAATAAATATATATTTAATAGTAAATTTTAAAAGTGAATTGTGTTCTAATAAAAATTAATTTGTTTTTCAATACATTGCACAAACAATAAATCAAATAAATGGATTTTGTCAATAACACACATATAACTTTCAAACTCAAATGTTATCTTGAGACCATCTATATTCTCTCTGGTATAATATAACTTCAAAAAGCCACAATGCCAAAGGAAATGTTTCTCTTTTCTGTATTTCTCTTTTACACACTTTTCTCAAAAGTCTATAAATTATTTGAAAGTACATTAAGGCAGTTTTGAAAACCGTTATTCCAGTTACTTTGAAGCACAAAGGGATTTCATTTTTTGCCATATATCTCTTGTTACCATTGGTTGACGCTTTGCTCTTCTTTTACTTCTTTTCTTTATAAGGTGAATACAAGAATATAGTTACACTGGTTTCATTTTTTAAAATGCATTGTATATATTTTATCTTCGTTTTTATTTCTGATTTCGATAATATATAGAAAGTGATTTTCGTTAAAGTGAATTTATGACTTGGAGATTTTCATGTAAATTTTATTTGATTCCGAAATAGTATTATGTATAATTCTTAGAAAAAAATTTCAGAATTGTTAATTTTTTAAGAAAATATTAATTTAGTAACCTCAATTATTACACAAGGAATACAATTGCTGTAAAATTATCGAAATATATGGTAATGACATTTCTGGTAAAAAAAAAAAACATATAATGCATATTCAAACCAAAATGCAAGGTATTTAAATCATTCATTTGATAATCTTTCCGTTTATATGGGTAACAGTTCAATGGAAATTGGAGTTTTCAAAATTATACTTCTTAACCACACACTCAGTTGAAAATAGGAAACTGATAAGTTAATTTACATAAAATAAATAATTTTAATGTTTTTTTCTGGGTGACCATGATAAAATTGCAAAATTTTACCACATTTATTAAATTTTTTCACAAATTTTCCACATTTATTAAATTTTTTCAAATTTTTTTTCTATTTTCTACTTTTACAAAAAAATAGGTTAAGTCAGAAACACGGTAAATTTTACCAAATTTTGGTAATTATGATTACACTTTTTTTTTTCTGAGGTACTTTATGGAGAACAGTTTTTGCAGTTTACAATTATTTCCTGGAATAACCCAGAATAATGATATTTATGATTTAATAGCTTTTCACCTTCCATTATCCTTTACGGTTAGGCCTAACAATCTAAAAAAAATTTCTTTGTTTCTACAGGAAGATTTATTTTTATGAACTGTTTTAACAATCATGCATTTAAATCAAATTGACGCTAATGCCATTTATGTTGGATATGGAGAAATAAAAATAAGTGGTCAAGAAAAGGAAAACGTGTGAAACACGCTGCAAAATTCTGGATTAAATTACGATGTAAAATACCGGCACTTTAATGCATCATCCGTAAAATTCATTTTAGCGTAATATCTATCTTAAAATTTAAATGGATTGTATAATTAAGAAGATTTAAAATAGATTTTAATTTTAAAATCTATTTTAAAATTTAACTTTACCGTTAAATGTAATACTATAATTTTTACAGAAATATTTATTCAGTTAAAATGATACAGTGATTTTATGTTAATTATATTATTGTAAAAATTACGGTATATCAGATTTCTTTCTCCGTAACATGTTCCGGCAAAAATTTATTTTACGGTAAAAAGCATCGGCACTCTGAGTGCCGGTACTTCTGAAAAACTTAATGAACTGAAAAACTTATTTTTACTAAAAAAACTAAAATCATTTCTTTTGCGCATACTTCATAAATGCCGTTAATAATTCAGAAGTAAAAAAAAATTGGATTGAGTAAAGTGTATATGCAGTTTTAAAACAAATAATTATTGAAAATATCGCTTGTGATATTCCATTAAAATGGCATTTTGAAACTGAATATGCATTTTTAAAAATATATAATTGTTGGAACCAGTATAAATTCATTCAGAAAGGCTAAAAACAACGGTTTTAATTAATTTTTTTGAAAAAATCACCCTTTTTAATAAGATATTAGAGTCCTGTGACATTTGCATTGAATTGTCATATTTGGTGAGAGTCATCTTTATGAACAAACAACACTTGTTTAACTCAATTAGTTAAACTGAAAAAAAACTTCGATTCTAAATGTATTATGCAGAGGAAATTTAGTAAGAATTAATTTATCAAAAAAAGCTATCAATAAAATTTAATTTTAGAAACTAAAAGTATTTTTTATGGTTCCACTTAAAAAAAGATAGTGTGTTTCAATACTCACTCAAATTATAGTAGAATGCAGTTATTTGTACAAATTTGACATCAAGTAGCAATTGTTCCTGTTTTTTATATTATTAAAATTTTAATGCTAATAAAAATAAATATATATTCAAATGATTTGCTAGTTCTATACTTCTTCAAGGAAAATTCAGTGTATTATTTATACCCAAATGCGAAGAAATATTCTTTTATGTTTATGCATTTTTTTACACAATTTTGTCTTAAAGTAAGTATTGTTAAACTAATTTTTACTCAAATCTTTGACTTGGTGAAGCGGCATTTCTTACGGAACGTGGTTAGTCTTGTGCATGGTTCATGCAACTTCGAATTTTTGTTACAATTTTGGTCATTTTACATTGTTTAAAAACTGATTTTGTAATTACAATTCAACACACTACGTTGGCTCACAGTGCGTATGGCTTTGTAAGCAAACAAAAATAATAAAATTTACGCTCAACATGTCAAACTTCTGCCCTGTTTTCAAAACTGTCAACTAACAACTTAACTGTCTTCGTAAACGCCAATGTAACAACGCCTAAAACCACCTACAACTGTAAAATTTCTTAATGCAAGCATTAAGGTTTTTAAAAAAAATAGTTTTTCATATTGAATTTCCTTTTAAATTTAGAGAAATTTAAACGGCAAGGAAAAGGGAAAAAATTTTTGTTAAGAATTTTAGTTTAAAGAATTTGTGAATAAACAAATATCACAGAAATCTGAACTGTACATTGTAGAAATTTAAATAATAATTTTTAAATAATTTTATTGATTTTAATCCATTTTGTATTAATATAAATAATTATAAACAACTGATTTAAAAATTTCCTAATTGTTTTTTTCTTCTCTATTTTAAGTACCGAATATTAAACAACATGAATTTGTAAACATTGGAAAACACGTCTTAAATAATATTTTCTTTGTAAAATATGATTTATTAAATGTTATCCTTAATTCCTACTTACGTATCTATCACCGAAATATAATTTTTAAACTATCTTTAAAATATTTTTAATAAATTCATATCTAAAGGAGTGTAAAATCATCAAGTTAATTAAACAATTATATAAATGTGTTGTTTTTTTTAAAAGGGAAACTCTTTAAAAATGAAAAGTGAAACTCGATTGGTGAGCATCACGGCTCAATAAAAATAATGCAAATAAAATGTCAGTTTAATTATGATTTTCAATTAATCACTAATTACTTTTAATATAAAATATGCATGGACATCTGTGTTTTATTTAAATAGGCACAGATTTTAAATTTAAGTAACTCCAACATTTAAAACAAAATTGCAGCATTTACGGTCTTTAGTGATTAAAAATGGCTTGTAAGGACATTAAGTAGTTTGACTGGTTAATATTTAATGTTTCTGTTAACCTTAGAGCTTCAAGCTTGCTTTTCAAGTATGTTAGATATAGCAGCTAGTTATTAATCCAAACATTTACTTAGTGAACTTAATTTGCAATGAGTAATTAGTTTTCAAGTTAATTTAAAAGTTTTCACAAAACTTTTAAATCCATTTTCTTTAATTTTCTTAATTTTCCATTGATTTCAGTTTAGAAAGGAGAACTCATTTTATAAGACTTTCTCTTCTGTGCATCTCATTACTCATCTGTATTGTCTTGCTATTTCTATTTTACAATTGTGGATATTTAAGATATTAAATATTGATAAAGCAAGTATATTTTATTTCAAAAAATGTGTGACGATTTTCATCAGCTTTACGGAAGTTATTGTGCAAATTATAAAACTTAGTTAATGTAAGAAAAATTGTATTTTTTTATTTACGTATATTTCATGTGTATTCTTGTGTGCTCCAAGCACATGATTGAAATAGCTCAGTTTTATAGGTAATTTCGAAAGAAAATAATGAAAAGAACTAATAAAATAAATTTTCTATGGATCTTCTAATTTTTTTTGTTGTCTCGCAGTGGACTGATCGTTAAGACACGGTTCCCAGTAGATCACCGAAGTCAAGCATCTCTGGCTGCGGTCAGTGTGCGGATGGATGACCACTTGGATCAGTTTGCGTAGGGACCGAGGGTGTGCTGTATTGGTCCTCGATAATCTGTTCTACCGTAAAGTGCTCGACTTCGCGTGCATGTTTTCGGGCTACCGAAGAGGGGGTGCCATCCCCTCTGCAGAGGATCAAAATTGTGATGACTTGTCCTCGGATCATCCTCAGGGATGTTTCCCTGACCGTCGCCAATTGCCTATTGTGCAGCTCTAGTGCGACGTGAATGAACTACAACAACAACAATATAATTTTTTTTTAAAAAGAAGTCTTTTTTTTGTTGCTTTTATAGAGAATTTCAAGCATTTTAAATAATTTATATTTAAAATTATTTCAAGATTTTTAAATACTTTTCCAAAGTTTTAATTCCGAATTTCCCAAACTTATTATATAATTTATTTTCAAAGGTAGTTAATTCAAATTTTAATTTTTTAAATAATTCATTTTGAAATAAGTTATTTTTAAATAATTTATTTTTAAATTATTTATTTTATGGCCGTTTAAATTTTGAAACTAAAGAAATATTTTTTTTAATTTCTTCAAACGCAAGAGTGTTGCGTGAACTCAAATTCAGTATTTTTCGATAAATGTTGTTTTTCCGTACGTTCAACGACTTGTATATCCCAAACAAATGGTGCTAGCGCTAAATCATTTAAGTAGCATAAATCAGCTTAAAAAATAGAAAAATTCCAAAGATTTAAAAAATAGAAAAATTCAAATGTTGGTTTCCTTAAGCAGGCATATTTTTCTTTAAAAAAGTGTTGGACAGTAATCTGACAGAAAGTAATTAATTCTTTTTTCAAATTCTAAGTAATTGCAAATATATTTCTCTAGCGCTTGATTAGAATTTTTGTAATTACAATGTTATTTTCTGGAAGAACAAGTGTTTCATTAACCAGTCTTACATAGATATCTTAGCATAATCTCTGATTTTTCTATCTGATAAATATTAGATTCGTTTATAGATAAAGGAAATACAATTAATCATTATCAGGTGTTAGAAAAAATCTAATTTATCGCGATTATTATTCAAGGTAACTCAGGGTTTACCTATTCCATCAAATTTCTGTTTTTTCGAGATTAATTTTGGAAGGGGCTATTAAAATATTACACAAACGCATTTTACGGAAATATTTTATGCTTTTAATAGTCAGCAAGGCTAAATACTAATCAAATAGCTGTTAAATTTTGACAGTATTCTGTAAATTATCTAACTTAATTCAGAGCAATCGAAATCAGAAAATAATACTTAAACTATTACAAGTGTAATATTTTTTGCAACCTCTGCGTACCCGTATACTAACCAGATGTGTAATTAACTATAATAAATAAAATTTGCATATTTTACAAAATTATCCGTTCTGTTTACGAGTTTTTGTTTATTCTTTTTTGTATTTTTAACTATTAATTATGGCCCTGGAACAATAAACGCTAGCGTTTTTTCCTGATTCATCAGTTTCTAATTCTTTTCCATTCCTTTCCATTTCTAAATAAGTCACGCAATGGACTGATCGTTAAGACACGGTTTCCAGTAGATCACCGAAGTCAAGCATCACTGGCTGCGGTCAGCGTGCGAGTGGGTGACCACTTCAATCAATCTGCGTAGGGACCGAGGATGTGCGGTATCAGTCCTCATTAAACTGTTCTACCGTGCTCGACTTCGCTTGCAAGTCGTCGGGCTACCAAAACGGGGCTGCCATCTCCTCTGCAGAGGATCAAAATTGAAAATTGAAAATTGAATTGGGAAACAATACTAAAGAAATATTGCTTTTAAAAATGTCCAATTTGAAAAAAAAAGTGTATCTTAACATTGTATTACACCCAAACCTTTTGTTAAAGAAAACAAGGCTGACGATTTCATAACCTTGTAAAACAATATATATATACAAAGAATAATAATAAAATATAATAGAAAAACTTTTAATGGGAAAACGTAAAAGTCTTCATCAGGACACATTCTTAACAATAAATGCAATATTTCTGAATAAAAAATAATTATCCTATATAATACATATATGTATAATGTTAAAATTTATTCGAGTATTCATGATTATTACCCCTTTAAACCTTACCCGTTTTCAGTTTCCCAATGTTGCACTTAATGAAAATTAATTAACTTACAGCAATAGAAATAGTTAACAATACGTATAGAATTTGAAGGTGTCTGTCTCATTCGTCGGTTTTTCTTAATGAAATAGCTTTAGTCTCAGCATTGTGTTTAAATTAATAAAACGTGCTTACGATTTTTCATGCTTTTGTTTAAATATTTTCTTTGTCTTGCACATGCTGAGAATTATCAAAATACTAAATTAATTATGATTACTATAACCTTTGTTGGTATTTTTGCACTTAAAAGGTGAACAACATCAGCGTTTTATGAAAAGAATTTAAAAACAAAAATGAGTTTTTGCTCACTGATTAAATTATTTCGCAAAACAAATAAAATTTTACATGAAAGGAAAAGTTTAGTACTAAGAATAAAATTGCTTTGAAAGAAAAACTTTTATTTAAGAGTAAAATTTACTTCTTTCTGGAATTAAATAAAAATGCCTGGGGCATTTTTTAATTTGCTTGTTCGTGTAACATAAAAGAAATAGTTGTGCTTATTAATATTGTTACAAACATTTATGACAATTCAAGCTTTGGATTCAATTTAATAAAGGTTATGCTTGAGGATATATTTCATTTCAAACAAAAGAATGCAATTATTTTTGAGAAAAAGATTAGAAGCAAGTTTTAATAGCTTTTTATTTATTCTCAGAGTTTTTA
This sequence comes from Parasteatoda tepidariorum, assembly GCF_043381705.1. NCBI lineage: Eukaryota > Metazoa > Arthropoda > Arachnida > Araneae > Theridiidae > Parasteatoda > Parasteatoda tepidariorum. Next base: position 83,714,560 of record NC_092205.1, on the reverse strand, counting down.
ATATGAATAATATGATGTATTTTCTATTTTACAATCAAAAATTATTTTTGTTATGCTTTGGTATACGATTTATAAACTATTAAATTCTGAATTTTATTCAGAAATTATTATTACGCGTATATTAAAACATTTATTTTATTCAATAAATTTATTAAAATTTAAATATTGAAGAAGAAAATTCTACATCATTAGTGTGCCCAAAAAGAGGGAGTACACTTTGTGTTATGTAGACTAAAGCAAGAAACAAGGTGAATGAATCACAAATAACAGTACAAAAATGGACATACAATAGTTTCGGTTTCTAAATAACGAATGATGGTAGAGGAGTTAGATAAATACGTGCAAAGTGGTTTAACCAATAGGGACAGAGACACAAGTTCAAACTAGATAATAAAAAAGGAGATAGAAACAGGTGTGAGAGAATTTGGTGGGCACCTCAGGATGCAGCACATTAAATTAGAACAGTCTTCCAAATATTGGGAAATGGTACCATACTAGAGAAATCATTAACTAATGTACAGGAATTTTTTAATGTATGACATAATTCCTTAAAGTCAAGTTTGGTAGATGAAGAGCAATATTGAATGATTTTAGCAGACAAATTCTCAGACCTGTGTTTACAAATATGTAGAACGATGGAAGATCGGTTAATGTCATCATTCTAGAAATATTTCATGTTTTTTACGTCGAAGTTTAAGGGTACACCTTAACTTTATACAATATACGCCACATTGTAACTGAATTTGATAGATACCCTAGCTGTTAATAGCAGCAATAGGCTCTATAATGTCGTTAAAGTTTAGTTTATTCACAGGGGGAAAAACGACTTGAAAATCAAAATCTTAGCTATTTAGGGATGGATTTTCGGATTTTAAGGTAAGACAATCAAATTGTTAATTTGAAATAGAGAGCTTCCTGAATAGCAAAATTAATTTTCTATACCTGGAATTAGAATTAAAACCACGGCCTATAACAGGGGTTTCCAACTTGCATGAGACCGGGGGCCACAATTAAAAGCACAAATCATATGGCGGGCCGCAACTTACTCAAAATTTTTTGTAGGACTCTTTTATGTTTGAAGGAACATTAAATATTACTGTCAGAGTTTTTTCAAGTTGTACGAAACAAAAGTATTGAATTACAAATTAAAATAAGAAGTGGATTTTTAAAAATATTAAATAAATAATAAAAATTCGGGCTACAATGACTTAATGTGCACCATGTATTAAACAATTAATGTGCAACAGATATCCAATTGTCAAGGTATTAAAGCTTACAGCTTACATAGTAGCACACAAAATATTTAATGAGAAAATTGAGGTTTGTCTGCTGCAACCACCGGAGAGTAGATATTTAAATTTAAAATTTACAAATGTGTGTGAAAATATTTTAGTCCAAAATGAATGGTTTCAAAAAGTTAAATATGAGAATCTCTTCGAGAAAATTTCTGATACGCACATGCTAAGTTATATTAACAAAATACAAAAAAAAAGAAAAAAAATTAAATAAGAAAGAGCAACATACACGATTATTTTTGTATTTGAATAAATATTTTCTTGGATGCAAAAACTGAAAAATAAATTTCTTTGCACCGTTGGTACGTTAAATTTCACAGAAACGAAGAAATTAGATTTTTATTAACGAGAAAAGTATTTTAAACCCATATAGATTTTTTACAAAAAATGTCCGTAAAAAAATGACAACTAATATATTTTAGTTCGCGGGCCACAAAAAAAGGTTTCGCGGGCCGGATGCGGCCCCCGGGCTGCCAGTTGGAAACTCCTGGTCTATAATGATAGCTATAAGGTACTCATTTGTCACAGAGAAGGGATCAAAAAAGAGAGGTTTTTAGATTCACTAAAAAGTACATATTAATTTAAAAGAAATCAAATACGATTTATCTTTTTTATCTCAAAACATTAAATGCTAATGTACTCGATTCTGTGTCGAAAAAATTACTAATTATTTCAAAAAATTTCGATTATAATATGCTTCGTTAGTTGATAACATAAGTTTTCAACATACATATCAATCCAAACAAGTTTGATATTAACTATTAATCCTAGGACTACCAACTTCTTTGGCTTTTATATGGCGATATATTGATATTTATATATGCTGTTGATATATTGAAGGCTTTTATCTATATATACATTGATACTAAATATTGATTGTAATAGACAGGAGCTGTGATGGCTCAGGGGATAGAGCGTTGGCATTACAATGAGGTGAACCGGGTTCGAATCCCAGTGATGGATGGTCGATACGAATCCGCATCCGGCTTGCACCGACCAACAGTGCTGTTGTGAAAATATATTCAGTGTTAGAGTCCCTTTACCGTCAGGCTAACCGTGGAAGGTTCTCGTGGTCTTCTTCTCAGTGTTACGCAAATGCTGATTATTTTCTTCAAAAAGCCCTCCACGAAGGCGAATTTCTCCCTAGTACTTGATCCAGTAGTTCCCTTGTCTTCTGGGTTGAGTTCAAAATTACAAGGCTACGGAGTTGAACATTAGTTATCGTAAACCTAAAAATTGGGTTTGCTGTTCAACGACGGTTATAAAATATAAAAATAAAGAAAAATATATTATACAATGTTAATCGATACAGTGTTTTACCTAAATGTTTAAANACAGGCCTACGAAAAAAAACTCAAAAATTGCATAAGGACATAAACTTGTGAAAGCTATCTGGAACTACAATAAGAATAGCAAAATATACCTAATATATAAGGGAGAACTGCGATGGCGCAGGAGATAGAGCGTTCGCATTACAATGAGGTGAACCGGGTTCGAATCCCAGTGATGGATGGTCGATACTAATCCGCATCCGGCTTGCACCGACCAACAGTGCTGACGTGAAAATATATTCAGTGTTAGAGTCCCTTTACCGGCAGGCTAACCGTGGAAGGTTCTCGTGGTCTTCTTCTCCGTGTAACGCAAATGCTGATTATTTTCATCAAAAAGCCCTCCACGAAGGCGAATTTCTCCCTAGTACTTGATCTAGTAGTTCCCTTGTCTTCTGGATTGCGTTCAAAATTACAAGGCTACGGAGTTGAACATTAGTTATCGTAAACCCAAAAATTGGGTTTGCTGTTCAACGACGGTTATAAAATATAAAAATAAAGAAAAATATATTATACAGTGTTAATCGATACAGTGTTTTACCTAAATGTTTAAATTGATAGTAAAAAATTTATTTAAAATGTTATTGGCCATCGAAATATATAAATAATTCTGGGATTTATATTTATATTAAAATATAATAAGCTTGTTCTGATAATTTTTTTTTGGAGCTGGCTAAATTTTAATATTAGTTGTTTATTCAGTTTTAATCAAATTACTTTTCTTTATTGTCATTATTATCATCAACATATTATAAAAACAATCATTTATCATTATCATCAACACGTTATTTTAAGAACCATTAATTATTAACAATATCATGTAATGAAAACAATTATTTATTATTATCATTAACATTTTATCAAACAATCAATCTTAATTGTCATCAAAATTTTATTAAACAACCATAACCATTCATTATTTCCATGAACATGCTGTTAAACAATCTTCTTATTAAATAATCTGAAATATAAGAACTTCCAGGTTAGCAGTTCTGCTAAAATGTACGTCATAGTTTTAATGGATAAAGTGTCAGAGTCCGTTTCTGCTGGAGCAAAACTATTTAATCTTCGAAATAAAATTAAAAATAAGTTTAAAAGAATGCAATTTTAAAATAAAAATTCAATACAATACACAACAATGAATGATAAATGCTTCAAAATTAGGCTGATATACTTTTTTTTGTTGAATTAATTTTCACTTTCTATTAATTCCAATTTAATTTTTATTTTAAAATTAAATGATACAAAAAAGCACAATAAATTAGCATATGTTAAATTAATACATAGGTTGTCTTTTATTTATTGGGCTTATTTTTTAAACTCAAAAATTTATTATATTTGACTGTAAAATTGATGACAAATTTGTTCTGAAAAAATTATTTCTGTGAGCTTGGGATTTAGTTTGAAAACCATATCTGTAAAAAGACTGGTGCCACTAGTTTTTATAGGGAAAGTTTTCCTTAAAGCAAGTTTTATTTAAAAATTTTGTTTTTTTCATAACATTTATATTACAGTTTTATAAACCCCGCAAACTAAATATGTTTACTAAAAATCTAGAATGTATTTCTACTATCTGTTTTTGCATGAGAAATGCTTGCTAATTGATACACTAATGGGGCAGAAAGCAATTAATGAAATGTAAGGGAAATGGTTAGAATAAATGTTTAAAGAAATACTTCCAACATAATGATTTTTCAAATCATTAAGAATTTCTATTGAAGAATGCAGATACAAATTTATAAAAAAAATTAAAAAAGGATTATTTCGTCTTTTATAAAAAAAAATCTCAACTCAGTTTGAATAAGAATAAATTAAAATAACAATTCTTCACAGATTTTTTATCCTGCCTTGTACCCGTATTCAAATTTTAATTTGGAATATGCGTCTTTTAAATATGTATTGTTTGATTTCATTAATTAAAAACTTAGTTTTATTTTTCAACTACGTTTATCTAAAAATAATTTTTTAAAATAAAGATACTTATCTTTATTATAAAAGAATTAATTTAGTAGCCCTAATTATAATCTCATCACAATATTGCAAGTACTTAACATTATGGCATGTAAACTTNCATATTTATATATATATATATATATATATGCAATAAACTATTTTATTAAATACTACTATAAAGAAATTGTTTTCCCGTAACTTTATTAACCGTATATTTATTTACAAATTTAACACATAATCGGGCATTTTTAATTATAATTCCATGACTATATAATAATTAAATCAAAAACAAATATTATAAAACCCAAGTGTTAGATACGGTATGATTTTCTTCGGTCTTGCCCCAAAACTTATAACTGACTAAAGTTCAAATGGTATTCACTCTTTTTTAGCTCATTGTATTTTTACCATTAATGAAAAACACGATGGATTCGATGGATCATAAGGACTGACGAATGATTTAACTCCAAAGAGAAGGGAACCTTAACTATGGTCATTATTATGACCATGAACAGGAAAAATTGCAGAAGTGTTCACCGGTATTTCGGGAGTTTACTTGACATTCCTGGGTTACCTTGAGATACGGTACACTGTCCTTTTAACCCAAGACTCCTGATCGGCACTCTGTAGGTCCTCTGACAATCAGTCCTCTATGGCCATCACTCTCGGCTGGTTTGATTAAGACAAGTGACCGGTGATGATGGCGATGGTTAATACAATTGGCCTGGTTAGCCTGCTGAGAGAGACGTTTTGGCTTCTGATATTGGTCTCCCTTGGAGGCTTCCTGGGAGCAACTCTTTGCACGCTAGCGGAGGGTGAAAGAAATGGGTTGAGACGATGATCCTTTAAGCGGAAACTGAAAGTAGACAGAAAAGAGTTAGGGATGAAAGCAGCCGTACGGATACTAAGAGAAGTAGCTGTACTGAAAGAACCCGTTCCAGTTCGGACCTAGCATTTTAAACCGTGGAAACTCCAAATCAACATCAAACTCACAGTTAAGTAGCTGAAACGCCATCCACCCACTAATCAGGAGGATTTTCCACTGTTGCTGCGAGCCAGTGGTGAGGCTCCCGTGGATCATCCCCAGAATCCCGGTTTATACCAAACCGACATAGCCGCTGCTATAACAGACTTAAGGCCAATCAAGAGCCTACTCCATAGACTGAACTTTGTCGTGGACCTCCCCGGTTCCACAATCTTTCTCATTCTAACCACGATTTATACACCTCCAAATAATCCACGAAACCAAGCCGGTGCATATTCTTCCTAGGTTGTCTTCGTGAGGTTGTGATTCATTGGGAATTTCCGCATAATCCAATTTGAGTTCGTATCATAACAGACCGCCTACACCAAGCATGGCAGATTGTCTTCTGAACTCGATGGTTGGGACAATCAGGAAGAGGAGGAAAAGGACTCTTTGACCCCATTAAGACATCTGGATGGGAGGACCCTTTGCACTGGAACCTTGACAATGGAACTATCACATGGCTAAACCGGGTGTTATTCACACTTGTGTTACCGACACTATAGCAAGTGACTGTAGATGGCCGTCTCTAGGTGTATGTTAGGGCTCATGCTAACCGTATAGTATACGTCCCATCCCGGAACAACCAGATTATGTCAAGGGACCCAAGCAAGGACTAAGATGTGACTCGGCAAATTCCAATATCCTCGAATACCCGATAATTAATCTGGAGGTAGGTGTCTTGGAAGCCAAGGACGAGCCTATGGCTGGACGTGAAGTCAGTTAGATCATCCATAAGTACTAAGACATCGTCTGCAGGTGGATACTTTCTACGCACGTGAGCTCGACAAAGCATTGTGAACGTTAGTACTGTAACATTATGGACTGTCAGATAAATGCCTATAGCCCTACCTACACCAAGCGCAATTAAATCAGGCAAAATGGATAGTCCTTTCTGCGCGCGTTTGAATTCGGGACAGATCGCACGCTGGTTATGCAAGGTATCATTGGGAAATTGGCTTACTCGGCATGATTCGAACCTACTAGCATCAGCCTTTCGTGGGGCAACATCCGTTGGATAGACGTCCGCACGCAGCATCACCTCGCAATTCGAATCCACAGATTAACTTTCCTGCGCTCGGGTTTATTAAAGCAGCTGTTGCTTGCTTTGACTTCTTGAAGTGGAAAATTTCTTATCTCGCCAGGAAGCTAGGTCGAACCACCAGACCCAACAACAGGGATTAGGTCCCGAAAGGTTGCACCGACAGCCCCCGGCAATTGCTCGGTGGTTCGACCGCAGTAGCTTTGTTCATGTGCTGGCGTCAGCTCGTACACAAATTATGCTCGGGCAAGAAATGGTAAATTCGTCATCCCTTCGAGTGGAATACAGTAGACCGACAGAAGTTGAGTTAGAGAGCTTCAGCAATCCCTTAACCACTCACCTGATGATTCTTTCGAAAACATTTTCGAACAAATACGCAATTCTTTTGTTTTGTTGACCAGTTAAATTTGCTAGTTCTGAATAACTTTTGTTATCTTCTATTTTCTTATTCCATAACATTTAAATTATTTTTTTTCAAAAGTTTATGAAAATTTAATTTACAGTGACATCTAAATTTATTTAATTGATCGTTCGAAGCTTCTCTAAGTCCACCTTCGCAGGAAATAAATTGTGTTCCAATTCCAATGTACAACTTCAAAGGTAAGTTATTAGGTTCTTCTTCTACATCAAACTTCATTAACAATAAATTTCCAAATTTCACGTTCAATTTCATTGTTAAATTAATTAAGTTTTACTTGCGACGTTCAACTTCAATGGAAAGTGAAGTACCACTTCTGACGCTTAACTTCACGTGAAATTAATTAAGTTCCCCGTCCCCGACGCTTAACTTCAAAGGAAAATTATTAAGTTCTACTTTGACCTCAAACTTCACTAGAAAAAAAGTTCCTCTTCCAACGTCCGATTTCACAAGAGATTAAGTTCCCCTTCCACATCCAACTGCAATGGAAATTAAGTTCCACTTTCAACGTTCAACTTCACTTGAAATTTGTTAACGTTCAGCTTCCGTAGTCCGATTTCCCTGCTACTTTATCGCAATTTGAGCATAGTTAAAGTAATGTATCTGTAAATACTTCTAAATGACGAATGAATTTTCTACAAATCAAGATTTCAATTTTTAAACGTTAAGAATTTGACGGCATTTTCAAAATAAATAAACGGTTTAATCAATTAAAATATTTAAGTATCCTAACTATCATGATTATTATGAGCCAAAATTCGACTATCCTTATCAAATATTTATTTCCATAAAAGCGAATTTTAGAATCACTCCAATATTTGAAACAATTCCAGCAACCACAATATAAGGCGCACGAATTTTCTGAAAAATTCTACCTTTAACTACTTAATTCCACATTTACCTTTAATTGTACCATTTCAAAATACAAAACCTTTTTTTCTAAGTGCGCTTTTGAAATCCACGTGGTAAAAAAACTACTACAACTTTAAAAATCCGTTAATTACTTAATTATATTTTAATGATATACGCTTATAATAATGCGCAAATGAATTGTTTAAAAAGCACTTAATAACTGTTATTATAATAATAAACATGATTAACGATGCGTAACTTTCCTTTTGACATGCATCAGTAATTGCATTAAAAATTTTACGGAAATTGTGTTTATTGTGTAGGCGTATGTATTAAACGTAATTTCAGAATTCTAGTTTGATTACCCGGAAAAGATCGTATTTTTGATAAACAAATGTGTTGAAGGAGAAGTCTGACACGAATGTATGCTTGCATATTATGAACAAATCGGATTTAATTTATATGAATTAATTTGAATAATTTAATATTGATCTTTTAATTGAATACCTTTAAAATAACTGTAACTGAATGAAAGTTTTTTTTTATGTTTTATATTATTTTGCATTCGTATTATGATCTATCTTTACATATTTGTTTTAGCTTTTATTCCTTTTAAAATTCCGCATTTTTCACTAATATTTTTCACACTGTTAAAAAATATTTCTGTTTTAATTTTTCGTATTAAAATTTAATTGAAAAAAATATTTTGTCAATTCTTGTTCTAAATTAAATAATTATAATTTTTTGCATTGTTTTGCTTGCGAATATTTTCCAGAGAGAATATCAAACTTAACAATTAAATATGTTCAAAGATGTTGCTCAAATACATTTTTGTACATATTTAAACAACCTTTTTGGGCATATGAAGTTCTTTTCTCCGCTTAAATAACTTTTTTTCTTAATATTTTAATTATAAATGTTACAATAAAAATAGTTTTTCGTTGTTTAAAAAATGTTTCTTGAGAAATTATTTACATGAGATACTTTTAAATAGTACACACAATAACCAATTATCATTCATAAATTCAGTTTATTTCATTAATTGTAGCATATATTTAAAAAAAGTAATAAACTTAAAATGTTGCATCAGAATAATTCTAAAAAAAATCTGAGAATCTACTAAGATTGGTTAATATTTTAATGATAAATGTTTCAATAAAAATAGCAACTTTTCTTTGCTAAAAACAAAATGTTTTTTACGAAACAATCAACGTTAGATAAACCAGCACTTTTAAAGAATACACATAATAACCAATTATTATTCATAAATTCTGTTTATCTCATTAATCATAGCATATATTTAAAAAAAATGACAGAACTTAAAATGTTACATGAGAAAAACTCTAAAAAAATCTTAGAATATACTAAGATTGCTTAAAAAATGTTACAGATACATAAAAAATTAAAAATAACACTTTTTTTGGTTTGGTGAAACTAATTAAAAACTTGCTTACTGTTCGACATATGTATGAACATATTTTTTAACGCAGAGCAACCTTCTCAATTTCAGGAACTATCTACAAATATTAATTTTTTAGTTAAACAATACAAAAAAAAAATTTCCACATAACCTATCACATTAAGATTTCTTAATAAATTATGAAGATTTTAAATTTTATTTTTTCTTCACCTCTATAATTGAATGTTTTTAAATTACAAAAATTAATTTTTGTTCTGTTGCATATCTTCAACACATCGGGTACCTCTCTTAAGTTTAAAATCAAGAACTGGAATAGGCAAACAAAACTATGACAAAATAGGCAAACAAAATTATGACAAAAGTCAACAATTAACATTTTAAGAGTAAGCAGTTATGCTTGTGAGGAAGCAATTTGCTTTTTATACTGTAAGAAAAGTCTTATTAAAAAATTAATTAATTTTCTATATCTTCAAGAAAATTACTTAGATCTAGAATATTTTTTATTATACGAGAAATTCATTTCTTTTTTTATTATTTCTCACTTTCTGAATCCCTTGATGAAAACAATATGGAAAATATAAGCATTTTCTGGTTTCATGATATATTACCGCGTGCTTGTTGCCCACTGAAAATTAGCGTTTCCTACTATGTTTAGAATTAAAAAAGACTAAAATGAAGTCTAGACATAATAAAGTGAATACCTGTTAGATGTTCAGTTAAAAATTTGCATTAGACATTTAAGACTGAATTGAAAACCTTACGAGTATCCAGAATAAAAATCATTCAATTATTCTGAAAAATAGCTGGTATATCTTATGATAAGAAAAAAAAACGTGAAATACGCTTTTTTATATAATCGCTGTCTTCAAAACTACTGATTTAACGTCACAAGAACCTCCGTTCAGTCTGCTTCGATTTTATCAAAGTAGGGGTAAATTAGAAGAAAAATAGATGGGTTGTTTATTTTGCAATGTTTCACTTATACCATGTCTCTTAGTATTTTTTTCAGCGTACCTTATCAACTTGGAGTGAAATTATTTACTATCGAAAACCAGCAATACTGACGTACATTAGCGATACTGGTTTACAAATCACCAATCTGGCAAGCGATTTTGTTAAATTTTTAATTAAACTACAAAAATATTAAGTAACATTCTCTTCATATTAAAAAAAATTCTTCTTGTTTTTTCTTCATACAAAAACTATTAAAGTAAAATGTTCTGTTTTATATAAAAACTATTGAAGTAAAGTGTTCTGTTTTACATAAAAATTATTAAAGTAAAATGTTTTGTTTTATATAAAAACTATTAAAAGTAAAATGTTCTGTTTTAGAGTGCGAATTTATTTAAATTAATCAAATACCTAGTTTCAAGCCAAGAAATAAAATTCTTCATTAACTAAGTTTGTCTTCCGTGAGTTGAATCTTCGAGGTAATTTTCAAATTAGGAGAAAATAGAGTTTCGTAGGCTCCTACCTATCTTAGAAAATTTCGAAAAGATATGATTAAAGGCCTTAACAGATCTAACTCCATTTCAGAAAATCTAAATATAGACTCTTTTAAATAAGTTTCGTGTTAAGCTGTAATATATTTAGCCAAGTTGGAATATCCATGGTTTAAACAGAAAATTTGATTTATTTGAAATAAACCTTTCTATGGTATATTCTTATTTAAGTTGATTGATTAAAAGTGAAAGGGTTTAAAACATAATACCAATAATTTGTTCGTTTTCTTCGTGAAAGCAGAAATTTTATTAACCATGATACCTTGTTGAAATTTATCGATTTTAATTTTTGCTCCTTTTTTTCGTGACAGACTTGGTTTGTGACATCATGCGATTTCACTGCTTTCGAAACGTATTATATTTTTTGTTTAGTAATTTTTATCAGAATCAGATTCTTTTCCAATTAAGCTACATATTCAATTCATTATTCTTTTGTTTTTACTCTTGCTTCAAGTGTATTTCCTAAAACCCTTTTTATTTTTTTTCGTTCCTTGATTACGCAAGTAGCACAATGTAATTTTAACAAGTTTGGTGCAGCATTCATTTCTGGTGCCCTTAAGCCTAAAATTAATTCGAATGAAAAAAATAGCATTAAATCAATATAATAAATAAAACACGGAGAAAAAAATCTGGTAACATTACTGTACTGTATGGTAATGGCTTTTTCTCGTAAAAAAAGAAAAACATTAATTCTGGTTAATAAGACCAAAATATTTGAAACATTTATTTGGTAATTTTCGTAATTTATCGCTGCAGTTTACCAGAAGTTCTGGATTTTAAAACTGTAGTTCTTATCACGACACATTGCGTAAAAAATACAAAAAATTAAATTTAACAGTCTAAATGGTTTTTATACCATGCTTTAAGGTATTATGATAGAAATACCAACTTTTAACCACATTTACCAAATTTTAACATATTTTATAAAAACTATTTTATTGTTAATTTTACTAAAATCACTACCAAATAAAATTTTATAAAAATGTCCAGCATGTCCAAAATGTTATATAAATATTAAATATAATGTTATAAAAAAAATTTAATTTTACATTGTGTGCTAATAGTTTGCATAGTTTAAAATTGAGTTAACTGAACCATTTTGGATTATAAGTAAAATCAATTAATTTTCAAAAATTCAACTTACCAAAAATTGAAATTGGTTTCCTTGAATAGATACTTTTTTTATTGATTAATTTGCAATCCCTATTGATTTCACTACTTTAATTATCATAATGACATTATTGTTTAACGCGGTAGAGAAGCTCTCAGATTTTGGATCATTTAATTACCAATACCTTCATATTCATCCTTTATAATATCACTCTCTTTTTTCTTGCGTCAAATGTAGGTTGGTATTGGCACCATTAAATCTCAATTTTAATTCATTAAAAAAAATAATGCATTTCTAAATAGTANTATATATTATAAAAAAATTCGATTGTATAATATTTTTACTATAAAAGTGAAATGAATAATTCTCATGAGTTCATCTTACAAGAAACTATAACTGGTTTCTTCTGAATCCATATTTTTTTTCTTGGAATCCATTTTTTTTTTGGATCAACAATGTATCATTTCTTTTCCGTATCTTGCCTAAAAATAAGTACTATTATTAGATGTTCGCTATTTGACAACCAAAGAACTGAAAATTGTTTTCGTTTCTTAGAACTCAACTATTTTTTTGATGCAACACAGAACTACTCTCTGAGAAATTTGCAAACATGATAGCTGGTTGGAATAGGATATGTTTAAATTCTATCAACGTGTTAGGATTGAAAAATAAAATCTCTTGCGAGAAGACTAATTAAAAGTAAATATTTATTTAGTTTTCGACTGTTTGCGTTCAAAGTCATTATTCTAAACTTACTACTGAAATCTGAGATCTTATATCATATAAGAGGCTCCGTAATTTCCGCGCTTACTTACATATTTTCAAAAAATGGATTTATCGAAAACTGAAAAAAAGCGTAGACATTATTAGTGGCAATTTTATATTTAAGAGACATTTCGTCATACTCAGACAGAGTTAGATATTTGATATTTTTGATTTTGTTGAAATTTTCGGTTACGTTCTTCGTGTAAAATTGTTAAAATTTTGTTTTTTGAAAAAAAAGCTTTTTTATAAAATTTTGGGGGTGAAAACTGCAGAACTTATGAAATTTTGGGAAAAAAGACATTAGTTTACAAGCAGCAATACTTTTGTTGAATTACAATACTAACCATTATTTTATGTTCTAATATTTTCACACTACTTATCAAGATGTAAATACTTTCGATGGACCTATGTATCAAAGATTATTCAAAGATATTCGAAAATGACTATGTTTTTATAGTTTGGCAGTCAAATACTATCAGCAGCGAAATAAAGAGGCATAAATTTCTGTCAATACTTATCAATTCTAAGAACATCCTTGTGGTCTTAAACTTTGTCAAGAAATACAGAGCACTGTATTGTACTATTTATCCCTAAAAACCTTATATATTATATCATTTGATCCCTCAGTGGCATCGACTTAGGTCAGGGTTTATTCGACTCAGAGTTACAAAAAATATATCAAAACTATATCATGTCACTTGTCTTGATAGCAAAGTTAAGTTCTTCAATAAAAGTGGTCAATAAAAGTGGTTTTCATGTTTGTAGTGTTTGGTAACTTCGTCAGAGGGCGTGCCGCACTAACCCTTCAGGCACAGTTATGAAACGAAGAAGAGTTGTTTCGGGTAATGCGTGTTGGACTGTGTAGATTCAGCGATTATTCATTGATTATTATTGTTATATGCTAAATTGTTTTGTCTTCTTAATAAAACTGTGATTTGTTCTTACTTGTTTTATCCTAAGCCGAACCAAATGAAAATGCTACAATGTTTTTAATCTAATCAACCTCAACAGTGACTCTTCCGAATTCATTATAGTTTTTTTTTTCATACTCAAATATTAACCACGTATTTTTAACGGAAATATTTTTTTAATTGCATATATGTTGAAGATTATAAAAATCTAGAGTATAACATAACTGAGTGTATATAGTTTATCAAAACAGAGCTGAGAGCAAAATATTTCATCGAAACAAAAGTGACTTGCACTTAAGTTTGAGACGTTCTATCTAGGCACGATCCATGATGCTTTGCTCCAGTTTTCTAATATTTTTAAAAACAAAGATTGTTTTCAGTTGAGAATTTTCTGTTTTCTTAAATGTGGTGTTGAATATTAAACTTTGAAATAAAAGTATAGAGAAAATCGCACGTGGTATTGTTAGTTCTAACACTATGATATGGTATGAGAGAACGTAACAAGCTTTTATAAAAATGTATCAGGTGTTACAAAGAGACGCAATTTTTCCCCAATGGTAAATAGAAGACTCTGTTTTTTTTCCATTAATACCTCGTTATGATCTGTTTTACCTCAAATATTATTTCAGTGAAAAAATTTATTTTGTGCTCATATTCATTTCTCAGATGTGAAAATCCTTTCTAAGAATTATATGTTTTTATGTATTTATTTCATTATTTAGGCTCCGTAAT
>NC_092205.1:83693781-83694006 GCF_043381705.1 Parasteatoda tepidariorum | reverse complement strand
ACAAGGGAAACTAGGGAAGTGTGACTCGCCAATTTTGAAATAAACTAGTGGGATGTATGCCTTATGAGGAATAATTTTAGGGGGCAACATTCGTTTCGGCCCATAGAAGGTCTTGTGAGAGATAAAAAATAATTCAATAAATAGAAAAATCGGTATTTTATTACTTCAATGCAGACTATTACTTATTGTAATTGTGTCATACTCCAATTAATTTTGTGGTATTTT
>NC_092205.1:83660523-83693281 GCF_043381705.1 Parasteatoda tepidariorum | reverse complement strand
GAATTATATGTTTTTATGTATTTATTTCATTATTTTGTTCATGATAAATCATAATCAATAGGAAAGCATTGTTCACAAATTTTATAGCTGTGAATAAAACTTATTCTTATTTACCAGTTATTCGAAGAAGTATATATACACATTCTTTCTCGTAATTTTTAAGAACCATTAATACATCAGTCAATAATAGCTTCAATACTTCCTATATCGCTCATGGGCTGCAATAGCGGCACAACTCAAAGATACATGGTTGGTTGGTGGTTGGTTCTAATGCCACTTGACACACGGGCAAGCCTGCTTGGTGAAACCTAGCAAATTTAAGGCAGAGTGTGCAATTCTTGTTTTTCAGTGGCGCCATCTATGGCCAAGAATTCGACTTCGCCACATCATACGCCACACCTGTTTATAAGGCGGGCCCATTCATTCATTCATCCACAGATCGTAATTTTGTCCTGAATCAGAGAACGATCGATCTCCTATCCAGTACCCCCAGAGGTATTGATTTATTATGGGAACATGGAGGACTTTTGCGACTCGACAGATTTAACGTGCATCAGTCACTTTGCTACACGGGGAGTCTTCGGCCGACGGGGTTCAAACCCACGAACTCTCGGACATGGGCCCAGCGCCCTACCGACCAGGCTATCCCGGCCATTAAAAAAACCCTATTTTAAGATAAGTGGATTTAAAGTTTTCATTGCTATGGAAAAGGCATAAGAAATGCTTTAGTTTGCTTAAACTAAGTTTACCTTGAAGTTGAATTATGAGTTGTGCTAATATTGCTGCTGAAAAGAATATGTATTTTCTATTTACACCTGTTCTTATTTCAAAACGAGTGTTTTGCCACTACTCCAGCCCATCAGCGATATATATCTTCATGTTTTAGCGATATTTGAGAAAAAAAATTAAAATTGTTCGTAAACTTTTGTTAAAAATGTTGTGTCATAAATTTACTCCTAAAATTTTAAGTGATATCATTGCCCAATTAAAATTTAGGTTGCAAATTTTATGGTAGACCCATCCATGTTTAGTTCTTAGCATATAACGAAGGATAGTATAAAATATATTTAAATATTTACTTTAAAGTTTTGATCTTGAGTGGAATAAAAAATTTTCCTCACAAAAATTCTTTGCGAAATTCACTTTCACTTGATTTTCATTTTCTTTACAAAATATGTTTTGAATGTTTTACTATAAAATCAAATATTAGCTATAAAATCAAATCGGACTATAAAATCAAAATATTTTTCTCTCTGATTAACTTCACAAACTGTTTTACACGATTTTCAAATTAAGAGTATCTGAACGTAATGGAGCGCATTAAATTAAAAAAAAATTTCTAAAATGTAACGACTATAATTATATATGTTTAACGTTGCCTGCCACAATGAAACCAAGTTTCAAAAAATTGAGAAATGTTATGTAAGGAAAAACGAAGGAATCAAAATTTGTTTCTGAAAACTTAAATATTCATTAAAAGTTTCGCTGCCTGAGATGGATTTTAAATGAATCATGCAACTAAGTAAAAGCAACTTTGAAATATATCTAAGTTCAAACAACTTAAATTTTCTCCTACGTGCAAGCAGTTAAAAAAAAATATTGTTAAGTCTAAAAAATCTCAAAATATTTCTAACTGCAAACATTGTCAGAAATTTTCGAAGTATTAGTAACTTCAAAGTTTTCAAAGTATAAGCAACTTTGAAAAATTTAAAGTTCAAACAACTTAAAAATTTTCTAAATAGAAGCAACTTCAAAATGTTTCTAGTAACAAACAACCTCAGAATTTTTCAAAGTTCAAATAATTTTAAATATTTTCAAAGTTCAATTAGCTTCAGAAACTTCTCAATTTAAACAGTTTAAAAATATTACTAAGTCTGAAAACCCTCAAAATATTTCTGAGTAAAAACATCTTCAGAAATTTTCAAAGTCTAAACAACTTCAAAGTTTTTTAAGTACAAGCAACGTAAAATACCAAGTAAAAATACCAAAATGTTTCTAATTATAAACAACTTCAAAATATATCTAAGTTCAAACAACTTAAAAAATTTTTGTTACAAACATCTTCAAAATATTTCTAGATATAATCAACTTTAAATATTTTTAAAAGTTTAAGTAGCTTCAGAGATTTTCCAATTACAAACAGTTTAAAAATATTGCTAAGTACAAACAGCTTCAGAAATTTGCAAATGACCAACAACTTCAATTTTTTCTAAGTTCAAGAAACTTCTAACTGTTTATAAGTACAAACATCAAAATCTAATTTCAAACATCAAAATCTAATTCGAAACAACTTCAAATTTTTCTAAGTGCAAACAGGGTAGCCATCCTCTCCGCAGAGGATCAAAATTGCGATGGCCTGTCTTCGGATCATTCTCAGGGATGTTTCCCAGACCGTTGCCAATAGCCTATTGTGCAGCTCTAGAGCGACGTAAATAAAGTACGTACCTACCTTATGTTAACATTATGTTCTAAACCTAATGTTCAAAACCTAATAATAACCTTATGTTAACATTGTGTTCTATAGAAATAGAATAACTTTCTGGACAATAGTTTTTTCCGATGAAAACTTTAAAACAGGTTCTTTTAATTAGTACACCTTTGATATTTAAATTATTATTTAAAATAAGATCATTAATGGTAAATGTTACAAATGATTGTGTTATAAAATTTAAATATTGTAGAGTAAAGTTTATGGAAAAGGAAATAAAAAATATTAATTAAAAATTGAAATTTATTTAACGTTTCCATTTTTTTAATTCTCTGTGTTCTAGAAAGAAATCTTTTTCTGCAAAAAAAATGAAGTTAAAATATAAAAACTCACGGAACTAAACTCCTAAAAATTAAAATGAAGTAAAGGATTAAACAAAAGAAAGATAAAAGTAGTATTAAGAACCTCAAATAATTTAAAAAAGTTTTTTAACTTTTAAGTTGAAATAATGAAACCTCTTAGTCCTTTCATTTTCTTGTTATTTACTTACAACTGAATCGTGAAGCTTTGTTAGAAGCTAATTTAAGATCCCCAGTTTTAAAATGGAAATGAAATAAATTCGTTTTTTGCGTGTTTGGAATATTGCTTTTTCTCTCAGTGACTTTAAGATTAAATTTACCAGAAGAACATTTTTCGTTTAAAAAAAATTAAAGCACTATAAACTAGACTTATTGCTTTTGTTTGCACAGCAGAATTTAACATGCAACTTATGTCTTACATATAAGTAAAACAAGCAAAATGCTTTTAAAAACAAATATTTGATTTTCGACAAAATTTAGTATACTCAACTATCCTTTCTATAGAACATTAAAAGGCAAAATATTTATTTAAAAATACTTATTGCTCATATAAATTAGAATATAAAAATAATAAGTTTTACTATTCTAGTTAAAATTATTTTTAAAACAAAGTCGTAAGTATAACAACTAAAGCTTCATGATTCCGATTTCTTAGTTTTTACATTGATTTTTTAAGAAAGGGAAAAAAATAACCTAACACTTTTGTCACATGACTGTAAGCTATCAGTTAAAATTAAATAATATCTTTTAAAGATTACAAATTCATGAGAATAGTAAGAAAAATATTTCTAAAAAATATAAATTGTTTGATAAAATAACATTTAAGCGAATTAAAAAAATTTATTTTTCATTCCAATTGTCTGCTCCATTTTGCAATATTTGAACCTCTATAGAATACATCAAATATTATTACTCATGGATAATTTTAAAATTTGTGAATTTAAAAATGTTTTGGATTTTTTGTTTTCAGAAGAAAAAAAGTCATTTTAGAGCATTAGAATGTCATACTTTATTGGGATTTTTCAAAACTTAAATGCATAGAACGTAAAAGAAGAATTCATACAATTGAATTAATTTAAATTAGAGAGAGCTTCACTAATGAAAAATGACATAAACAGTTTTTAAAAAATTTTGTCTACAGAATGTAATACGATTTTTTTTTTAGTTTTACAATTTTTTCAGAACCAGTGACTTCATATTTCAGACATTCCTATTACGTATATTTTTAGAAACCATTATAAAAATGTCAAAAAACATTTCAAAAACTTTGCCATTTTCGTTTTTCATTAAGGACTTACATAATTTTCATTCATAATTTTTATAACCTTTTAGAATTTGTTTCTAGGGAATGTGGATATACTAACTGCAAATTGCTTTTTATAATCATCGTTGAACAATTGACCAAATTTTGAGTTCAGACTACCAATCCGTAGTTTTGAAATTTTGAACCTAATCCAGAATTATAGAGGGTAGCCGCAATCTGTGAAATATGGTTCCAATAGTTTGGTCAGGTGAGCGAATCAAAGTGTGGACCCCATAATGTTAATTTTACTTTTTGCATATTAAACAGGTCTCGAGAACTTTTCAGGCGAGTTGACATTTTGGTGCAAATTTGTAAAATTCTTTCATCGAAAGATAATTCTGTACAGAAGATAACTTTTAGTAAATATTTACTGTTTTTTAATATTTTATTTAATGATAATCGAAAAAAATTTTAATTGTAAAGTATAAAATTTTTCACATCATTTTGAAATATTTAATTTTACAAGGCGAAATACAAAATTTGATTGAAATTACTTGGATATATCCGGAAAAATCGAGTTTTAAATATTTTTTTCAAAATTTCAAAATTCAATTTCTCAGGAAAAATTGAACTAACTTCGCTCAAATTTTGTAAAAAATTATATACCTTACAATTAAAACATTTTTCGACTATTATTAAAAAAATATTAAGTGCGTTACATTATATTTTTGCATGGAATTATCCTTGAACAAAAATTTTTTATAATAGTGTGCAGAAATGTTTCAATTCGCTTAAAAAGTTCTCAAGATATGGCGAAATACGCAAAAAATAAAAATTCATATTAGAGGATTCAAACTTTGGATCGCTCTCCAGAACCAAAATTTCAGGACCATGATTCCCAGATGGCGGTTACCCTCTATATTTTAGGGGTCAGAAATTTGAATCCCTTAAATAAAAGATATGTATATTTGGAGAAAGTTAAGTTTTAGTGTTTAATTTTGTAACTTAAAACATCGTAGTATTAAAGTAGCATGATGGAAGTTTGTTGTCATATCAAAAACGATGAAAATATAACGGAACATGTTGGATGATGGTGACCCTCAAATGATGTTGGACCATCGTGAATTGCAGTGAAACCAGCATAAACCATCAAAATTTTTGCTGGGACCATCATGATTTTTTATTTGGGAAGTTAAAAAAAAATTTTAGATTCAGCCCTGGGATTAATTTAATCAATAAAATTATTATGTTATTGTAAAAAAAACTCCAGTAGATAAGCAAGAAACCGCATTGATATGATAACATTGTTTGCATTTTAGTTTATCTAATTTTGCTATTGCTTTTTTTAAACTAAAATAACTTTTCATTAATTTTGGATTTTTTTTCTTTTCAGTGTTCAAACATTCCAAGATGAAATGACTTAAAACATTGGAAATATCTCATCAAAAAGAAAACTTTACCTATGTAAACATTTGCTAAGATCTGAACTTCATTTCAAGTCCGAAATGAAAAAAAATACGAAGCTTGACTAACATTGGATGCACCATAAAAACTTTTATTTCCTGCAATGAAGTGTTACTGGCTCTGCCATTTGAATATTCTATTATTTTTATGTACTTTGTTTGTGCAAGTAAGTATTTTTTTTACTCATTTAATTAGAAATGTGTAATTTTATTTAAGCTAAGTAGTGTTTGGAGTTTAAATTTTTATAAAAAATTTTGCAAATTAATATGAAGCTTATTAAAAACTTTGCAAATCATATTGTAAATATGAAGCTAGATATTTCATTAAGGCAGTTTTTCGAAGGATTGGCTACCACATTAAATAATTCCTTTTAGCAAAAATTATGTTAATGCTTTTGCTTTGTAACATTCATGAATGTTTGCTTAAATGCCAATAATGAAAATGGCGCACATTTCTGTGAGAGGAGAAGTCATTTTTTTGAAACCGAAAAAGGGTTTTGTTTTTATTTTTTAATACTGATAAATGTTAATGCAACCGTGCGTTGTTTGGACCCATAAGAACTGAAGAAATTGAAAGTAATTCTTCGATTTTATGTCTGTTTTTCGAAGGCTCTGATGTCACATGATGCCTTTTTGCAAATAATATGCTAGTTTCATAACTGCTATGAGTTTGCAACAATTACTCATGGCTGTATTTAGTCTGAGAAAAGTGCAAAACGTCAATATGAAGACAAATCACAGTTTTAGGAAAATGAAAAGCTTTCGTGGACTGATTAAAATTTGTACAAATTGAAAATAAGACTTTGATTTTGATAGTTTTTATCTAGGTGGAAATTTTTGGAGAAATTGATTGGAAATCGCCAAGTGGGCGATTTTTAAGAAAGTTTAAAGATTTTGAAAATGTTTCAGTTTTTTGTCCTTTCTAAAGCGTAGATAATTTTTTATGGCGAGATGGCATATATAGTTTAAAATTTCAGATTTGCTTCAAGTGAAAGACACTTAAATTGTTTCTTTTTCATTTTCCTTGGGAAAGGAGTGTCGAAAATCCAGGTTAATGAGTTTCATTTAAGTGGAAAAATCTCGCCAATTTGGTGATTTTTAAAGAGTTCTAAAGCCTAAATAATTCTGTACGACAAGACTGCATATATAGTTTAAAATTTTAGATTTGCTTCAAGTGAAAGACACTTAAATTGTTGCTTTTTCATTTTCCTAGGTGAAAAGGCGTCAAAAATCCAGGTTAATGATTTTCATTTAAGTTGAAAAATCTCGCCCATTTGGAGATTTTTAAAAAGTTTAATAATTTTTTAAAGATTTATTTGTCCCTTCTAAAGCTCAGTTAGTTATCAATCATAACTTTAAACTATTGCTTTATTTTGATTAACGAAAGACTCGGAATTTTTTTTTCAAATGTGTAACTTTATCTATCCTAATATTTAAATAAAAGTAGTACAGTTACTTTCGAGTTATTAAAAGTTTGGAAATTTAGCATGAAGTAACTCTAATTTTGAATTTTTCATTAATCCTTTATTAAGAAATAATTTTTTCTCATTTTCTTTTTTTACATTTGAAGCGAGTAAATAACTATCTCAAGAATAATGTGTTAATTTTTCTTGAACTTATGAAATGAGGAAAATTGAAACGATCTCCTATATGAGAGTTATATATTACTAAAAGTATTTTAATAATAAAGTATTGTAACAATATCAAATTAACTTTAAAATAATAATTTTTTCCACACGATATTACCTAATTATAACCTAATTATAGCCTACTTTTTAATAAAATGTTGGAAAAATATTTTTGACGCATCGAAATTTATTGTATCCCTTAATTGTTTAAATTTATTACAAATGTGAAATTTCGTCAAATTGTATTTCAGTTTTATTAAGCAAATTCGGTAATTTTCTTTCTTAATTTTGGTATTCAAAAAACATTTACTGAGGTTTTGAGTCTGCTATTAAAGTGTTTGCTTCAAAATTTATAATTTGCAATTTTCTTAAGGTAAATTTCTTTTTATAATACCTTTTAAAAATAAAAACAACAAACGTTTATTTTTTCATCTGTAGAAAACGCAAATATTCTGAAAAATGAAATAATAAAATGGGATAGTAAGCCTTATGTATTTTAATATCCCTATTAAGGAATGAAAATACTGACAATGTATGTTTAAAAGTTAATGATTGATGTCTTGACATTGATTTCATGGCTTCATAATTGCAAACGAATGGAATGCTGAATAAATGAAAGAAATCGAAGAAGCTAAACAGCTGTAATGATGTCAACACAGTAAGCAACTGTAATGAAATGTAAATTTCTAGAAGGTCAAGAAGATTTCTAAATCAAAATGCAATAATTGGTAAAAATTTGTGCGTAAATAGCTTAAGTTTTGCGTAGTAAATAGTCTTATTCCACTGGAATTTAATTATTCATTTATTGGTTATAATTTAAGTTCAAAACAGTGATTGTCGAATTATATAGCAAAATTCTGAAATTTCCATAAATTATTGCATTGTTAATTTCGATCACCTTTTATGCTTGTTATTTGATAAGTGATAAGTGATTTTTCTCATTTGATTTATATTTTAACAATATGTAATATATTAAATCAAAAAAAATAACGACCTTCTTAATTATGTATAAAATATTAATTCATCAAATTACATTTGTTTATTTATATCGCTAATTTTAAGTACGTTTATAAAGCTTTTACTCCATTTTATATTATTCGAGTAAGTAGTATTAAGTAAGATATTTTTGCCGTATATTGAATTATTTTTTACTATATATGAGTGATTATATTGTTTTAATTTCGGTTAAATCGAAGATTTTAACTAATATACAATCAATATATTTAAATAAACAGTATATCAATAACTTCAAATATTATTTTTATTAACGTTAAAAAAATATAATTTTGAAAACAACTAATTCTTTCGACTAACTTGTTAAGTTGAGCCCATGTGCGAGAGTTTGTGGGTTCGAACCCAGCAGGCCTATGTAGTAAAGTGACTGATGCACCTTGAATCTGTCGAGTCGCAAAAAGTCCTCCATGTTCCCATAACAAATCAATACCTCTGGGGGTACTGGATTGGAGATCGGTCCAAACAGATTCAGGTCAAAATTACGATTTGTGGATGAATGGACGTATGAATGAGTCCGCCCAATAAGCGGGTGCAACGTATGGTGTGGTGGAAGTCGAATTCTTGGCCATAGATGGCGCCACTGGAAAACAAGAACAATCGCACCCCTTCTGCCTAAACAGGCATACATCAACAACTTGTTAAGTTATTTGATTAATAACGTTGCAAGACATATTTATGAAACATACGTTAATAATGTTCTAATACATGTATTGTTATATTTTATTCAATTAATGCTAACTCAACTGTTCTTTTTTTTTGAATTATTGCTATTGTAATTATCAGCTTACACAGTTAAATTATTTCGATAAATGACGTTAATTTACATATTTAAGAAACATACGTTAATTATTTTCTATTACATGTATAATTGTATTCTCTATAACTCAGCGTTGATTGACATTTAAAAAACTTAAGTAAATTTTCTTTTCTCATAATTATACTTTCTTTAATTAATGCTAACTGAACTATTTTTTAATTATTGCTCAATAACTTTCAGCTTACTCGGTTTATTTATTTGGTTAAATGACGTTGATTCACATATTTAAAATAACACACTTACATACAAGATCTATAAACATAGATGAAACATACGTTATTTTGTTTCTAATACATGTATAATTGTATTTTCGTTAATTATTGGTAACTCAATTGCTTCGTTTAATAAATGCTAACTCAATAACTTTCAGCTTACTCGGGTTTGTTATTTTGTTAAATTACGTTGATTTATATATTTATGAAACATAATTTTTTTTCTAATGCATGCATAATAGTATTTTCTTTAATTATTGTTAACTTAACTGTTTATTTCACTTAATGCTAACTCTGTAACTTTCAGCTTACTCGGTATAGCTGTTTGAGTAAATGTCGTTAATTGGTATATTTATGAAATATATAATTTTTTTCGTACATTTATAATTATGTTTCCTTTAATTACTGCTTACTCATTTAATAATATCATTTATCATTTACAAACTTTAATTATTGCTAATTTCATTGTTAACTTTAGTTGCAAAGAGCTTCGCCTTCAGCTCACATAAGTATAATCACTAAAATAAAGTATACTTTATTTCTCTAGAAATATATAAACTGCCTCTAGCGGAACAGTAAGATTTATATTTATTAGTTTAAACTAGTCCAAGAAGAACATTCGAACGTGATGTTAAATGATAGTCCTTTAACCAATGGGGTCCCATATATTAAAAATTATTGACGAAATACTTTTAAGACACGTAAGTTTGTGGAAGTTGAACATGTAAGTTTGTGAGACTAATTTTAACCTTGCTTCCTTCTTTCTTTAACTCGTAGGATCTGTTTCCAAAATAATAAGTTCAATTTCTTTTACAAAACTCGAAGGTTTTTTTCTCTTTTATAGACAAAAAGTACCAAGTTTTTGTTAAATTTTTTGTGAATTATCAAAGGTCAATTTATAAATCAATAGTTTTTTTGAAAGTGTGAAACTTTTCATATGAGAGTAAAAAATAGAGTGATTTTTTGTGACTCTTCAAAGGTTAATTTATAAAACAATAGTTTTTCTGAAAGTGTGAAACTTTTCATATGAGCGGAAAAAATCGATTTTGACGAAGCGTGAAAGTGGCGAACGGTGTTCAGTTATCTGTGAAACACAATCGTCGATATTAAAATTTATAAAAATTGCATATACTTTAATTATAAATTTATTACGCTTTTGATTCTTTGAAAGACCGTTAGAATCTAGTTTTTAAAAATTCCCACTATATAAATCTAAATAATTAACTACTTGAAAACTGACTTATACAGACCATAATAAACTTCGTTCTTTCTTCACTGGGGCGATACCCCAAGGTGTGCCCTAGCTTATCGCAGAGTTTTACCCCAAATCATTCTGTTCTTTATCAAACATTTTTAATTTATTACTTAAATTGTTTTAGAGTATTTTTCGAATCAGTCCTACCACCTAAGCCTTGGTCTCAGTCTCTTTCCAGCGGCGATTGACTTAGCGAATAACAACCTAAATTTTAAAAAAATATTACTGGAAAAAGCGTATTTTTTAATTAATTTTACTAACCACTTTTATATAATTCACAAATAACGTTATTTTGCAACTATATAGTAGTATTTTAGTATTCACACTTCACTAACTACAAATATAAATTATTTTATTTACTAGTGGGCTGCGCCCCCTGCTTGCTAACGCTCGCCAACCCCCGAAAATTGCTACGCAATCTATATGGTTTGCTTCGCAAACCAAGCTCGCTACTAACTTAGGTACATTGCAAATGCACAAAATTCTAAGAATTCAAAACAATAATTCTAATCCATATAACAACTTTTTTTTTAAAAAAAATTACATCTTTTTAGTAAATAAAGTCATTAAAATAAATTTGAATTCAAATAAANAAAGAAGGAACGTTGCAATGCTACACGCTACATTAACGACGTCTCTAGAGTAACTGAATGACGGTTCATATAGAAATGCAGGTATGCGTCTCATACAACAACGCCCCCTATAGTTCGTTGTGATCGCGAATACAAAAACATTCATAGAAAAAAAAACATGTAAAACTCTTGTTAATTTTGTGCTGATGACAACCTAAACAATATGGAAATGAATGAGGAAAAACTGGATCCTACCACGTGATTTTCTGGCCAATAAAAAATGCACCGACAACAATGGAAAACTGCGACGCCATCATTAGAATTTTATATATAGTAAGAAAAGTTGTTATAGTATATAAAGTTTCTAGATTTTTTTCTAGGGGCCATTGACATGGACAATAATAAGCTAAATTCAAAAAAACATATTGCTGGAAAAAGTGTCTTTTTTAATTAATTTTACTAACCACAGTTTTTCATATAATTAACAAATAACATTACTTTACAACTATGCAATAGTACTTTAGTCTTTACACTTCATAAACTACAAATATAAATAATTTTATTTAAATTTTGCTATGGTATATAAAGTTTCTAGATCTTTTTCTAGTGGTGATTGACTTAGCCAATAATAAAATAAATTCAAAAAAATATTATTGGAGAAAGTGTTTTTCTTAATTAATTTTACTAACCGCAGTTTTTTTTTATTTAATTAACAAATAAAGTTACTTTACAACTATACAGTAGTACTTTAGTCTTTACACTTCATAAACTACAAATATAAATTATTTTATTTAAATGTTGCTATGGTATATAATGTTTCTAGACTAAAATTTTCATAGTGATACAAATGAAATCTTTTGCAAAGATAAAATTTTTGGTTACCAAATAGGAATTGCTATTTTTTTGCATTTGTTTATTTATTTATTTCGCTAAAATTATTTCATGAACCTCATGAATTGAAAACAAAAAGTAAAACTAGGAAAAAGTTAGTTTTATTAGTATTATTATTTCACGCAAAAAAATGTTGTTTCCAAAATTGTAATCGAGAGTAATTTTTCTACCATAACTAAGAGATAACTTTTTAATCTGCTTCATAAATATCTTTTTAGACGGTTTTAATCTGCTGAATGGATGTTTAAAAATTTAAAAAGAACTTAGTTGGTATGAAAAAAAATTATAGTTAGCTTACCGTAATTTATATGAATTTTTAATTAATTACCTTATAACGAGAAATTTGTATTTTTCGTAAAGCTTTGATTTTTAAAGCCATTTTATGTGGATAGAAAACTTATACATTTTGTGTTTTGAATTATTTGTGTAAAAATACATATTCTCCAAAGAAAAACTTTAAAAATTTCATAAAATATACAGTAAAAAGGTCCGGAACAAAATACCGTATGTGCCGTATGTGTACTTACGATATGTAAAGTGCCGATACGTTTTACCGTAAAATCCAATTTTTACCGAAACATGTTACGGATCATAAATTCTGATATACCGTAATTTTTTCAGTAATAATTGCCGTAAAACC
Source organism: Parasteatoda tepidariorum (assembly GCF_043381705.1). Taxonomy (NCBI): domain Eukaryota; kingdom Metazoa; phylum Arthropoda; class Arachnida; order Araneae; family Theridiidae; genus Parasteatoda; species Parasteatoda tepidariorum. The sequence continues at coordinate 83,680,759 of NC_092205.1, read as the reverse complement.
ATTGAATAACTCTAACTGAATTAATATTAATGTAAAAACTATGACATAGTATTTCACTGTAAAAATGGATTTTAAACATGATACAAGGAATTTTACGCATGATTCCCCCAAAGAGCAGGTACTTTATAACGTAATTTGATCCGGATTTTTTACAGTGCATACTAGTCTTCAGAATTAAAGTTCATTAAATAAACAGGAACTGCATAGTTAGAACATATAATTACATAGATTTCTAAAATGTTTTCCCTTGTTTAAAATGATTTAAAAAATCATGAATGATACCAAAACCAAAAAAAAAGTTATAATACAATAAGTTTAAAACTTAGAATATAAAATAAAGGAAATTTGCTCAGACATTTCATTCAGTGTTTATTTGATATGGATAAACCATCTTTTGAATACATTTGATTCCATAATCGTACAGGATACTTACGCTATTATGATTTGTAAGGTATTGAATTTTATTTTGAATAATTCAAAGCTGGTTTTAGATACTTGAAATGAAAAACGCAATATAAGACCGATTTCTCTGGCTTCAAATGTATTGCAATATCAATAGAGTATATGGAAAGATTTCAATTGTTATTTAAAGTTTGCTTCTCTTTTCATTTTCTTTCTTTCCCCGCTTTAGATTCTGTAAAAAATCTACACTACCATAGTGATATTTGTTTGCAAAAATAACTTTGTGCTACTGAGTCTAAAAAGCTAAAAAATAGAAATAAAGTTTAAAATTTCACTAACATCATTATACATTTGAAATTTAAAAAAAAGAAATATGTTTTTTATGAACATTTCTATACCATGAAATTACTAAATGGATATCACTAAGTGAAAATTCACGGAAAATAGTTATTTTTCTATTTTTTTTTGGGTGAAATTTATGATAATTTATGGAGTAGTTTTTAAGCAAAAAATAACAAAACGGAAAATAACAAAACACAAGCTGTAGGGGAGTTTTGTGCTCTTAAAAAATGAAAGATGATAAAATCAGTGAAAATCAAAAGATAATTCGTTAAGAGGAAAAGAATTAAAATTAATGAATTTGAATTTTTTTTTTTTTTCATATTCAATCTATGCATTTTTTGTTTAATCAACTATCTTTTTTTTTTACTTTATAGTGATGTAATCAATTGATGGTTCATGAATGAAAATGCTTCAAAATAAAAAATTCTCTTATTGTATTCTGAAACGAAAAAAATTACATAAATGATAATTTAAAAGAAATTTTTATGTTACATAACTGAAATACTTCTTAATTAGAACACAAAAAAAAAGCTTTTTAATTAAAAATAACTGTCTTGGAATGTTTAATGCTCATGACCACTTTGGCCACTTTGAATGGATTCGAGGTTAATTCTTTTAGGTTAATTTTTCAATAATTGCAAAGTAAATTTTTTCGTGAAAATTCGTTTCAAAATAATGGTTAAAAACAATATTTGCAGTTAAAATCTATAAAAATAAAATGAAGAATCAGTGTCTATCTTTCCAGAATCGTTTATAATATCATCCTAATATTTGGACAATTGGTCAAAAGATGAATTTTAGCCTCCGATCCAAATATTATTCAAACATGTCAATTAGATTGCTTGGGCGGCTATTACTAGGTCGTGATAGCCTGGTTGGCAGGATGCTGGACTAACGTTTGTGAGAAAGGGAATTCGAATCCAGCCGGCCGAAGACTCCCAGTGTAGTAAATGATGACTGGTGCATGTCAAATTTGTCGGGTCACAAAGTATTCCATGTTCCCTCACCAAATCAATATCTCTGGGGGTACTGGATTGGAGATCGCCCGTTCTCTTATTCAGGCTAAAATTACGATCATTGGATGATTGAATGCGTCCGCCCTATGAACGGGTGTGACATATAGTTGTGGCAGAAGTCGAATTCTTGGTCATAGATGGCGCCACTGAAAAACAAGAACAATCGCAACCTTCTGCCTAAAACAGGCATACGGAAACAACAGATTATTTGCGAGAGACATGTAAAAAATGAAATTTTCGTATTGGTTCAGACGAAGTCACTGCTTTAAACATAGATAAATATATAGCCAACACGCTAATGCTAGAAAAAAAGACGATACATTTCTTAATCGAAGCGCGGTAAAAATGGCTACGCTCTTGTTGTAATGCTTTATGCTGCAGTAGAAAACTTAATTATTCGTTATATTGATAAATCGATGAGTTTATCGTTTTCTTTTTTATTTTCATTTGAATTTATATAGTTCTTGGTAATCTTGTAGTTATTTGTTTTATTTTAGTTTTATGAAATGCTTCAGTGTTATTTAAAGAAGTCTTTATTTTAATTCCTAATCATTTTTCTTGTTCTAGTGTTTCTTCATGTTGAATAAAACCCATGTTTCTAGGGATAACATACATCATTATACGCATTTTAATAGAATAAGAGAATAAATTCTGAAAAGTGTTATCAACATAAAGTTTTTCTTTCGTTTGCTTATGGTACAATTTATCATAGAACAAGAATAAACTAAACAAGAGTAAATAAAAGTTTACATAAACAGCTTTTACGAACAAAAGCACTAAAATCTAAGATAAAAGGTTTAGAGATTTTATGTTTCGACACAATTCTACAAAGTTAAAAATTTCAAATCACCATCATAAATCCACGTAATCCAATAATTTTTACTGAAATGAAGCACAAAAACTCAGCTTTGATACAATAAATTACAGTTGATTATTACTAATTCATGCTATAGATTCAATTGCACAGAAGCAAGCAAAATATGACAAGAGATACTATATAGTATACCGTAGAGTGTCAACTTTTCACTTCTTCTGAATCAACTAACTGCCTTCGTTAAGTGTTGCTACTTGGCGCTGCAACAGTACAGTCTACAAGAAACGCGTCGTGGTGACGTCATTCAGACTGGATCGTCCTTAAAAAGAGCTACTATATTTGGAGAGCTGATCTGTCTGCTATTGAGCAAACAAGTTTGCTAGTTACGTAGTGTTAACTTTAGCTTGAGAGTTTGAAGCCCATTTAGATACTTAAAATTATTGATATGGGTAGTTGTGCAGCAATAAATTGGACAAACAGTTTTTTTTTTTAAAAAGGGCATCTAGTTATGAATAATATTCTTGTTTTAAATAGCAATAATAATAAATTTTACAATGAAATTTTAAAAAAAATTTCCGATAAACATCGTAAATCAATGTACGTAAAAACGCTTTTCCTTAGGGATTTTCCTATTTGAGGTTGGCGTCGTTTGCAGCGATAAGTTGCCAAATCTTGTAGCTCTTCTGCATTGGTGAAAAGCTTTTGCTCTGAAATGGCGGACAAGTTGGCCTCTTTAATTCAGGGGCTCTATCTTTAAATATTCTCGCTCATGGCTTTAAATGTAACAACAATTGTTTTTCCTTCAAATATTTTAAAGACGATATCAGTCATTTGTGCGATCGTATAGGTCTAAATAATCAAAATAGGAATTAATTGCACGCTTCGCAATACATCTTTATTTTTTTTATTTATTAAGCCAGATTATCTCAATAATCAACGTGATCGTGGCGGCATAGGAGGACTACGTCACCAAATGAGTGTTCCTAAAGTCACCTGAAAACACGTTTTTATTTTGATTTCGGTCATGCTTTAAAAATGTGTTACTATGAAAATAAATAAGTTAAAGTGAGTGGCAATATAAATTAAAAAATGCTAAAAAGCAAAATTAATGGAGAAATGATTCTAATTCGCTGAACAGAAACTGGAAAAAATACGAAGTTAATTATTGACACCAATGATACTTTATTGATTTTGGTAATAAATGTTCATTGAAATAAGGTAATAAGTAAAATTAACCGAGAAAAGCATTCATTAGTTTTGGGAACCATAAAAAATCGCTATTTCATTTATTATTTACACCAATGATACTCAGCTTTGGTACTAGGTACTAATTAAAATAAAATTCATGCTGTGAACTAAAAAAGCAAAAATAGTGGAGAAAATGTACTTATTCGTTATGGGGAATCATAAAATTTCACCATACGTTTATTGAAGCCAATGATACTCATTTAATTTTGTTGATAGGTACTACTGGAATTAATGTAATGGGGGAAGTTTTAATAGGTATCATAGAAACTCTTATATAGGTATGATGTATTTTATGTGCAGATTTGGTATTTGTTAAACCTGAACCAATACTGTGTATTTTCATTATAAATATTGTGGAAATATTTTTCTACGGAGTCAAGTACAGGAGAAAATTATTTGATTGTGGTAAATTTTAAATATCATGAATAGGCCTTGAGCAATAGCAATAACGCCAGATTATACTGAATATAGCTAATCTTTATTTTTATGGAATGAGTTACTAAAAATGTGTTTTGTTTAATCTAAGTACATAAAGCCACTAGGAATGGTAATGAATAATATTAAATAAGAAAAACATTGTAACTATTTGACCTTTATTATTTGACCTTTATTATTTGAGTCGATATTAGTTTTCCAGACTTGTGCATGATTTTGTAGTGTTGATAACTACTAATTTTTTTTTTATTAAGTTAACTTAAAGTTAAAAAATAAGCTTGATATTAATTTAAATGTAAAAATCTGTCTTAAAAATGGACTGGAAATGTCAATAGATAGTGATTAAAATTTTATAAGTTAAGGTCACGTTTAGTTAATCTATATCAAATGCCTTTGGATTTATGTTGAGCACGAATATTGAAGAGGAATTCACAAAAACGGAAAGCGCAAAATTGAACTTTGGTAGATTCGAGAATTTAGATATTGAAAAAAACATTTCTAAGATTATGATCTGAAACTCGTAAAAGTAATAAAAATCAGTTTATTCCACACTGATAAGCGGCTTAATAGAATATGCGTTAAAATAAAATTTATCTCAAGGCATTATACTCGGGTGCTTGGTGATTTTCGAAATGTCAATCGGTATTGAAAAAATATTTTCCACCAGCTAAATCACTTAATCGGCAAATCCGGCAATCCCGTAATTTATAAAATATCTAAGTATTTCGCAGATAGAAGAAATTTGGCGGGTTAAGTATTAAAAGATGAAAAGCCTCACAAATGCTAGCATTAAGCATGCTATAGAATGACAAAGGATAAATTGGATAGGCATTTATATTCCATTTAATATCGTTGTTTTTCATTTCTTGAAAAACTCAAATTTAAATGAAAAAATCTATATTTTTTGTTAAAACAAATAAAGTCTTATTTTTTTTTATAAAAATTTTAAAAAGTTTGTTTCGTACAGTTTTATTAATTCATGCGTTTTGTATAAAAATTTTAATAGCATTTTCATTATTATTTTTTCAAAATAACATTAGTATTTTTTAAGAGCCAAGCAAGAATGGTTTACCTACTCAGTTTCATCTTAAATGACTCTGGTTCTATTTGGTGTTTTCTCAAAGCCAACTAAACTAAAGGTTTGATGGGTATCTTACTTGAATAGTAAGTAAAAGCACCCGATGCGCGATGAGTATTAAAACCATTTATGCCGTTAGTTTCGAAATTCTGTAACCATAAGTTCCCAAACCCCCATGGCGACAACTGGCTATTGCGAATCTGGCTATTGGGAATTGGAACTTTAAATCTTGAGCTGTGAATGCTTGATTGTCTCAAATAATTGTCTTATTATCTTATCCTCTTTTTTTTTAAACTTTTCGAAACGAGCATTTTTTTAATAAAGTATGTAGGTAATGTACTTTGTTTCTCATATTTTTAATTTTAGTTTAAAACTGCCAGTATTCCTTAAAATTATTTGGCCTTATCTAAAATACTTTCTTTAAAGATTCTTTAAAACACTTGGATATTCGTTTAAATGCATGGTCATTCCGTAAACTGCAAAGGCATTCTTTAAAGAGCCCATTCTTTAAAATGCTTAGTTAATCTGTAAAATGCATTTATATTCCTTAAAATTCCTAGGCATTCCTTAAAAGGCTAAGGTATTCTTTGAAATGCTTAGGTATTCAAAAAATACTTAGGTATTCTTTGAAATGCTCAGGTATTCTTTAAAATACTTGAATTGAACTCAGTGGCGTGACAGCCCATAGAGGGCCAAGGCCTAATGTGCCCATCTCAGTTTTCTTGACCTTGAGCTGTTGGGTGCAGGAGCAGATGTTCCGGTCAGCCGAACGCGGAACCCCCGATGTTTCGTTCCTAAGCATGCTTGGTACTCATTTATCGACCCACTGAAGGGATGAAAGGACGAGCCAACCCTGCTCGGCCTGAATATCGAACCCAGGACCTGTGGCACGGGAGCGTGAAGGGCTACCACTCAGCCACCGGGCGTCTTAAAAATACTTAGGTATTATTCTAAATGCTGAGGTACTCTTTAAAATACTAGGATATTTTTTAAAATGCATAGGTATTCCTCATAAAGTTTAGGAATTTTTTAAAATGTTTAGAAGTTCTTTAAAATTCTCGAGAGTTCCTTAAAATGCTTATGATAAGTTTTTTTAAAAATGCTTTGGTTTTCTGTAGAATACCCATGTTTCATAAATTACTGGTAATATAAATGACGTATGCATTTTTCCTTGTGAGCCTTAGTTTTTTTCATTGTAATTAAAAAAATTAATATTTAAAAATTAAATCTTGAGTTTTAATAAATTTTTTGTCCACTTTATCATAGTATTTTGTTAAAAGCATTATAAAAACACCTTAAGAACAAGAGTAACTACAAAATTAATTTGCATGTATAACTGCATATATTTCAAGTTAATCTAATAAATTTAAAAAAAAACATAATCTGAAAAGAAAAGTAGTGGTTACCTAAAAGTTATTACCAATTTTTAAAAATCACATATTAAACCAGCTTAGTTTCAAAGAATTCATCTCATTAACTATTTTAACTATAATTTAAAATAAAAATAAGGTTAGTAAAAATTATCCATAATTAAATTCATTTAGAAAAACTAGTCTGTCTTTTTTCCACAATTATGGCAGCGCCTTTCTATTTACTTAATACTAAAACTTGATACTAGACATTTTTTGCTTATAATCTGTTTAATTTTGCTTTTATTCTTTCGAAAATCATACTATAAATTTCGAATTATTTTATTCATTTTTCGAATTTTTACATTTAGAATATATTGTTAGAATCTGTTTCATGCGCGGAGTAAAATCGATTTTTTCTCTATTAAAAAAAACTCTATTTTATTTAAAAAGAAAGAAATGTATTTTCTGAATTCTTAAACAGAATTTAATGTTTTCTGAAAGAGAAAAATAAAATCGCAACTCCTTAGAATTAGAATTTCTTACAAAAAGTCATAAAGGAAAAATTGAAAACTAAATGCGCAAAAATATGAAAAGAAAATAAGGAGAGTTAAAAATATGAAAAGAAATACTGCTTAAAAATATGAAAATAAAATAATGAAATAATATGAGGGAATGAAAATAAAATAAAAAAGCATGAAATATGGGATATCTCTATGCATTGTGCAGTTAATGGAACCTGTAATTGAGTCTTGAAAAAATTAAGAAATTATTCATATTTTTAAAAAGCACAGTTTGAAGTGCTTGTCGATAAATATTGGAAGAAAGCCTTAAATGTTATTTGATACATATTTAATAAAGATCGTATCTGCACTACAAAAAGGTTATTATTCTGAATTGAATGTAATAAAATCTCATAAAAGTAGCAATTTGTTTTATCTTATTTATTTTGGCTACAGAAATACGTATAAGTTAAACCAAAGAAATATTTTGATAAAAGGTAGAGAAAAAAGAATTTAAATTGAATACAATTTATTGCAGCATTTTTTTGAAAAATTGAAATATTTTCTTTTAAACAAATTATTAACTTATTTTGAGAAAAAAAATTAAATTAAGTATGGTGAAAGTGGGAGCAAAATGAAACGTAAATAGCAAATATACATATTTCAATTTACGTATAAAGAAAATAAAATTGAAATGATTAATTTGTACCTTTATTTCCATTGCACAAATATATCTTAAGCATGGTATAAATTTAATAATTATAATTTAAATTAAATTCAGACTTATATGTATGATAAAAAAAATTTCCATCAGCTCTCATTTTTATAAATATTATGAAATAGAAGTTTATAATTAACATTTTAGATTTAGTTACCTTTTTAAGTTACACTTATCCTCTGTCTAATAAGTTTATTTTATATGAAAATTAATTATAAGCTTTGTAGTAATATTATTCTAAGAAATACAAGAAAAGTATACATTCTAGGAATAATGTTGTTNGAAAAACATGAAACTTTCAAAAAGTGTCCACACTTTTGGCCACCACTGTATGTATTTTCACCTTTTAGAAAGGAAAAAAGATCAATGTTATTTAAATATTATTGATCCAAACGTTTTAAAAATGAGGAGCAGTAGGTGGACCCCCAAAATATGACCCATGGACCCCTAAGGGGTCCATGAACCACAGGTTAAGAAACCCTGCTTTAGAGCTAGTTTTTTTTTCAATGATAGGATAGGCTTGACTTGCTGTGTTGAAATTTTGAGAATGTCGTAAACTTGATTCAGGATATCATAACGTATTCTATTTAAAACACTTTTTTTCATTTTTACAAAAGAATTTTTAATTTTCCCCCCTTAATTTTTGACAAAATCTATTTTTTGCTGAAAGTGAAACACAAAAGTATATAGTTTAATAAATACATGCTAATAAAAAGTAGTTAAGAAGCATGCGTCAGTCTTTCTCGAGTATATTTGACCTTGAAATTGTGGGGGGGGGAACAAACATTTTCACGAGTTTCAAGCTTATTAACTTCTTTGACTAGACTGAGTAATTATGGAATTAATTGGGGAAGAAGCCTTAATTAAAGCAACCGAAATCAATTTACAGATATGTAATAATTTATTCAACTTTTATACAATGAAACCCTTTCATTTGTGAATTCTTGAGTTGTTGAATACAGAAATAAAGGAAAGTTGAGAAGTCTTTTAAAAGTTGCAGTTTAGGTCCGAAGTGATTATTGTCATTTCGGAGTAATTTGGTGATTGTTCAATTTGCGGGAATTTTCTTTATAGCTTATATTTATGGATTATTTATTTACTGTCAAATTTGAGCCTTCAATTACTTCTAAGAAAGTTTTTTTTTTTAAAGAAAGTTCTACGCTTAAGAAACAAAGAAAAAAACTTACTGACTTAAATAACCCCGGATGCTGGTACATGAAATTTGCCTCCTTACCCCATGGTTAGATTTACTCGCCATCTTAAAATTATTTAAAGAAAGGGAATTTAAAAAAATGAAACTTACACCTAGATATAAAGCAAAGAAAGATACTGTTTCCGATGTACATTTTTACGTAGAATTGAACGTTGATAGTCAATTAGTAAAAAATTCCCAAAGGTTTTCACATCAAAAAACTTTTTTTTTACTAACATCTATGTAAACGTCTGCCATTATTACATTAAAAAAATTCTCATGTATTGTCCCAGGTTCTCATGCATTTTATTGTAATTATTAAAAAAAATATTGAGATCGTAATTGCTTTGAAATTATGAATGCTTTACGAGTAAAATGCCTTAAGTCAAATACCATATTTTTTATAAACTATTGGGCTGCGCCCCCTGCTCGCTAACGCTGGCCAATCCCCGAAAATTGCTACGCAATCTTATATGGTTTGCTTCGCAAACCAAGCTCGCTTCGATCGCTACTAACTTAGGTACATTGTAAATGCAAAAAATTGTAAGAATTCAAAACAATGATTAAAATCCATGTAACAACTTTTAAAAAAAAAATCACATCTTTTTAGTAAATACTAAGTTATTAAAATAAATTTGAATTCAAATAAATGACATGTAATTCGTTAAACCTATTAGAAATGTGCTATAGTATAAAATCTTAAAGCGTATTGAATAACTAATAACAATAATAAAACAAATAAATTCGCGATATAAATCAAAAATCGTCAAATAAATTTGTAATATATAAATTCGTGAAAAAAGCGCTTTCGACAAAATACTAAGAGTTTCCGTTTTTAAAAGAGCTATGTGTTGAGTCACCTCAGCTAGATTTGGCATGCGACATTGTTAGCGGCAATCATTGGTCGATTTTCTAGCGTTGCCATTCGGGGAGTAGTAATGAGGCTTTTTTTTGTCGCTGTGTAAGAGAAATATATAGAAGTAATCTGTATAACTTCCAAACTATTAGTCATATTAACTTTGTGTTAGTCTCATTCAATTCATCTAAAAACAGCAAAAAATCATATACTCTCTCTGTTTATACAACTATGTCAGACATCCAAATAGACTTAAGTGCAAAACTGTACTTTTTTTTACATAAAAGCCTTTATACCTTTTAAACTATCGTAACAGACCTATCGTCTTGTGTTTAGTCTCATTTGATTCATCTCAAAGGAAATCGCAAACAACTTCTCGTTGAGGCTTTGGTCCTTATGTGACGCTCCCCCTGAAGGCAGAGTAAATTTAAAATGGTGATTAAATCTCACTTTAATAGATTAAAGCTCATTTCAAAAGAAGAAGGTATACTTCAGATATTCATCTTCGACATAACCCACAACATCTAAAGTAAATTTCAGCTTCACTTAAATTAGGATTTCTGTAGTTCTTTAGGAAGTGGCCTCTATTTGTAGAGTTGTATTATTTTAGCGTTGAATTTAGTACAAGAGATTTTGTTTCTGTTATGCCTAAGGTTTATTTTTGCTTTTGATGAAAGAAGTTAAAGATATTTCAATTTTTCACAATTACACGTTCAAATATTCTAGCAAACTTAAAGTACTCAGATTTAGTCATATTTATATATTTCATGCACATATCATTAAATGGTATTTAATGAAATATGTAACTTTGTAGTTCGCTGGTGACACGATTACACTTAGAAAAAAAAAGTATGGTAAAAATAGCAAAATGTGGTAAAATTTATTGTGTTTCTAGATGTAAGGGAACACGAAAAAGCTCAATAATTTTTACCAAAGTGATACGATAAAATTTTTGGTAAAATTAGCAATAAAATATAGATTTACAATCTGTGATAAAAAATGGTAAATGAGGTAAAATTTATTAATTTTATCATTAAGCTTTTTTTTCTTAAAATACCAGGCAATTTTTTGCTTTACCCTCCTGAAACTTTAAAAAAAATTACAAAAAGGAAAAAAACGAAAGACATGAATCTAATGGTTTTCGGTAAAGAGCATGTTCTGAAAATGTCAACTGAAGCAAGTGTCGAATATCCAAACGAGCCTTTTTTTTTAAAAAAAAAGAAAGGCTCTTAATATCACATATTAAAGTAATTCACTAACTTAACAGTGAGAAGAGAAACATTGTTAAAATAAAATATCCTATGTGTGAATTGTATTTTTTATCATTTTATTTTTACTCTAGACGCCACAAAAATGTAGCGTGAGCTCGCTGCATGCGTGCAGACAACTACGTCACTAATACTTTTCAAATCTATTTTCCTCGATGTAAAAATATCCTAGTTTCGTGCGCTTAGTAATTTCTGAAATATTTTTTGCAAAACAAATTCTAACCAAAAACAATGCATGATAAATGTTGGAAACAATACCGCTATGGCCAAAAACAATTTCAGCAGTTTCTTTATTTAAAAAAAAATCAGTATTTATTTTTACTTATCTCCAAATTGAACATAATATTGTCCATGCAATTTAATATTTTCTCCTCTAAGATATGAATGTCAATAATAGACACATTTTATCATAAAACTCACCAATATATATTTTAAGCTTTTTGTTACATTATAAAGGGAGCAAAATATAAATATTTATCCGTATACTTGGTTTTTATGATCAGTAGGCAAAACTTGCAATATATTCAATTCGTTGCTGTTTCGAATGACACTCGGGAAAACCAAGTTTACCAGCCATTGGTCTCCTGCGAATTAAATCAAGAAGGTGCGTTAGACAAGAGAGCTCAGAACCGCAAGCATAGCTCAAAATCCCACAAATAGAGGTCAGCACCATTCATTCGTGAGGCCACTTCTTCAATTTAGACATCGATCTGAAGAGGAAGAACATTTTCTCCAAATTTCTGATACTGATACTGATGAAAGATCCTAGAAAAATAATATTCCTAAAATGATATACACCAAAGTAACAAATAATAATAAATTATTTTGGAAGCAGTTTTGGTTCAGATGCACAATGGTGATTGAAGTGTAATCATCGTACTCGTTGATCTTGTGATATTGAGCCCTCTTTATCTCCATGACTCAACGTTTTTGCCCTGTGTCCCTTATGAGAAACATGGTATAATGATTATCAGTGAGTTTGTAAGGGAAAAGGTCAAGAAAATGACCTTCAAAGTGGCACCGCAAAGTTGCGAACCTGCGCACGATTTTTAGCTTCCTCTCAAGTTTTACTAAAATTATTGACTGTCTAAAGAAGAAAGCTCTATGATTCAGGGATGTTTATGGTTGTAAGGTGAAGTTGCTTAGAGCAGTGGTACTTAAAGAGTGGTCCACGGAACCATGGTGTTCCATGAAAACATCACGAAGGTTCCTCCGAAAATAAGGATTTTTTTTTTGAAGCGTGTAATTATATTTATATCCAATAAATTATGCAGTGATTTATATTTTCATTACTTTCATAAAAGTATCAAAGTAAATTGTTTGCTTAAAAGTTAAGATTTTTAACACGCTGAATGCCATTGGGGTGACCGGCACTGAGTTTGTTCGTAGCGCATGGGGGTTAAAAATTTACTCGCATTATGTGTTTCTAATAATCGGCGAAGCCAAGATTATTAGAAACACATAATTCGAGTAAATTTTTGATGCTTTTAATTTTTTGATGCTTTTAATTTTTTCATATTATTATCCTTACTAAAATGGTTTGAAGAAATTAATGTAATACATACTGAGAAAATCATTTTGGCCAGACGGGCAAGCCACGTAAAATTAGCGTGGCATTCAACGTGTTAATAAGAAAAAGACAATTTCTAATACTAATAATTTGAATATCTGTAAAATATACACACTTATAAAAAAAAAGCGAAGTAAGTTTTTTCCAGATAACTTTTCAAAACCACATTGAACAATACGGGAATAAGTCAACCTGATGACCATTTTTTACTTTCCTAAGTTTTTTTTTTTTCATTTTTTTCAAAAAATATAATTTTAGCTAAAGTTCATTTTATTCTTTTTAAGCTTACTTGCACATAAACCAAAATCAAATTCAATATTAGAATTTATTTGTCTGACATAAAGCCTAATTTTAAGACTATTATTAATAAAACAACGAAAGAATGTCTTTTACCGCATTAAATATTTTCAAATCAGTTTGCAGTTTTTCTTCGGTTGACACGTTCCCAATTGCTAATGAGCATCATTTATAAAATAGACGAATACAGTTAAAACTAGGTCGAACATGTAGGGTTCCACAGACGCTGGTCTAGACTAGATCAATGTTTGTGACCATGGTTGCGAGGTGTAATTGTTTCTAGTAGGATTATGAGGTAAATATTTTGATAGATTTTGAATCTGGTCGGAGAAAGAAGAAAAAAAACTTTGCGCAACAATGAAGTTCTAAAGAATAAAGAACATAGAACAGTTCTAAACTCTAAGGCGATGGGGGTTCTTTCAGTAAACAGACAATACCAATGTCATTAATCCAAAACAAAGCTGTTAAATGTAGAAGATGAGAGGTTAATTCTCGAAGCAGTGAATTTGCGACAGCAGACCATTTGTCTACTGTAAGCGAGTAGTTTTTAAATAAAATTCTAATTTATAATGATGGATTATGACCGAAAACATTAAAATAGAGTATATTAAAAGTACTATATTTTACACACAAACCAAAGACCTAAGCTACAACTAAAGCTTTGATTCGATTTTTAAAGCTTAATAAATTTAAATGGTGGGGGATTTTGATATTTTTTTATAATTAAATTTTTTTTATTGTTTCATTATTTTCTTTATTTAAAAACGCGTTTTCATTATTTTTTAAAAAATTGAAAATTTTAAAAGCAGAAACTGTTGATATTATTACTGTAAGGCATTTCTTTCGAAGCATATCTCATATGGTTAACATTATATGGTACATTTCTAAAATGAAAAAAAAAATTTAAGAAAAAAGTGGGAAATAAAGCAATTTTCAAAACGATCTTAAACATACGTAAAAAAATATTTATTCTAAAATGTTCATAATAAATATTTTTTCTAAAATAGTTATAACTCCATATTTATTTAACAAAATAATATTAAATATCACAGGGGGTTCACCTTCGACGTAAAAAGTGGCAATCATCTGCCATTTTTTAATCGAAAATTTTTTTATTTTTTTTATTCGCACGATGGCCGGTGACGACCTTTAAATTTACCCTATATTCGATTACAGGGGAAACAAAGATGATGTAGAAAACAACTTCAACTAAATATGTTTTCATATTCATTCATGCTCTTTTATCTAATATCTAATGTAACTTGGTAAATTTCGTAAGCGTTTTTGTTTTTTCCTGGGTTAAATATTAAATTACAACATTCATTACGCATACTGTTTTGTTTTCATTTTTGATTCTATATATACAAATCACCTTATGTAGAAGTCTTTACAGAACACCCTATATGTATTACAAAAGCCCCTATATGTAGCATTGCTAAAATAACAGACTGAAATAAGGAAGTATGATAGTTGATAGAATTAGATCAATTCATCTTTGAACAACGCGAGAAAAAAAAAACGAACCACTCTGAATAGCATTTGTTTAAATCAGAGGTCACCTAAGTGGTCTATATAGACCCCCAGGGGTTTATTTAACAAAAGCAGGGGTCTATCTGAGACAGGGGGGGGCGAATGGGGGTCGATCCGAATCGGAAGGATCGNTTAACAAAAGCGGGGGTCGATCTGAGACAGGGGGGCGAATGGGGGTCGATCCGAATCGGAAGGATCGATTGTGGGTTGGGGAAAAAAAACAGTTCTCAATACGCAAATCACACATACCTAATTAAGTATGTAAAATTTGTGATTTTTGTTTATAATTGACTCAATATCAGTTTCTTTATAAAGCATAAATTAATAAACGTATATTTATTGGGGTGAAACAAGTATTTATGTACCAGCGCGCAGTTTATAAGTCATATGCATATGTGCGCTTGTCCAAATGTCACGTGTGACGAGCATTGACGTTACAAATGCAAATATCATACGCAGTTTCAGCTATCTTTGCAAACTGTGTTGAATATTTGCAGTGTCGTTCTTAAAACTTTTATAGTTTTGGATAATTAGATATTGTTTCGATAAAACCATTCGTTTGGTTTAGATATCAATTTTAATTATCAATGCACAAAAAAGAAGGTAAGCTTTAATAATATGGATTAGTACAGCCCGCGACAAAACTATAGCACACTTTGTATTTTTTTACGAAAATTACAAAATTGACCAATTTTGACGAAAATTAAAATTGACCAATTTTGAACCCAATATAGCGAACCTTGCAAAAAAACACCAGGCACACCCATCTCATTGATCAAGAAGCAGTAAATCTTTAGTTACTTTACTTATTATATCTACTTATGCATAATTACTTATTATTTAATAATAAGGTATTTAAATTTCAATATTAATATATTTTTCATAAAACTATTGTTACACAATGTACTATTACTTTAATAAATGTTTAAAATCATAAAATAAATGTACAAACACAGTATCTAATAGAGTTTTATTTTAATTAACAGAAAATTACTTTTGTGGGGGACGATGGAGATTTCGAAAAATTATATAGGGGTCGATGATCAAAAAAGTTTGGCGACCCCTGGTTTAAATGATCGGATCTTCACTTTCTACGACTTACCGGTTCGACCACAAATATGTTAACTTGTTAGTGCAGATGATATTTTAAGTTGTGAAAAACACAATCAAACAATACAAACACACTACACACACTACAAACACAAAAACATATCTTCTCAGAATAAACGTACCTTTTTTTTCAACGACTTGGGACATCTAGATCCCAAAACATAAATAGCCTCAATATCGGATTTATGGTCCCAATAGTTTGGTCAGGAGAGCGATGCAAAGTTTGGACCCCTTAATGTTAATTTTACTTTTTTGTGTATTTCGCCATATTTCGAGATATTTTTAAACGAATTAAAAAATTTCTGCCGTCGATTATACAATTCGTTTTTTCCTATATACTTCCATGCAAAAATTAGCCATTTGTTATTTTTTATATTTTATTTAATAATAGCCAAACAGTTTTGATTTGATAAACAACTTTTACATCACTTAAAAAACGCAAATTTGCATGGCAAGACAACAAAAAAAAATTGAGCGTAATCGGTCAAATAACTCCCGCAAAATTAAATTTACAAAAAGAAAAAAATACTTTAAATATATTTAGAGAAAGTACCTTTTTGAGCCTCTTTTCGTAATTTAAAATATCATCTACACAAATTAATAAGCATATTTCAGTTCACCTCCTCGTTGAGTTTTAGAGAAGTGAAGATAGTGATTTTAGTTTTAGAAAAGTGAAGATAGTGATGATTGAGTTTTAGAAAAAAGAAGATAGTGATGATTGAGTTTTAGAAAAAGGAAGATAGTGATGATTGAGTTTTAGAAAAAAGAAGATAGTGATGATTGAGTTTTAGAAAAGTGAAGATAGGATCGTTAGGGTCGGTCAAAAGCGGTCATTTTTATTCGGCTCTATTCAAACTTCAAAAACATTTTCTTTTCTGCCATTCATTAAAAACAATTAAGATGTAAATGGGAGCCTTTGCTTTTGAGTTTTACGCTAAATTTAAGTTTCAAACTTCAGCATCTTTCTCGAACAGAAATTTCTTGATTTATTATTTCCAAGTTTCAACAAACTTTTATCCCATATTTATCAGAGTAAACGAAAAAATTCTAAACCTTCTTTTAACTTTTCAAACCCTGGATATTTTGAAAAATTGCTTAACTTCTCTCTCTTAATGAGTGAGTTTTTGGCTAATTTAATTTCAAATGAACCGTAAAACTTTGATGAATCAATAACTAAATTTTAAAAAAAAGCTTTTTGATTTTTAACGTGAATGATTGATAAGATTTATTTAGAAATCAGTGTTTTCGTAACAATTTTTTTAAGTTTATTGAAATAATATTAAGTTTCTACTACTCTCTCGATGTGTTATATATTATTTATTTTTCTTACATAAAAACAGATTTTTCTGTTTCAATAAATTAGAGAATCAGAACATTTTAAGTTGAATAACTGAGTGTGTCAAGAAGTTAATAAAATTAAAGAAGTATAAAAATTTGTTGAAAGTGTTGGGATAAAAGGCTGTGATAACTAAATTCATTAATAAATTTCAATACAAAAATATTTTCACCATTTTTTTAAATTAAAAGAATATTGAAAAAATCATTAAAATCAGCCAGTATTGTTTAAAATAGCGTTTCAAGCAGGTGATATCGGTGATAGGTATCATTAGTTTTAAGGTTATATGAATTTTTCAACTGAATCATCAACACGAACTTTGGTCCTTATCACCGATAAGTTCTGAAGTTTAATTCGTGATGTATTGTCAGAAATATCGAAAATATATCGTGTTATATATATTTTTCCAATTTAACTAATTCATGTTATTTTTTCATAGCTATATTTACTAATTTATTTCGTAACTCAACTATAATATATCAATGTCCATAATAACAATTTATTCAATAATTACATTCATGCATGATATTCATGGTATTATTATTTTGATGGGTTATTTTAACCATAATAATCTTGATAGAATCGTATTAGTTGTTTATAATTATCAATAATTATCACGATGTCGTAATTGGTACACCTATGTTAATTATCAGTAGTGAATTAGAAACTGGCTCTAATCTTACATGTAGGTGAACTTTGAATGACAAAAATATTAATTAATAGATTTTTCATCTTTCTTTATAACCGTTGTTTTCTTATTTTAGTATTTAACTGAAATTTCACTTCCTCAAATCTGTGCAACCGATTTTCTTTTTTTTTTTGAATGAAAAAATAAGATTTTTCTGCAATAAGAAACTGAATGTACTGAATAGTAATGTTGTACTAAATGATAATGATATTTCTGGCATAAGAAACCCGTTATTTTGTTTAATAAAACCAAATTATATGGTATTTAAATGATTCATGTGCTAGTTTTTCCGTTCTTATGGCAATGGCTTACCAGAAATTCAAATTTTCAAAATCTTATCTCTTATTGTAACACATTAAGTAAAAAACACTAAACTGGAAAGTAAATTTTACCGAATAAATGGTTTATATGCCATGTTCTAAAGTATCAAAATAATCTTACCAATTTTTACCATATTTATCAATTTTATCACAAATTATATAAAACATACTTTTTACTGTTTATTTTATCAAAATCAGTCTCAAAGCGCTTTGAGATGTGATTGATCATATTTCTTTTCTCAGTGTACTGAAACCAATAAAATCAAAATTAAGAAAATAAAATTGAAATCAACAATTTAAGAGTATTTTTTTAAAAATATACATATATATAATCTAGTATTAAATATATGTGTTTTTTTTTCAGAGCACACTTCACATAGGAGTTCCGGAAGGTACTTCAATCACTGATAATGATAACACTGCTGAGAATACAAAGGTGATAATTCAACAAATAAGAGCTTATTGGAAATGTTACGAAACTGTTCGGACAAGGCCTATGCCGGGTGCAGCGGGGGATAAAATTCATGGTAAGTCACCATTATTTTTGTATAGATTTATGGATAGCCTATATATGATTCTGATTTATTACTCAGAGTAAATTTTACTCCCTAATTCTTAATTTATAACTTATAAATTACGTTTTTTTCCAAAAATAAGTACGTATGAAAATTTTTACATGACATCGAAAAGAACTTGAATAGAAAACTCAGACAATTTGTTACAAAATACAAATTTTGTTTCTAACCAACCATTTTTCATACTGAATTTCATAATCATCAATTATTAAAATATAATATTTTTCACTTATTTGTAGAAAATAATGAAAAAAGCATGAATCATCTGTTTTATAATAAATTTTAAGTCAAAAGGTTAATCTTAATAATAAAGTATTGATAATTTAAGAGAAATACTCCAAGAATAATTATTTTATTTAAACAAGCTAAAAATTGTGTAATACACGAAAATTTTATTAAAAAATCTATAACCTTAAACAATCAAATATTAGATGTAATATTTCTTTCCTGAAAGCGTTGAAAAGCATCTGACAATTAAAAGGGGGAAACAAGCTCAAATATATAAGTTTTAAGCATAAAATTTGACCAAAAATCTAGTATTATTAAAAAAAATCAAAGATGGGGAGTAGTATTTGTTTTCTGACTAAAGAAAAGCGCCTCACAATCTGAATGGGTAAAATAAACTAAAACATATGTAATAAGCAAAAATTTTGATCAAAAAATCTGTAATAATCAAACAAGATCTTAAATAATTAAACAAGAAGTATTACAGAAGTATTTGTTTTCTCAAAATACTGGAAAATACCTCAGAATGTAAACGGGAAGCTGAAAAATATGTAATATGCGTAAAATTTGATCAAAATATCTATTATCTTAAAACAATCAAAGATTAGGAGTAATATTGGTATTCTGAATATACTGAAAGGCATCTCATAATCTAAATAAGGGGAAGGGGATAAAAATGTGGCTTATACAACTTATTGATCATTGCAAATTTACTATCTTGTCATTAATATTAACTACCTCCTAAAATGAAAGACGCCCACTGAGCTGAGTCAATTCCAATAAATAATTGTTTCAGAGAAAACATCACTGTCAGAACCCTGCGTGGCTAAGATCTCATTATTGTACCACGTGATTCCTTCCTTCTCGCAAATCAACTACTAAAAATGAGTTTCATCTAATAATAGATTATGCGTCACAATTACCTTTATAAAAGGTAGGAAACATATTAAATGAATTTCAGTGTTATCCTGATGAAGTTATTGTGTTTACAGAATTTACTGATGGCTGAAAATGATTAATTTTCTTCGTTTGTGTAACTTCATTTCTAGTGAATTGAACATCATTTATTATTTCGATACATGTTAAGGGTCTCATTACTATTTTCTGTTGTTTCAGAAGAATATATGTTTCTTCCATTTCTGTTTAGTTCGAATATTCAGATTTTCATCTAAGTGTAAACACACTGTGTATATTTTAGAAAACTATTCCAAGAATTTTTCATTATTAATATGAAAATCTTTCATGTCGACTAGCATTAAAGAACACAAATGACTTTTAATAAAATAAAATAAAAATAATTTATCAGGGAATTTACAGGATCCTTCAATGAATCTGGCCCCTATTTAGAAGAGTATATATATATA
>NC_092205.1:83646127-83658461 GCF_043381705.1 Parasteatoda tepidariorum | reverse complement strand
TGTATGTGTGTGTGTTTTTATATATACATATATATATATATATCCTAGTCAAACTTTTTGATGATTTTCCTTTGATGGATCAATCTTGATGGTAATCATCAATAGTTCCATCATGAACCATTATATTTTTTGAGAGTAACCAACATAAGTAACCATCACCTCAGTGTAGGAATTCGGACTGATTTATGATGGTCCAACATAAGAGTAGCAATTTGTTTTGATGGTCTGCTCGTGTTGAATCATCAGAAATTTCCTTCATAGCTTCTTAGAAATCAAATGTTGTAATGATCATGAACCACCATCACCCCAATGTTAGAATTCGGACTGATTTATTATGGGCCAACAGAAGAAAAACCTAATTGTTTTGATGGTATATTCCGGCTGAACCAACAAGAGTTCTTATTAAACCATAATGGAAATGTATTTTTGTACCATTTTGGACCATCACGAATTTCCATCGTAGTAATTAAGAAATGAAATCAAATGTTGAAAATATCATGAACAACCCTCATTTCAATGTAGGAATTTGGACTGATTTATGATAGTCCAACATGAAAAAACTCAAATTTTCTTGATGGTGTATTCCTGAAAACCAACAAGAATTCCCATTAAACCATCGTAAAAATGTATAGTTGAAACCATCACGAATCATCATGGATTGTTGGTTCATGAGAATCAAACTTAACAGGGCTACATCCCTGTTATCATTGTTGTATTCATCTTTAATAATGCAGTCGAAAGCCATAATATGTTATAAAAAGGTTTATTTAAAGGTAGTCTGGTGGTTCTAATAGTTCACATCCCCACTCCACAAGGGAGGGGGTGTGGACAAATCTCCGGATGGTTCCGGCAGATGTTTATTGGAACACGTTATTCAGCAAGAAACATGCGAAAATCATCGGTCTCGCATTATATAGTTACAGATTTTGATGTAAACAGGTTCCAGTCGTACATACCTTTGTAACTCTACGCATTATGGAAAATCATTTAATGCTTCTTAATATGGAAATGAAAGAGGGAAAAGATTCTAAAAATAACTCCTCCTTTGAAATATAAATCTAATTATGATTCAATGGTATGTTTTCAGCCTTGAAGCCCCAAAATAGAATTTCTACACCTATTCTTTACCAACGAAATTTATGAAAACGAGAGAGTTTTAATTGTTTTATTAATACGAAAGTATTTATAATTTTTGTATTACACACACACACATATATATATATAATATGCCCTGATGGGTCTTTGAAATCCCACTTTTTCAAATCTAAACAAAACTAATAAAAGATAATACAGCTGTTTCAATACTGTTAACAATTATATTCTACGTTAAAGAATAATCACTTTTCTGTTTTTAAGTGTAAGCCTCTTTCGTTTCTTAAGAATAAAACAAATTTTTAAATAAAATCTTTAATTCTCATAAAATTCCCGTAATAGTAGTATGTAACAGTGTTTAAATATAACACTTAAATTTATTGCAAAGCTACGATATTAAACTTTTATCGAATTACCGCACAAGAGCTGTTTGGCAAACGAAATGAATAAACGAAGAAATACGAAATATGTAATGTTCTCGAGTATCCAAATAAAGTAATAAATTTATAGAAGTTTCTTTTTAAATGTCTGTCAAAAATTCAATTATTTATTTAAATTAATATTTTGATTCAGTATAATTTTGTCCTAGCTCTTAGGGTATGAAGATACTGGCATTCATTTTTTTTTTTTCAAATATAAAATAAATTATTCTTACGAGAAGTGTGAGTCATCAAAAATTTATTCAAAGTTTCGAGAATACTATTCATTGCGAAAACAATTCTAAGTGCTATTCGTTTTACGAGTTTCTTGAGAATATTAAGAATCCTTTAAATCTATTAAAGACAAACGCTAGATAAATTAAATCAAATATACAACATACTATGAAAATATATTTAAATTTCGTCGGATTTAAATATGAAATACAAATATTCTCTGTGTATTCTAAAGGTAATAAACAGTGGTGTAAATGTAAAATTGCAGAGAAGATTTATTGAATTGGTTCAGTAGAATAAGAAACGTGGGCAATTCATTGGAATTGTAGACTTTTGAACTTCCGTAAGATTTATGCTCAGTTAAATGTTTAAGTAAATCAGGATAAATTATAAAATCATTACAGATTGAGTCGCGATGGCTCAGGGGATAGAGCATTTGCCTTGTAATGAGGTAAACCAGGTTCAAATCCCATCGATGGATGGTTGAAACTAAATCCGCATCCAGCTTGTACTGACTACAGTGCTGATGTGAAATATCCTCAGTGGTAGACGGATCATGGGTTAGAGCCCCTTTGGTTAGTTTTATCAAAAAGTCTTCCACGAAGGCAAATTTCTCCCAATACTTAATACTGGAGTTCCCTTGTCTTCTGGATTGGGTTCAAAACTACAAGGCTACGGAGTTGATCATTAGCAGTCACAAACCCAAATATCGGGTCGGCTGTTCCATGACGGTTATAAGAAATTCATTAAATATTATATATTTTTGAAAGTTATTAAAACTTTTTAAAACTTTTCATATTTAGAAACATATTATTTACTTTTGTATTAATTAAATTCATAAAGTATATTGGTAGTTCTGGTAAATTGAGATTTATTAAATTTCTCAAATATTGTTGCGAAAATTTATTTTTCTTTTGAATCAATGCATTCTCTTTCTTTAAGTGAAATATATTTATTTTTCAACATATTGGAAATTGAATGGAGTGAAAGAATTTGATCTTAATATGGCATTCCATATAATTTAAAATGAATTTAATGGTAAGTGCTTAAAGTCGTGTTATAACGTTTATATAATTATTCACAAGAAACACTGGTATATATTTTTAATTGCAAATGATTTTATCCTAATAATCCTAAGAAAAAATTGTGGTATTTTGGGGATTATGTTTTAATTTTAGAAGCAGCTTCATTTAAAAAATATAAATAAAACAAAAATTTGTGAGGAAGTCTACTTTTCAAAAAAACCACTCCTTAATCTTTGATTTTTAAGAACTTTTAAAATTTTAAATGTGTGAGAAAATGTGTCGCTTTAGTGTGTTTATTTTCAAAACTTGTATCGCTATAACTAGTTCTGTAATGTTGAATTCTTTTTTTAATAAAAATTTAAAGACGTCTTCAGAAATACGATTTTAAACAATTCGTATTATTAAAATGAAATAAACGGTCTCGTCGTCACAAAACAGAAAGGAAACAAAGTCGTAAAGACTAGAGAAAGGTAAATTTTTTTAAGTATTTGGTATCGCTATAATTAGCTGTATTTAAGTCTCTATTCCAAAATTATGTTGCACAATGACAGAGATAACTCTAAGACAAAAAAAATTTTTAAAGCTTATTTACTTGGTTACTCGAGACTGGATTCTTTGGAAGCACGAAATATCATGTCTTAATCACACTTTTGTTATAGAACTCTTAGCTTTTAAAAGTTTTATCCTTGAGTTTTAATGTTATTTCTAATTGTTTTTAAGTTTATCTGATCGTTACTGTAAGACAATTTAGTCTCTTCCCTTTCAAATTTTATTACATTTGTTACAAAATCCTTAATATACTTTTTAGTTTTCTAATTATTACTAAATGTGAGGTAATGTGTCGTGATGGTGCCACATGTTGGAAGAGTTACAAAAATCACTGAATTCAAATTAAATTAAACGATATTGATATCTTTTTTCTTTACTTTCAAGAAATTAAACAAAAACATAGGATTGAAAATAAATAAATTACTTTCTCGTTTTAATGGATTTTTACTTTAGTAAATTGTTGACCCTGAGAATAATCTAGAACTATAATTTTGAAAAACAAAATTCTCAGTAAATTGTTGAACGAACAAAGAAAATAAACAAATGAAGGCTTTAAATACCTTACATTTTTATTTACGAGAATTACGTTGTTGTTGTTTTAATAAAAATATCATGATCAGGCAATGTGGTAATTTTACCAGATTTGATTCCTCCGTATAATATTCTTTAAAAATATTTTGTTTATTAAATTCATAACTTTATGAAACTTTCTAATATTTGTTTGGTAACTTAATTGTTTTCTAGACTATTTCTTAAACTTGTAACATCTTAGTTATTATCTATTAGCTATATTATTATATATCTTATCTTTTTTTTTCCTTTAGGATCTCTGGTAAGATTTTTTAGCTTAGCCAATAACTCTTTTTACATCTAAAAAAATTATTTAGACATAAGTTTGCTATTTAAAACATTTGAACTGAATATATTGGTATAGTTTGATTTCAAAATTTTTTCCACTACTCCTTCATTTTGAAATTTTATGTAAAAGAACTATAACTGACAAGACTTTGTTTGCAAAAGTTTGTTTCTTTTTAATTTAAATATCTTACGTCTCCGAAAAACTATTTCAAACTACCAAATTTATCTTTTTCACCTTTTTCCCGATCTAGTTTCTTTGAATTTTCCTTTAAAGATAAATTTAATGTTTCTCTTCTATGTACACATAAGTGAGAAACTTTCAGACCTAAAAATAAAACAAATATTTTTGTAAGCATCAGCTCAAAGTATTTACAAGTGTTAGAAATTTCAAAGAGTTTGAATTCTGGTAAAGTAAGCATAACATTCTCGAAGTTTGAAGAAAGAAGTGAATTTTAAAAAAAAAGTCTTCAGCAGGTGAATTTAAAGTTATAAAACAGCTTTGCACCTAAAACCATTTATTTTTTTATTTGAAAAAAGTTTTCTATTTCGTTTTTTGCGAAAATTTATATAGATTTTTCCTTAAATTTATCTTTTTTAAAACTGGGTTTTACTAAAAATAAGTACTTTGAATTTCGAAGGAAAAAAAATTAATCTTATTTTTATATCGATTATATATATCGGTTATATATATATTTTTAACTATACAACAATCGCTAAAAATTTCAAAAAAATTATCATTACGTAAAAAAAATGAATAATTAAAGTAAATACCATAAACCTTTCCTCAAACTGTTATTAAGCGATTAATTTTATATATATNTATTAAGAGTATATATATATATATATATCTTTTTTCTATAGTTCTTTATGAACTGCGAAATATGTAAATCTAAAATGAGAAAAATATTTTTTTATTGTTCGAGACATGCTTGATGCCTTTGATTTATCATATTTTTATGCCTATGAAGACCTCTGATTTACAGTTTCTCAGATCCTACACAGCATTTTTGTGATTTTTCAAACTTTAAATAAATCTTCATAGTTGTGAAAACAAGCACCTGCAATTGTACGATTGGGATAATTCATTTACGCTTCTAGTGTTTTAAAACAAAATTGTGTAGTTTATTCGCTGCGAAAAAATTCTGGTAAATTTACCGTACTTGTACGTTAATGATATTCATGGTTAAAAATAATTCATAATTCTGGTAATAAAATTAAAACGTACAGTATTTAAAGAATTCATTTGTTTGTTTTTTTTTCGTTATTATATCGGATTACGGGAAATCCATTGGTCAAAATGATACTTTAAAGTATTTTAAAAATGCTATATACTCAGATAGATTAAGCAGCTATAGCGTCTGTTGTACACATCTTTCATTGAGGTAGTGAGATTCATTTATGTATTCACTTATATAAGTAGCTTTTTTCGTAAATACAAAAAAAAAATAGTTTAAAAACTTAAATTTAAAAACAGAAAAATTAAAAACAAAACTTATCTTTGAAACTTAACATAATTTTAAAAAACGAAGGAAAAAAAACACAATTTCTCGAATTTTATCTCAAAATGTTTTAATGGGATCTGGTTTCACTACTTCCATTCTTCAAGGTGGTTACTAGAACAGTGATACTAAACGATGGCCCCTAGCATTTATTGTAAGTAAACCAACCATACAATATGGAAGTTTAAGATTCCGAGGGGTATTGTCCTTCCACCTAACAATATGGTCCGCCATATGGATACTGCACTTATTGTAGTGGAATTCGATCCAGCTACTTCGTTGCCTCCGTTTTAGAATGTTGTGTAGCCCTGATGCCTTACAGATAAGTTACTGATTTAGTTTAGCACAGTCGAGACATTTGAGTAATTACAATACATATTTTAATGCTTTTAGAGGATGGTATTGGTGGTTAGCTTATAGATTACATAGAAATAAAAGCAACTAATTAAAAAAATCTAACAATAAATAAAATTGAGGTTATCGAATTTAACCTCTTAATGACGCAATTTATTGCATATATTTGGTAACCTCTAATGAGATGATGAAATTTATTGCGTCATCTCTACTTATCGAATTTTTGGTTAAAATTACCATGTGACAAATTTATTATCAAATATAGTGGTAACAAACCGTATTTTATTGTTAATTTTATCAAATATTATTACCAAAGTTCTTTGGTAAAATTAATCGTAATTTAAACTGTAATTTTTTATGTTTCTATAGATCCAGAGAAACGGTAAATTTCACCATAGTTTTGACCATACTTTTTCCCAGGGATTATTC
Organism: Parasteatoda tepidariorum; assembly: GCF_043381705.1. Lineage (NCBI taxonomy): Eukaryota > Metazoa > Arthropoda > Arachnida > Araneae > Theridiidae > Parasteatoda > Parasteatoda tepidariorum. The sequence continues at coordinate 83,652,002 of NC_092205.1, read as the reverse complement.
TTATGGAATTCTTCTAAAATACTTAAATTGCGGTTTTTAAAATTCTTATAAAACTAGAAAGCGAAAATAATATCATAATAATATCATAATAACATAAAATAATATCATAATAAAATAGTATCATAATAAATGTTTTTTTTTTAGATTGAATTTTCATTCAAGCATTTTAACGAATCTTTTCATTTCAGAGATAAAGCAAAGCACAAAATGTGAAATTAACAAAAAGGGGCCCAATTTTTGTACTACTCTCCGGCTAATCTACCGTGACAATATTATCCAGATCCATTAATAAAACCAACTTTTGCATTAATAAATTGATATATTAAAGACTAGACTTAAGAATAATCAGAATTGCGTTTTATTATATGAAAAGTCGATTATTAGATTATAAGTTTATGAAGTGTTTAATTTTTTTTATTTCGATACTATATATTCCTCATTTTAACTAAATTAATTTTTTATCTGTCACTATTCCTACTTCTCTACATAAAGGTTATTGAAAATAATTTTTGAATAAAAATATACAAAATTATTCTTTAAAAACATTTTTAATGACATCACACTTCATTTTTAAAATTGAGATTATTTATAATTCCAAAATAATGAGCATATATCTTCTTGCAAAATCATTCATTCTCTTTCCTACAAATGAAAAAAAAATATCTTCTTGGAGGCGAAGAAATAAAAAAATATGCTGTTTTTAGTAAATGCGTTTTTAGAAAACGCAATACTTTACGAACTTTCACTAACAAAATATAATTTTAACAAACTGACTTAATTAAAAAAATTACATTTTCTAATATTTTTTTCTTGATAATCTTTTATTCCCTCATCATTTTACTCGTCGGAAAATGTGCTGATTGGTAAAAGATTTTCTTTAATATTAATTTTATATGACATGATCCGATTTAATGAAATTTTATTTCATTATAATTAAAATAGTAATGCTTTTTTTAGTAACAAAAACTTTTTGATTTTATAATAAGTTATGTTTAAAGCCATATTATTAAACAATAATTAATTATAAATTTTGATTATTTTTTTTAATTAGTTATAACTTTACTAAATTAATAGAAACGCTATCCACTGAGAAATTTATTATAGTTGATAGTAAATGTAGTAAAGTTCAAATATTTAAGTTTAATTTTATTATTAATAAAACTAAACTTTCATTACTTTATAATTAATAAAGTTTAAAGTGATATTAATTATGTTTTTTTAGATACTTAACTAGCAAATTTTTGTTGAACAGCAACAGCTTTTAACTGATTATTAAATCATATTTTAAGGTTTTTGGCAAACTCTTACTTCTAAAACACAATTCTATATTTTTTATTAACAATAAATGTAATAAAGTTCAAGCTTAAAAATACTAAAATTTAATTTTATTAGTAACAAAATACTTTAATTTTTGATTTTATAATAAGTAAAGTTTAAAGCCATATTATTAAACAATAATTAATTATAAATTTTGATTATTTATTTTTAATTAGTTATACCTTTACTAAATTATTAGAAAAGCCATCCACTGAGAACTTTATTATAGTTAATAGTAAATGTAATGAAGTTCAAATATTTAAATTTAATTTTATTATTACAACTAAACTTTTATTACTTTATAATTAATTAAGTTTAAAATGATATTAATTATGTTTTTTAGGTACTTAACTAGCAATTTTTTTTTGAACAGCAACAGCTTTTAACTGATTATTAAATCATATTTTAAAGTTTTTGGCAAACTCCTACTTCTAAAGCACAATTCTATATTTTTCATTAACATTAAATGTAATAAAGTTCAAACATAAAACTACTGAAATTTAATTTATTAGTAACAAAATACTTTAATATTTGATTTTAAAACTAGTTATGTTTAAAATCATATTATTAGACAAAATTAATTATAAATTTTAATTATTTATTTTTAATTAGTTATGCCTTTACTAAATAAATAGAAAAGTCATCCACTAAGAACTTAATTATAGTTGATAGTAACTGTAATAAAGTTCAAATATTTAAGTTTAATTTTATTATTAACAAAACAAAACTTTCATTTTTTTGTAATTTTATGATTAATAAAACTAAACTTTCATTATTTTATAATTTTATTATTAATAAAACTATACTTTCATTACTTTATAATTAATAAAGTTTAAAGTGTTATTAATTATGTTTTTTAGGTACTTAACTGGCAAATTTTTGTTGAACAGCAATAGCTTTTAATTGATTATTAAATCATATTTTAAAGTTTTCGTCAAACTCCTACTTCTAAAGTCCAATTCTTAGTAAACCCATTTCCTCACTTTATAAATCCCATCTCCAAATCTCTCATCTATTCTCAGTGGATGGCAGACGACTTCATATTCCAGTAAAGGAAGAAAGACGCGTTAGTTCATTTTGCATTGTGATGATGAAATTCCCCTTATCTTTTACGAGGCGTATAATTCATTCGTGGAATATTTAAACTAGAGTATGGGTGGATGCTATGAAAAGGGCTCTATATCCAATTAATCTAAGTAAATGTGAGGGCAGACCACATTTTGGGACGGTAAAGCGTTATTTTGAATGTGCCCCTAGAATCAACCGAACAAGTGCCGAGATTGCTTTGTTTGACGGGATTGCCAATAATGTCACCTCCCAGAGATTTGACATTTTCGGGGTTAGTGACACTATAGTTTCCGAGAAAATAACGATATGGGCAATAAATGCATGTAGGAATATTTTATATGGAGTAAGTATATACATGAATTGCTGTTATGGTTTGACATTGTTGTGGCATTGAATTAAAATTTACGATAAATAATAATAATTATTATTTATTTCTTTTACAAAACATTTACCTATACATTAAGAGGAATCAGGAAAGCTTTTAATCAAAATCCAAACTTTTAAATTAAAAAAAAAGTTGTTACATTATAATCCACGTGTTTACAAAAAAAATTTTTTTTTGTCAGATTGAAAAAAAATTGAGTCTCTCGGGGCTGATCTAAAAAGTAATTTTTGGGAAGAAAGGGTCAAAAATGCAAAAAATATTTATCAATTTGTCTAAAACTTATCCTGGTAAACTATATAACTTTCTTCCGACTTGAAATTTTGAATTTAGGAGCAAAAAAATATTTATTCATTTTATTTGTTTTTTATCTATTTATTACACCTTACCATACCTATATGCTTTAAAAGAAAGACCTGTCATTTATTTTGTACGTACAATGTGCCAGTATGTACAATGTGTACGTACAATGTACTGATCCAATCATTGCAAGCATAAACATAATTAAAAACCTTATATAAACATAATTAACAACCTCATATAAACATAATTAGCAACCTTGGAAGGACGAAACGGAATTTAATGTTGTGATGAGCCACATAGTCCCTTTGTAAATAATGTTTCGATGCAATAAAATAATTATTTTTAAGTAAAACAATATTTGTATTAATTCCCATTCATTATTTTAAATCCTTTCATTCATATTACTATTATTACAGCGAAGTAAGTAAAGGGGCACACGTTATTAGTAAGAACATTTCCGATTTATGAAAATATTATTGGTTTACGTTTGAAATATNATATATATATATATATACTGATAACGGGATAAATTATTCTTGAAATCTTATATCATATTTTGTAAATCGCATTTTATAGATTTTATGAATTGGTAAAGATATAAACAGAAATATTGACTAAGTGTCGGAGACAACTGGAACCATTATTTTAAAGAGGCGTTGCGTACCTCACGGAAGCAACATTACTTTTGTTACAGTCCATTTGAGTATAATGAGACAACCAGATATGTAAGAATTAAGGTTTTACTGATCCAATCCAGCCTTTGTTTAACAAAGGAAGAATCCGAAGGGTTGCTTTGCCAATCATGGTATTTTTTAGGTTTAAAAACGAAGAATAAAAGTTAATTTCTCTATCCTGAATTAAACATTAGGTTATAAATTATCGAAAACTGTAATTTTTGCTATGAAATTGTCGCCAAGTTTTGGTTGTTCTCAGGCGAAAAGTGCTTTTGATTTCATACTATGCTTTAGTTGAAAGCTGTTATTCTTTATTCGAAAATTTTAATTCTACTTTTAAAAGTCTAAGATAAATACAGTTCATTTTAAAATTAAGAATAAAAGTTTTATAGTTTTAAGTTAATTACCTGCACAATTTAGAATTCCATGAGTATTTTTTGGATAACAATTTATTTTAAATCAAAAACTAAATTGCTTAGAATTTATTTGAGCTCGATTATTAATCCTTACAGTTTTTCGCTCAGTTTTTATTTTCCACTAAAGCGAGCTAGACACTTTTCTTACGAAGAATTAATTTCTAATAACAGAAAACTAAAAATTCGAATATCGTCTTACTATATTTATCTCAAAATTGATCTAATTTAAGCTATTGCTGTCTAAAACTTTTCTTTGATTTTTTATCTTTGCAAATTAGAAGAAACTGAGCTACAATTTAGGAGGAAATATTTAGATAGTATAACCTACAATAGGGTTATAGTGACCCTGAAGTCTTCTCTCTAATGATCAAATACCCCAATATTTATACATCTTTTTATCACATTAACAGTGAAATATTTATGCAGCTTTTGCATCATAAGATGACGTCATATTGACTCTTAACTGATGTCAGATCACCAACTTTTCTTTGTTTTAATTGTGCCAATGTGTTTTGTTTTTCATTATAAAATCATTGATTTAAAAGTTAATATCCAAAAATTTGAAAACTCGAAGATCGTCTTACTATATTTAACTCAAAATTATTCTAACTTAAACTATTTCTGTCGAAAAATTTTCCTTGAATTTTATCCTTGCAAATTAAGATAAACTAAGCTAAAAATTCAGGAGGAAATATTTATATAGTATAACCTACAATAGTGTTATAATAGCCCTTGAATTTTCTCCCTACTGGTCAAATACCCTAATATTTATATATCTTTTTATCACATTAACAATGAAATATTTATGCAGCTTTTGCATCCTAAAGTGACGTTATATTGACTCATAACTATTGTCAGATCAATAACTTTTCTTTCTGTCTATTGTGCCAATCTGTTTTGTTTTTCATTATGAAATCATTGATTTAAAAGATAATCTCACTCAGCTTATTATGTATTAATTTTGTTTTTAGTTTTTTTTTAATAACTATGCATATTCTGTGGTAAATTATAAAACATATTTCTTTCCAGATGATGCAATATTTTGCCCCGCTACGTTCGACGGATGGGGATGCTGGGATGCAACATTTGCAGGAGAAGTTGCCGAAATTTTTTGCCCATCCGAAGGAAATTCATCAAGTGTGTATTACCTGTTTTCTCATACTCAAATACTTGTATATGAACTATGAATTTATGAATGCTCTTATGAATTATGAATTATTCAAAAAAAATTATGGATCATTTTTTTTTAATAAAATAATTTCGCTGGTAGCTGTTGCTCTATTTGTTTCTAAAAAAACTATCCTATTCAAGCTGTATTTGCAATGTACTCTATTAACTCGAAGAGAGTGCAAACATTATTTCATTTCTATAATTTAAGTGAATATGTATATATGCAATATTAATGAAAGTTTCTCTAATGAATCCACCATCTTAAGCTTATGCACATAGATTATTCCTTTTACAGAGAAGGCGAGGAAAATCTGCTCGGAGAACGGCTCTTGGGAAATAAACAGCAAAACAAAAGAAGAAAAGGTGGATTATCACGAATGCAACATCAATATATCAGTAAGTTAATCTTATTCTAACTCATCTACAAAATTGTACGACAAATATAACATGCATTATTAGCGAATTTTAGTTTTGAATGAAGGATAGTATATATTTATATATATATATATATATATATATGTTTTTTAGGAAAACTTAAATTATGC
>NC_092205.1:83630689-83645726 GCF_043381705.1 Parasteatoda tepidariorum | reverse complement strand
TATATATATATATATAAAAGAACAAAATTAAAGTATTCAGCAAATTTCAATTATTTTTATTTCGACTGAAATAGGTATTATTTTTGCACTCTTTATTACCTCTTCTTTCAACCTATAGACTACCTAGTCCTAGACTGGCACACTATCATCACCACTTCCTTCCCTTCTAAGCGTGACGTCATTTGTAGACTGCCCCTTTCTCGTGCATCAAATAAATGTCACAACCACTTTTATTTAAAAGAAAAAAGAAATTGACATTGTAGCAGTGGTCAAGCACATGGAAATTATTCACTGCACTACCTAGCGTACTAATTCAGGCTGTTCTCAGCCTTGAATAGTATTACATGCATGTAAAAAGTCAACAACAACGTTTTAGACTATTCTATATTTAGTAAATAAATGCATAGGAAGATTTATAATAGAACGTAGGAAACATGAACAGATTTTAGGTATAGTTTTCCACAAGGTGACGTCTCGGAACGTAAATAACTGCCGTACCATCTGTCGAATAATCAAATAGTTAAACCAAGAAGTTCGAATAATTGAACTCATTCGATATAATCCTTAAATTATTTTTAAAGCTCAATACCCGATTATTAATGACATAATTCTTAATTGTATGAATTTTTTTTAATATTGAGTACTGCACAGTATTTTCTCAATTTTTTTTCTCTGTCCTAGGAATTAAGGTTTTACCGGGTGCTTCAAAATCATGTTTCAAAATCAATAACCGAAATATGTGTTTTGTTTTTATATGTTAGAATGAACCTATATAAGATCTTCGCAATGTTCTTTTCGTTTAGAGTTATTTTTATTAAACACTATGAAATTATTACAAACTAATAAGTGTTATTAGTTTGTTTTTGTCATAAAATTAAGAAATAAAATACGAAAAAAATTGTAACGTTAAAGACATTTCAAAGGTCTAAAATACTAGTGAAATATTAAGTTTTTGTAACCAAATATGAAACAACCAAAATAATATCACATTTTACACAAGTTGTTCTCTAATACGCCATGCACCTAAATTTTTTTGTTTTCGAATTATAGTTAAGTGTTTATAACATACTCGATGAAACTCTTGACAGCGCCATCTGATGGCTAAATTCAGAGTCAGCTTACTTAAGTTCTTACCTGAAAATTAAATGATGTTATATGTATTTATGTTTTAACATACATATATACACACACAATAAATAATTGAAAAAAAAGAGAAATTAACGAAGAAAGTTAAAAAAAATAATAATAAGTTTTTTTTAAACTCTTATTATTATTTTTTTTAACTCTTCCAAAATTTGATTATAACAATGGATATCAAACTCATGTAATTGAGCTCCATATAAAATCATTGATTTAATTTACTGTTATAATTTTTAATAAATGTATTAAAATTTTCTTTGTTAACAAAAGTGCAAATCCAATTCGGGCGAATCCGTGTCTAAAAATATTCTAATATTTAATAATAATAATGTTTTTTTTAATAAATGTTAATAATTTCTCTGAAATCATCACTATTAAAATTTTATAATTAAAATTCTACCCTTTTTTTTAATTATAGATTTTGAATTATCCAGTATAATATTACTTAGCACATATCTAGTTTTGGGTCAACCCAAGGTAATTAACAAATCAAACACTCTTTTGTACTTCAATAATAACGCGTCATAAAATAATACCTCTACCCTTTAATTCTTTCATTTTTTTGTACCTGGCAAATTTATTATTTATTCCGTATCTTGAATTTTAATTTTATTTTTTGCTTGATAGGTTTTATTTTGAATTTTTACTGAAAATGTTTAATGCTTGTTTTAATTTGTTGATGCTCCTCACACTATTGTATTGATATATTTTGCTATAGCTATATACAATATTAGGGAGCATTTTTTGCGGATATATTCGTGTAAGATGATGACGAGATTATATCTTTTCCTTATTTTATTTTCCAGCTTTTTAATGTTAATTTTTTTTAAATACAAAACATCGGTTAAACGGACACTGTTTGGAACGAAAGAATGTCTGCTTACGTGAAAAGTAATAACGAAGGTAACGTAATAACGACTAATAACAAATAACGAAGTTTAACGCCGTAAATTGCTTTCAGAATAATTACAATGATATAGAAATATTTAAACAATCTATAATAACTATTCACAATGATATTTATTAAAACTTCAAAAAATATTTTTTTTTACTATAGAAAGAGTATATGAAAAAGTTTGATAATTTTGATACATAATTTTAGATGTAGATACAGAGAAATGAATGTGTTTTTCTGATTTTTACACAGACATTCAAGTTAGTCACATGATACCGAATAAAAGTTTTAGTTCTATGTCATTTGCTCTGTTTAATTAGTAGGTTTGCACCACAATCACTTGATAGGAAACGTGATAATATCTCATTGAAGGTAAACCTCCTACGATGCACAGAAAAAATAAAGCAGCAATGCAATGTAAGGCATGACGCTGAGTTATTATATTTACATTAATCTTTAGTTAAATGTCAATGACTAGATGTCAGTTCTTTTTTTTTTTTTACCCAGATTTGTGTTAAATACGGTCTCGAAATTTATTCGAAGTAGAAACGAATTTTAAGTAGGGAAGAGAAATTGAGAGCATGTAAGGCATTATTTCAGCTTGTAGGATCTCATAACCAGTACAGTCCGGATGTAAAGGTCAAAAGATGCCACCGTGTGAAGTATTTCACTTGAGCAGTATCATATTCTCTCCTTTCTTTGCAAAGATAAAATAAGGTGACAGGAGAATGATTGATTCTTTGGCAGTGAAATAGCTTAACATTATTTTTAATGGTGGATAAGGCAAACGGTTAACATTGTATTGTTTTCTAAGAGTTTAAAACTTAAATATTTTTTTTTCAAATTTAAAAAAAATGGTGTTTGGTTTGAAAGGATAAAAAAAACGTTTTAGGGCATAAAGGACTGTTCCTGTCTGGTTACGGGAGTGTCCGCTTTACGGTACATAATACTTTATTTATAGAAGATTAATGGGGACATATAAATACATGCAGGTAATGAGATGTGTCCATTTTCTTGGAGTGTCCGTAACGCGAGGTTTCAATTTATTATTAGTTTTTCGTCATTTCTTTTTTTTAAAAATCTATATTTTTTTTTCCATATTTCTTCGTATTTATATGCTTTATTTTTTTTCTTTTTTGTTAGTCTTGTTGCGTTAAAACGGAAAGTTAATTACCGTTAATGAATGTAATAAATAAATCAAATAGAATCTTGGTAATAAATAATAAAAGTTTTTAGTGGACGAAATCAAGCTTTGGGGTATTGAAAAAAAGTTTTACAGAACAAACAAAACTAAATATGTAACACTGCTCGTGCATGAATACAATATCAGTGAAGCTAAAGATAGCCAAGATTTCTTATCTATTGCACTGGAAAATATGAATTCAGCACTAACAGGCTTACCTGAGTTGCGAAAAAAAGTTTTCTGAAAACTTGGATATCCTATTCAATCTCGTTTCTCATATCCAAGAAGTTAACTTTTGATTTTTTTAATATTTACTTTGGCTGCATATTTTTTCCTCTTGTGCCCTATGAATTTTTTTCTGAAAATATTTTTATTTCAAAATATTTTTTTATATATATTTATTGCGCATTTGTACCTAAAACACCCAAATTAATGTATTTTTAATGGGGTTTTTAAACAACAAACCAGTAACACAATTATGGCATCATTGATTTATAACATATTTTTCCAAATGGTGTCTTTATTCATTAAATATTAAAAAAATACCGTCTTTAGACTTATAACAACAGCTTGGTTGAATAATTGTTTGCGTGGATAAAATGTATAAAAGACAAAATAGTCTGGTTGGTAGGGCATTAGGCCCATGTTCAAGGGGTCGTGAGTTCGATCCCTGCCAGCTGAAGACTGTCCGGGTAGTAAATGCACGTTAAATCTGTCGAATCACAAATTTCTCCATTTTTCCATAACAAATCATACATCTGGGAGTTCATCGTTCTCTGCGTCGTCTTAAAATTTTGATCTGCGGATGAGTGAATGGATGTATGAATGGGCCCGGCTTAGACGGGCTGTGACGTGAGTGAGCTTGAATTCTTATTCTTGGCCATAGATGGCGCCACTGAAAAACAAGAGACACTGAGAACTTGCTTTCACCCAGATGCCTGGCTGGTATTGGCATGTAGCATTCGAAAGAACAATAACAAACGTATAAAAAAAAGTATCAAAATCGTTTAATGCGTAAATCAATGAAAAATCAAGTTACATATTTATTTATTTTTATTTCGTGATCATTGCATATACATTTTATTTAGCTGTAATTTATCATCTTAAACAATTTTTATTTGTATTTAAATTGTTACCATAAACACATTTTACCAGCATTTTTTTATTTAGAATTATTTTAGATTATTAACTATCAACTATAACTGATCAGATATAAATAATAATTATAATAGTTTTTAATATGATTTTCCTTGATTTCAATGGCTTTTTTTCTAAAATTTTTAACTGAACATGCTTTTAATTTTATGAAGCATTATTTATTTAAATATTTTATGCATTCAAACACACTATTTTTCGTAATTTACATAAATGCGATAAAAAAAAACAAAGGAAAAAAATATTTAACTTAGTTCATACAATTTCAAAGAAATAAAAAATAAAATTATTCATTCTTGACTATAGTAATTCAATACTTCCTCTGAACAAACTTCCCTTTGAACAATAATTTCAAAATTAAAGTATTGTTAAATATTGTTTATTTATTAATTCATATAATAAATATTGATTTAATTCATTTTCAAGCACAATAAATTTTAAAATTTACATAAATACGCTCAAAAACAAATAAGATATAAAAACTATTTCCTGTTATTTGGTGCATAAAAAATTACGACGAGTTAAATATATCATTCCTTCTCGACTATAATTGCTTCCTTTTAACTTCAATTGCATTGTTAAAGTGTTGTTGAACATTAATTTATATTTTTATAATTAAATAAAGATTTTTACATGTTTAAACACCATATTTTATTTTACATAAATGCTTTTAACAAATAAAATATCAAAATTCTTTTCTTTAATTTAGTTTGTACAAATTGCAAAGAATAAAATAAATTATTCTTCCTTGACAATAGTAATTCACTAATTTTATATTCCTTTTTTTAACGTTAATTGTATCCACTGTTTAAAATATATCATAAAGCATTATGTTATAAAAAATGAAAGATGCAAGGATTTATTTAAATTAATTTTATAAAAAAATAGTACACTAAAGTGTTTTTAAAATGATTGTGCTTTTCTTATATTACAGTATTTCATGATATAAATGACATCGACAATTAGTCTCATAATTACTACTTCTTTAAGCTAAATCAAACCTCGTAGAAAAATTTTAATATTTTTATAAATATTTATAACAAATATATTTTTAATAGAAACGAATTAAAAAAACTATCACATTTCTGAGCTAATTATTCTTTTCGATGCATTGATAAAACAAATGTTTAAATCCACCCTGCATTTCAATTAAAGTCCACTTCTGTTAAGAATTTTTTTTTATTCTTTCTTTCTCCAACGATAGATTACAGTTATAAAAATAAATTAAATTACAAACATGTTTTTAAAATCGACGCCTTGAGTAATTTGATTTTGAAAAATCTAGAAAAACAAAAATAAACTGACAGATTCCTTTATTTTTTCAGTTTGAGTATGATTTTCTAATAAATCTAATGAAAATACAAAACATTGTTATTATATTATTCTTTATTGTTTGGTTTCGAAAACAACTTATTTAACTGAAAATAGCCAATAAAAAAATTGCTTTTAAAAATGAAGCTTTTTCTACTTTTTTCTTTAAATTTATTTATTAAAACTTTTGATCACTTAGCATTGAATATGAAACTAAGTGACTTTATTTTGTTTAGAATACCAAATTAACGAAGAATCTCATTAGATTTATTTCTATTCTTTTTTTTATCATTTTTTTATCTATTTTTACTGAAGAACCTAATTATGAATAAAATAGTTTTTTTTTCTTTTTTAGTTATCAAATTAACCCATTTACGGTTAAGGGTGAATAAACGCACTATTTTAATAAATAAATTTTTATTAACGCTGTGACTTAAATTTTTAACTAATTACATTTATCTGCAATTGTCAAGAGTCTCAAAGATATCTATAAAATGTAAATAATTCAATTTGTGTAGGCACTTTCTTATGAGAAATTTTTTAACTTAACTAAATTTTTTCAACTTGAAACGATTATTGACGAAACTCAATTTTTTGAAAATGTATAATTACTCTATTTGAGATTAATCATATATTCTTATGATGAATTGAAGTTGCAAGTTTTGTAAATAAGATAAAAATAAAATAAATGTCACAAGAAACTAATGCTCAACTAAATTATTTGTCCATTGGTTTACCCAAAGGTGCATGTACGCACGATTTTATTATTTTTCAATTACGTATTAATTTCAATGTATGATTTTTTTTTTAATCTTAAAGATTTAAATCTAAGCATACTTCAAAGTAAATAATACCACTTCTTGTAAAATCTCTATGGGTCTAAATTGGGTTAATGAATTTTATCAAATTTATTTTTCTTAAGTTTCATTTTCAATTTTTGCAAATGATCTTACTCTAATTCATATTTTAGGAACATTGTAAGAAGTCTTTTTATAAATTTATCATTGTTTTTAACATTCAATTATGTGTTAGCACAGACGGTATCAAAAGCCAATGTTATATCAATATTAATTAATATACGGTTATATGTTATAATTAGATACTAGTGCTAAATTAAGATTAAGAGAGATATTAGGCTTTTGAGGAATGCTTTTATGATACATGCTTTATCTTTAAAGTAAGAAAAAAAGATTGAAAAAGTTGAGGGAAAAGAAATTAATTTTTACCCTACTTTCATAACTTTCTTTTTTTTTTTACTAACAAAATCTATTAATTTTGTTACGCAAGAAACCTTTTAAGCGACAACAATGATAAATTAAATTTCAGATTATTAATCTTACAAAAATTAAGTTTTTTAGTACTTTAAATTTTTACTAAAGCTTTATGTCAGAAGCTGCAGTATATTTTTTTCACATTATTTTTATCCTTATAATATTCCTTATTTATTTGAGAGTAAGACGATTTAATATAAACAAGTTTTTTTATTCATTTAGGATTTGCAAACTTTTCCAAACCTAGCGGTCTTGTTAATTCCATAAAAAATGACTTTTTATTAATACTGGATTTCATATTACAGTTAAAGATCGAGTTCTGTTGTCTCTATGCTATTTATAAGTCAAAATTTTCGTTTAGTGTTTATTTTTAAGTGAGAAATTACAGAAATTACCTGTTTAAGCTCCAACGTTTATTTTTGAATTTAATATTTGAATTTAAAAAACACCCTGCACAAATCTTATAAAAATTATTTCTCTGTTAAATTGGCTTAAAATTTGATATGATGTAATTAAAAATAACCTGATTAAAAGTTTTCATAGGGCCGAGATAATCTGGCTGGTAGGGTGCTGGACACCTGTTCGTAAAACGGGAATTCGAATCCAGCTGACCGAAGACTCCCTGTAGTAAATGGTGACTGGTGCACGTTAAATCTGGTGGGTCACAAAGTCCCCCATTTTCCCATAACAAATTAAACCTCTGGGGTGATTCTATTCAGGGTTATATCTTTTTTTTGCGGACTGTACATCTAAGTATCTTTTTGTTTAAACAATCATCCGACAACCTTCACGTTTTGCTTAAAGGTTAATGTTAATGTCGTGATTTTATTAGTCCCACCACTTTATAAGTAACTTCAATTTATAAATAAATCAGCTTTGAAGCATCAACATCACTTTATAAATAAATTCGTAAAGTGATGTCGTCAACCATTTCGTACATTATTTTAAATGAGTCTGTTTTGAAAAGTCAATAGTTCTTTTCAAAAGATTTTCCAGGGTCCTGTAATTTATAATTGTTGTTATTAAAATGGCATTGTACGAATTTAGATTTTGTAAAATTACTTTGTCTTTTAGTTTTCTGAAAGTCTAAAAGTCACGTATGTAATATGCCTATTCACCACAATCCGAAATCTGAGACTTTGACCCGTAATGATTATGCTTAGTTTTGTTTATTTTATTTTATTTTTTAAAGCAAAAAAAAGTATTTACGTAATTTCGCTTTTAGTTGTTACATTGAAAAAGCGCGTTTTCTGCTGTGTCCATTCATGTGTCCATTTTCAAACTCGGATTTTGTAGCCGTGTTATTTTCTAAGTTTCTTTCTTTCAGTTTTCTTAAATACACATTTTCAGCTGTGTCCATATAAAGTTCACCGAAGAATTTTAAGTTTTGGAAAAAATTACCTCTGTATGAAATATACACTCGGAGTAATACCTTATAAAATATAAATCACGTCAAGTTAAAAAACCTAGTTTTAAAAATGTTGGTATAATGCATTGCTATTGGTGACTGACAACTGATTAACTCTTTGATGTAGAATTTTTATTAAATATATTATTCATACCATACTTTTGCATTATTTTGTATTAATTTAGGTCAAAATAATTTTTAAAAAATAATATGCTTACCATTTTATAATTTATGGCTTTGAAATACCGGTTTTTTTCTGCGTTAAAGGTAAGATCTTCCAAACACTGCTCACTTCCTAAAAATTACTTTTAAAATTTGAACTAAATTGCAGATATTTAATTCTAAAAGAAACAGGTATTCATTATTAAATGTTCTTTAATTTACAAAATATATTATTGATAAGTTTTTGAATATGAATAAAAAAGAGATTTCAAACTACTTTCTTTGAATTTTATATTTTAGTACAAAGATAATTCTGATAGTTTTAAAGATTTTTTCATTAACTTTTAAACTGATTTTTTATAATTAAAAAGCAACAAAATATAATTTTGCTTCTACTTAGAGCGTCAGAAAAATATATATAAAAGAGACATCGATGTCCCATTTGCGTGAAAGGGTCACCTGATTATAGTTAGATGGTAATTGGTGATTGTAATTAGCAAATTCTTTTTCAAAGATCCAAAGCCACAAAAATTAGCATATTTCAATTATATTTAAATAAACAATCAAACCTTTTAAATGCGAAATCAACAGATCCTTTAAGGGAAAAACTATTACTTAAACTATTCCTTTTTTATTTAAATCATTTCATTAATGTATATTTATTTTTTATGTGTGCAGTCTGGAGATCCTGACCTTCTTTTTCAAGTTATTCAAGAACTGACAACTTTAGAAAAAACGCCCTACTCTGATATTCAGACTGCTGAAGCTTTTGAACTTTGTCTGGAAACAGTATTAGCTGCACCAAAACCTAAAGAAGATTCCAGTAAGTGAATAAAGAATAAGAGAATTTACATATTGTTAATAGTATTTTATAAATTATATTTTATTTTATAATCGTCGTTGAACAGCCTACCCAATATTTGAGTTTACGAACGACTACCAATGTTACGACTACTGCTCCATAGCCTTGTAATTTAGAAGGCAATCCAGAAGACAAGGGAACTCCTAGTCCAAGTATTGGGAGAAATTTGCATTCGTGGAGGATTTTTTGTGGGAACTAACCCGCATTTGTGTGACATTGAGAGGCGTTTCTCTCGCTGTTAGAGTTTAAGAACTTAAATTTTCCTAATGCGTGTTCCAGGAGTTTCTTGTCTTCCGGATTGGGCTTAAAATTACAAAGCTACCAACTCTTGTAACCCTTACCACTGAGAATATTTTTCGTCAGCTGTGGTCGGTGCAAGCCGGATGTAGAATTCACATCGACCAGCCATTGATGGGATTCGAACCCGGTTCCCCTCATTGGAAGGCTCACACTTTATCCCCTACACCACAACGGCCCTTTACAAATTGTATCTATGAAATGAAAACACGTGTGTATTGTATCCGTGTGGGTTCTTAGCCTTTCGTTTAGGCTGTCCACAGCCCTTCAGATGCATGTATTGACGAAAGGTCATTCACCAGATGTGCATTGGAAATTAAAATCTCATATAAGTAATCACTTAGCATTTTTCTTGAAGTAGAAAAGCATGATTTAATCCTTTATAATACATTTTACGTATTCATTTAAAATTGTAAAAATCGTTAGTTGCAAGAAACTAATTATATAATTAAATCAAAATTAATAAGCAAACCTACTATTTTTTTCGAATTTACTCATTTATTCAATTAAAATTCATTCTTCATAAAAAAGGCTCGTACAGTATTAGCTACGAACTAAACTTTAATTTTATTTTAACATTAAAAAGAAAATCAGCTTCGTGTATCGTAATTTAAGTTACAAAACTCCTTGAAGTAGAAAAGCATGATTTAACTAAACTTTAATTTTATTTTAACATTAAAAAGAAAATCAGCTTCGTGTATCGTAACTTGAGTTACAAAACTCCTTGTAGTAGAAAAGCATGATTTAATCCTTTATAATACATCTTACGTATTCATTTAAAATTGTTAAAAATCGTTAATTGCAAAAAACTAATTATAATTAAATCAAAATTAATAAACAAACCTACTATTTTTTTCGAATTTGCTCATTTATTCAATTAAAATTCATTCTTCATAAAAAAGGCTCGTGCAGTATCAGCTATGAACTAAACTTTAATTTTATTTTAACATTAAAAAGAAAATCAGCATCGTGTATCGTAACTTAAGTTACAAAACTTTAGCTAATAGCATTCTTTAAAACAAGACTCTTAAGCCTCTTTTTATCATAAGGAATAATCGTGAAAACATTTTAAATTCAATTATACGGAGATAAATTGTTGATTTATTGCTAATTTCCTCAGAAAACTTTTATAACCACTTATCTTTCCGGTTCTATAATTAATTGAATCGGAAATTTCCTTTAATTTTTCGGAAACGGGGCATATCTCAACATTCTATCACAGAAGCAGGCAAATACTTTGTTTTTGTTCAATATTGAAGAAAATCTTGATTAAATCTTGACTCGATTTATTGGATGTTGGTTTGGATATATTAAATTTCCTTTTTTTATCCTCCGAAGCCTTTGTTTTATAGTATTGCTAGAATGTATTTTCGTGAAACGGATTCGCATTCCTTGAAAGCATAATTTATTATTCTTTGCAAAACCAATTCCTTAAACATTCCATTTTAGAACGTTTCTATGGTTTCTAATAGATTGTATCAATGTTTTCTATTCAGCTTTTCTTAATGACGAGAAATGTTTTGTATGATAAAGTTACACGGATTGAGATTATTTTTTTCTTTAAATTTATATAAATGTAATTGAAAAAGTTGGAAAAGATATTTTGTATTTAGCTTTACCGTTTTTAAGTATCATATTTTTTTATTTATTTATTATTTATTTTGCAATAAAATTTTTTTAAATAGTTGAAGAAAAATATATGCGAATATATTTTCAATGAGAAAAAAAACAGGAAGCAATAAGCCATTTACTACTTTCAATATGCTTTTTAGGCTAACTTTCAATATGCTAATGAATTAGTGAGGACGGAATTTTAAAACAGAAAATCAAACAAAGGTGCACATTTTCTCTGAATAAGCATATATTTTTTAGACCGTTTTGAATTCTTGTCCCTTAAAATAATAAATAGGGGGTGGTTGTCATAGTCGGAAAAATATGGTCTTAAAAGTTTTGGTAGAAAAGTGGTTGAAATTTTGGATCTTGTATGGCTAACTCCTATTTTTTGCGTAGTTCGCCATCTCAAAGCAGTCAATTTTTTTTCTCAGAAATTATTTAACCGATTTCTATCAAATTCTTAATTTTGCTATTTAAATCTTTGTTAATTAAAATGGTGTAAAAGTTCGTATACTGTAATGAACTTACGGTTGCGAAGTATGAAATCATAGAATCACGTAGCAAGAACAATTTATAATACATTCTATGCTTTATTTTAAAAAATACTACTTATCTGAAGAAAAAACTTATTATTATATTAATCTTTTAAACAATTATTTTTTTTATAAAACTCAGATTTTACTTTATGAAATTCTCGAATTTTTACTATTTAACTTTAACTTATTCAAATGTTATTAACAATTTCTTATTAGGAAAAATATAAGAGCAGGACATGTTGGATAGTGACCTTTAAATTTATATAAAAATCAGTGTAGGGAATGCTTCATAAGCATTTATCGAGCATAAGCCTTTTACTTTAGAAAAAATTCAGTGTTGTGAAAATTAAAAATGTATGCCCTTCTTATAAAAAAAGTAAAATATCAACTCACTTTTCCCTTAAAAATTACTTTCAATTAATACTTAATCATAATAATTAAATGTGAAATAATCATACTTTTCACTTGGACGGTTTATCATTTGTCATTGCATGTAATGAAAAAGCAATGTGAGACGTTTTAATCATTTCATATTTGATTGGTTAATTTTACAAAAACTGGTTACTAATAAGACAGTAGTTTGGGTTAGCAAATTATAACTGTTGTAATTATATGTAACTACACTTTTTCAAATTATTTATTTTTTGTCAATAGAGATGTTAAAGCTGTAAGAGATGTTACTTTTCTCATGTTGGAAAAGAAAAACTGAGACAAACTGAGTTGAATTTAAACAAAAATAAAACATAAAAAGTTAAAAGGCAACAGTTAACAGTTGATCCTAACAAACTATTCTATATTTTTGTTCTTAATATGCTTATTAGTTTGAGCAGGTAACATAACAATTTAAAGGTATATTTTAGTGTTAATAATGCTAAAATAATGTAGTCAAAATTTCATTTTGTTCGCAGAATAACCAAAAATATTTTGCTCATTATTCAACCCAGTTTTTAAATTCAGGTATATAGTCTCCACTTTTGAATACTTTTATTCTTGTTTCTTGTATGTTTACTATATTCTTAGCTGTGATACATTTTACGAATTTAAAACCATTAAACCAATATTTAAAACCATTGTATTTCTAAACGCTGAAATTTATAAGTTAGTATGCACCCTAGCTTGTTTGATTTGCAGTAAACTTAAAGAAAAAATGCTTTTTCAAAAAAATAAACTCTAATAAAATTACAANAATTATAACTGTTGTAATTATATGTAACTACACTTTTTCAAATTATTTATTTTTTGTCAATAGAGATGTTAAAGCTGTAAGAGATGTTACTTTTCTCATGTTGGAAAAGAAAAACTGAGACAAACTGAGTTGAATTTAAACAAAAATAAAACATAAAAAGTTAAAAGGCAACAGTTAACAGTTGATCCTAACAAACTATTCTATATTTTTGTTCTTAATATGCTTATTAGTTTGAGCAGGTAACATAACAATTTAAAGGTATATTTTAGTGTTAATAATGCTAAAATAATGTAGTCAAAATTTCATTTTGTTCGCAGAACAACCAAAAATACGTTGCTCATTATTCAACCCAGTTTTTAAATTCAGGTATATTGTCTCCACTTTTACAAACTTTGATTCTTGTTTTTTGTATGTTTACCATATTCTTAGTTTGTGATACATTTTACGAATTTAAGACCATTAAAACAATATTTAAAACCATTGTATTTCTAAACGCTGAAATTTATAAGTTAGTATGCTCTCTAGCTTATTTGATTTGCATTAAACTTAAAGAAAAAATACTTTTTCAAAAAAGTAAACTCTAATAAAATTACATACAATGAAAAGTATCATTGTCTTTTTCAGAGAATTCGTAATATATATATTTTCCATACAAAAGTCAGCTCTTATTTTAAGATATTATTTTGAAGACTGCATTAATTTGAAAAAATTAACTATTTCCAAATTATTAAGTCATTTAAAAATAGCTGATCATCATGATATAAAATTATTTTACGATTGATATTTATTGAAAAAAACTTATGATTAGTGATATTTATTATAACTATTTTATATCATTAATTTATAAAATTATTTGAATCTCATTAAAAAAATTCACGAGTTTTCCACTCCATGTATTTTTTATTAAAATTTCAGGAAACTCTCACGTTAGGACAGTCACTGCAGTAACATAAAAAAGTTTTTATTTTTATTTTTTTTATCAAGAACTTTCTAAGAATTGAAGATAAACAAGAAAAAAAAGAACAATCCGTGATCTCCATGGTCAATGTACCCATTTCAATACTTTATGTCTGGAAACTTGGCGACAATGACTCCTTTATTTTTCAATTTTGTTAAAGAAGAAAAATGAAGATTCTTTTTTTCTGTTTTATTTCTTGTTTCCAACGATCACACAAAAGATCTTTGACCTTATTTAAAATATTAATAAATTAAATTGGATTTCACAAGTTTTTTTCACCTCTTAAAGTGGTTAATGTCATAATGAATAGGATTATTTCAGATAAATTCTCGTATAATTGTTTTTAAACATTTCTTTATTAAAGTGAAAAAGGATTGTGTCTTAACTGAAATGAAAGATTTTCCGATTTCATATTTATCCAATTTTTCTTTTCTTTTTTTTTTACAAAAACACGAAATCTCTTTTTAAAATATTTTCAAGCATTGAACATAGAGGAAATTTTCTTTCTTGTATTTTAAATAATGTTCTAATTGTATTACAATGACATACAAGATTAAGAATATAAAATTCACAGTATTATATAAAACTAGTAGGCTGCGCCCCCTGCTCGCTAACGCTCGCAAACCCCCGAAAATTGCTACGCAATCTTATATGGTTTGCTTCGCAAACCAAGCTCGCTTCGCTCGCTACTAACTCAGGTAGAAACAAATAAATGACATGTAATTCGTTAAACCTATTAGAAATGTGCTATAGTATAAAAAAATCTTTAAGCGTAACAGCACGACTGAGACTCATTTTTCAATGAATAGCTAATAACAATAATAAAACAAATATCTTCGTGATATAAATCAAATATCGTCAAATGAATTCGTAACATATAAATTCGTGAAAAAAAGCGCTTTCGACAAAATACTAAAATAGAGATCTATCGACAAAGACTACTCACTTCTGCCTAGCTTAATAGTATGAGATTGCCGCAGCTGATGCTCTCTGGTTATTTCAGTTTCCGTTTTTAAAAGCGCTATATGTTGAGCCACCTCAGCTAGATTTGGCATGTGA
>NC_092205.1:83541190-83630591 GCF_043381705.1 Parasteatoda tepidariorum | reverse complement strand
ATATATATATATATATATATAAAGAGAGAGAATAACGTGTAAATTCTAACATATTTTGTAATTTATATTAATACTTTTCTATACAATTTTTGCTCTTAATTTCTAAAAGTAAAACATTTTCTGAAGTGTTTGAAATTTAAAATGTAACGACAACAGTTCTTTAATTGCGACTTCAAGAATTTATCAATTTTACTTTAAGACGTGCCTCATTGACCAAACTTATATACTTTACCTTCAAGACATCGAATGTTATAACTCGATTTAGTTCTGCTTCCGACTTACTGACTTATGTTATACAAGATGCTTTAGTTTTAACCTAGTTATTTTGATTTAAACTTGGATGCTTGAATTTTAACCTAGTTTTATGCACGATGTAGCAAAGTGATAGCTTTTTCGACAATAATGTACATCATTCCCTCACTTAAAAAAGTTGTTATTTTGCATGTTTTTTATTTCAAAATATTTTTATGTTTACTAAAAAACTATTTCGTTAATGACATTATTAGGAGAAAATTCATTTCATACTATTTCTTATTTTGTACTTAGTCATAATACAGTAGAGTAATGACACTCACTGTTTTGAAAAGCAGTGTTTAACTGCGTATTTTGTAAACTCATCCGATTATTATAATCATCCCTCAAGCTCTCATACAGACAAAACCAAATTATTTTTTAATTTTTTTTCTCGATAGTAGAATTGATCTAAGGGGCATAGATTGGTTGTGACGATTATGTGTGACTGAAGTCGAATTTTGGCCATAGATGCCTTCATAAATATATGGTGATAGCTATTTCAAAATATTGAAAATATTATAAAATGAGTTCATTTAATGTCATATTTTAATTTCTAAAAAATTGTTTTTTAGAATTTGTTTAAATAATTTAAGGATTTTATTCTAGAAAACATTTAGCATGCATAACAATGTATTTATTTATTAGTATGCATAACAATTTATTTATTAACAATAAATGCATAACAATTTATTTATTTCAGCTTAGCGCAATTTGTATATATTTGTATATTCTGTAGATTTTGATTTGCATAAAAATTGAGTATGTGACTTTAAAATATGTCTGAAAGAGTGAATTTAAAGACAATTATTCAAAGCAATTCTTTTAAGAGAGTTCTAAAATACTAATCTGCCAATTAAAGACGTAAGAACTACAAAAACCACTCTTAAAAAAGCGTTGAAGCTTTTTTTTAAAAAAAAAGAAAACATCTTTCGCAGTTTTTTTTGTCTATGTTTATATTTAAACAAATTATTAAATCTGGAAAGATATGCCGAAACTAGCGAATTAATTATTTGATCATTTTATATTGAGTTTTTGGTTTTTAAACTGAAGTGTTGTGTTAATATAGGTTTACACAATAACATCAGAGAAATCTCGTTAAAAAAAGAAAGATATATGCTGGCACATACACCAAAATTTTACACAAATTTCTCGAACTCATGATGCAATTTTAAACTTTAATGTTGACAATGCACAAACTCACCGTGTTTCGTCATGATGCACACGTTTCCTCCTTTAAAAAAAGGAAGTCCTTCAATTGATCTTAAATTTCCAAACACGTTCAAATTTAACATGGTGATAAAAAGTTTACGGTTTATTGATTGTTTGGCGAATACTTCAATAAAGCAAGTTTGTGGACGTTTTTATAATCTCTATCGAAAATGAAATTTCTGAAAATTGCTTCGTTGACACAGTTAAGGAATAAGAATAGTTCGGTAAATAGTGTTGTTGACAATATCAGGTAAATAATATTTTTATTAATAATCATTGTTCTTGCTTTGACGGTTGGAGCATTTTAACAGTCAAATGCTATTTATAATTAAATTTAAAACTATTTTATTTTTAAATAAGTTTTAAATTCTCATTTTTAGCTCTGAAAAAGTATGATCAAAACTACCAGAATATGGTAAAATTTCTGTCTATATGGAAACACCAAAAATATCGATAATTTTTACCGAAGAGATTTTGTATTGATTTTAGTAAAGCTAACAATAAACATTATGCTAAATCTGGAATGTTTCACAATGAGCTAAATTTGGTAATTTTATCATGATACAATACAGAATGACAGAATCATCATTTATTCGGTTAAATTTGCTTTTCAGTTAAGTATTTTTTACTACATTTTTTGTATAAAACTAAATTTCGAGCAGCGTTTTAATTTTTTTTTAACTTGAGTACATATAATAGCATGATTTTTACCTCTCATTATATCTAAATCTTAATTCTTTATATTTTGTAAGTTTGAGTTTAATAATTCATATATAGTTCTGTGGAAAAATGGCGCAAAAAGTAAGAGAATTCTTCAAAATAATCAGTGTACTTATCATTTCAGTTTTAGGTCAAAGAATCTCTATATAACTATATACTATGTAAAGTGAATAAATTATATGCTTCTTCTTATAGGTTCATACTGTCCTCGAACATTTGATGGTTGGGGTTGCTGGAACGATACAGCTGCTGGCAAAACAGCATACATTCCATGTCCTCACTTTATTCCAGGATTCCTTCCAGAAAGTAAGTATTTCATTGCATTCCATGTCCTCACTTTATTCCAGGATTCCTTCCAGAAATTAAGTATTTCATTAAGTGTGAAGTGTGTTAATAGGTATTTTCGTTAGTGTTTATGTGTATTACTTCCAGTTTAGTAATAAGCCTTTTACAACGTTAATTTTTTAGTTTTTCTTATGTTTAAAGCTTGTAGTTATGATTCTAAATAAAGTTATTTTCAACATTATATTCAGCAATTTTCGTTTGGAATGCGTATTAGAAAATTGTTTTGAAGAAATAGATATTATTTTGTGATTTAAAGACTATTTTGATTATTTACCATTTACACAGATTATCTACTTACCTGTTCGCCACTTGATCTATGTTGTGTTCAACTGAACAATATATGACGTCTGCTCACAGTGAGGAATGCTCCTTAGTGAGGAACTCCCTTAAAAAAGAGAAGGCCTCAACGTGAATCAATTTAGTAGTCTGACGTAACAAACACAAACTACAAAGTGCGAAAAAAAATTAATAAAAGAATGTTGCACCGTTCGGACTGCTAAACGGAGCAGTGGGAGGAGAAAATATAAAATCTGTAATAACATTCAGACTACGAAGTGATTTGATTTCTGGTTATGGTAGGGTCTGCGAAGGCCTTCTCTCTTCTGGGAAGCCTGTACGAGGATCTTCTCTCTTCTGGGAAGCCTTTACGAGGATCTTCTCTCTTTGGGGAAGCCCGCTCGAGGATCTTCTCTTTTCTGTGAAGCCCATACGAAGGTCATCTCGCTTCAGTGTTGGTATTGTCCGATTTTATATGTCTTCTGGAAAGTATCGAAGAAACTTCAGTCTGAGACAAAAATTTGAAACATGATAAAATATTTGGGGAAAAAAATTGAAAATTTTAATTTGTTAGCATTGGACATATTATTAAAAAATAATTAGTTCCAATAGTTAAAACGATATTTATATTAGTAATTTCTAAATATTCTTCAAGAAGAATATTTTGAATGGATAACGACACATAAGTACCCAATATGCAGAAATTTATAAACAGTTGATCAAGGTTTTTAGCCATATTTATATTTAAAATTATTTTAGGATCTGCTCACAAGGAGTGCAGTCTTGATGGTTCGTGGTATAGACATCCTGATACAAATCGTACATGGTCTAACTATACCACTTGTGTGGATAAGGAAGATTTAACTGTAAGTACAACAAATGCTATTTCATAATTCAACTTGCAACATTTAAAAGAATGCTCTTAGGCCAAATGAATTAATTACCACGATTTTCGTTTATGTATCTAAAATCTCAAAATTATTAATAACTTAAATATACTTAAAAATTTACTAAACAACATATTAAATAGCTAATAAACTGTTAAATAAAACTCTTTAATTGATTTTTAAGATTTTTAGCGTAGTGCAACAACTATCACTGACTAAAAAATTTTATAATTCATTTTTCAGAAATATGAAAATATTATATTAATAATATTATTATTATAAAGGTTATAATTATATTTGGTCAGTAGTCAATAACTTTTAATATGTAATAAATTTAAATAAATACTCAATAAAAAGTGAATTATGTATACAATACACGTACAAATTTGTTTTTAGTAAAGAAAAAAAGTAATGCAAATTATAAATATTTATAAATAGGGTGTTCCTATTTACCACTTATAATAAATATGTTTATCAAACAAGCAAATATATAAATACGTGTGTAACATATTATAACAATAAAATGCAACATTATAATACAAATAAAATTTCAAAATATTATACAAAATTCAACAATAACTAATATCAACATTATAAAATTTCAGTTCAACTTTTATGCTAAATATTCATTATTTTCACCAGTTAACAGTTAATACTTCATTTGTTTGTTGTGAATATTTAAGTGCAAAGCAAAGATTTTATTAATTTACCGATTTAACTAGAATAAAAAAATTAATTTGAAATATAAATTCTTAAGTACACATTTTCATTAAATTGAAACCAGTGTGTATTTCATACATTTCATTAGCAAATAAGAGGAATAGGAAGTAAAATGTGGTAGCCCACTTTAAAAAAAAATTGCAAATAATTCCATTTTGCAAATAATTTTAAGAAACTTTATTTTGTATAAATAGGATGAGTATCAATCGAGAAGAAGAATACATTATTAACTCATTTTAATTAGAAACCACGCGTCTCTGAAATATCTGCGACATGAATATCTACTTTTCTCCCCAAGTAAAAAAAAGGACAAAAACTTTACTTAAATTCTCATTTTAACGGTTTCATCAATGAAATGTAAAGAAAGGCAAACCATAAAGTTTTCAGTAAGGAAATATACAGGTTTCATAAGGGTAAGAAACTTGTAAAGAATATGATTAAATTTTGACATTTTTTTTAATCAACGTTGAACTCCAGACCAAATTTTCAGCAACTACTAACTCCGTAGCCTTGTAATTTTGAACCCTATCCAGAAAATAAGAGAACTCCTGAAGTATTGGGAGAAAACAGCGTTCGTAAAGGATGAAACTGACCCGCAATTGCGTTACATAAAGAAAATTGCGAAAACCTCCCATGGTTAGCCAGACGGAAAGGGAATTCTTACCCATGATCTGCCTACCAATGAGGATATTTGACGTCAGCACTGAGGTTGGTGAGCGGCTGGTGTAGAATTTGTACCCCTCATTGGGAGCGTTCGTTGGGTCGCCTCATTTGGAAGGGAGCGTTTTATCCCCAAAGCTCTGCTTTTGTGGTTTAAAAAATTTTATAGGAAGTAAGATTTTCTGAGTTTTTTTAAGCAAAAGACAGATGAAGATTTTAAAAAAAAAATTTTGATAAAGTGATATGAAGATTTTTGTTTGCAAGATCAAAATTGTCTTAACTTTTTTTAAAATAAATAACTATAAGTTCATAAAATCAAGAAAAATAATATTAAATTTTATTTACTGCGCATTAGCTTCAAGTATATACTAAACTCAGTGGCATGACAAGCCCATAGAGGGACAATCTACTGAGCCCATCTCAGTTTTCTTGACTTTGGGCTCTAGAGTGCAGAAGCAGATGTTCCGCTTAGGTGGTCAGCCCAACGCGGAACCCCCAGTGTTTAGTTCCCAAGCATGCTTGATACTCATTTATAAACCCATGAGGGGATGAAAGGCTGAGTCAATCTTTTCCGGCCTCCGAGGATAAAACCCAGGACCTGTGGCACCGGAGCGAAGTGCTACCACTCGGCAACCGAGGACTACACCGGGGACTACAAGTATATAGATCTCATAAAATAAGTTAAAAATATCGAGAAAACATTAAAAAAAATGTGTAAAAAATGTTAAAGGCAAAGAAAAAATATTTTTAAAAAATATAAAAAACGTTCAAAAACTTCAAAATAAGGGAAAAGGCAAAATAAGGAAAAGTATAATTTCGTACTCAACTCATACCATTATATCTGAAAAAAGTACTTTCTGATTTTGTATTGATATAGCAAAAGCAAAATTTATCAATATAAGATTGTGGGTAATTAAAAGCAATAAATGCAATAGCTATTGTACTGATATATTTTGCTTTGGCTACATTCATCAATTTTAGAAAGCACTTTTTCAATTAAAAGCAATAACTGCAATAACTATTGTATTGATATATTTTGCTTTGGCTACATTCATCAACATTAGAAAGCACTTTTTCTTATATAATCGTATAATTAGATTATATCTTTTTCTTAATTTGTTTTCCATTTCCTTTTTTTTATTTTATTTTTTTAATATTTTTGTTAAAAAAAATTTTTTTTAATATTTTTGTTAAAAAAAATTTTTTTTAATATTTTTTCTTCTCCTCTAACAAATCTTTGCATATTTTTCCTTGTTTGCTCTATATTTTTAATTTATATATTCATATCATAAATCCAAATAAAGAATTTCTAATTTAAAAATTTTGCTTCAAGGGTATTTGGATAGTTAGAATATCAAAAGTTATATACTGGCATGAAATTTAACTTCAGTATAATATTTTATTCTAAAATTTTTTAAGTTTTTTTTTAAATATAAAAAAAGAGCATTTCTATACAGTTGGGAAATTGGTACATTTGCTATTTTATTTCAAAAATTGCTAACAATTATTGCATTTTATTCAGAATATTAGAATGAAAAATATGTATTAGAATACTAAGAATTTCACATTATTTCAAATTAAATTTATTTTTGATAAAGAAAACGAGCTTCAACGAAAAGAAAAAAATGAGTATTTTGAAATGCAGTCACGCTTATTTCATATGAGAATATATTTGCATATAAAAATTGCTCCTCTGCATAATTTGATTAGTAGCTGATTGAAACGTCTTTTGTCAAGTATTTTTATCGAAGAAAATAATTTTTTTATCCTAAGAACTTTTACCCATTTTCTTTTAAAAATAAATTAACTGTTGGATTGAAAAAATCGCAAAATCTATTCCCCAAGAAAACTGCGTTATTTTTAGAATAAATTTCTACTTTTTTTTCCTTAACTGAGAGCTCTTTGTTAACAAACCGATGACTTGAATGTGTATTTTTTCACTTTAATGAAAGTATTATTCTTTCAAAGAAATTGTTTACGAATCTGTTTGTTTCAACAGGTAATTTTATTTTTGTACATTTTTCCGTAATGAGATCGTTTCTTGAGAGTTAATTATTATAAATGTTTACGTCTTTCTTAGCTGTTACTGTGCAGCATTAACCTAATACGCCTCAAGGATTACTTTTCTATTTTATTCGAAAAAAGGGGAATTTTCGGGGCAAATTTTTAATTTTCATGAATTTATTTCAAAAAAAAATTATTTTTTTGTTAAATACGAACATTTTCATCATAAATAAGCAAGCGATTTTATCTGAAAACTGTGATAGGCTTTTGCTCTGATGGAATTTTTCTGCCTTAAATAACACGGCACTTCTGCGTAATCATGATATAAGTCAATTTGTTAAAAGGTAAAATAAAAAAAATAGAATAAACGCGTAGAAATATGGAAAAATTTAAACGCAAATTTTTATTTTGATATTTCCAGTGTGCAAAACTAAAAAAAAAGGAATGCCTCAATAACGTTTGAACTAGGAATCTTTTTATCATAAATTAACATGTAATCTAATTCGTTACAAAGGAGAATTTCAAACATTCGAATGCAAAGCGCAGATGATATTTTAAGTTACGAAATTAGCCATAAGAATTTACTTTCTCTAAATGAACTTATTTTTCTACGAATTCAGATTCTTTGCCGCAATGTAAAAAATATGGCCCCTGTAGTTTGAGTTAACCTGATGAAAAATTTTACTTTTTGCTAATTTTACTACATCTAGAGAGCTCGTAAAATGATTTAGAAACTTTTTGAACGCGATTATAGAATTCTTTTATCTAAACACAATTTAATGCAAAATGATCTTCAGCTTAACCCTCTAATATATGTTTTTATAAGAATTATAATTTAAATCAGATAAAGGAATTAAAAAAAACATGAGAATTATTACTAAATAAAGAGTTTATTGAAACATATTTATGAGTTGTTGCAATAGAAATACACCAAAAACAATTTAAAACGTTATTTCAATCATCATTAGCCTATTCTTTATCATTATCATTCATCAAAGGTTATAGAATTTTGAGTCTGATTCTTTGCTGCAATTTAAAATATATGGCCCCTGTAGTTTGAGTCAACCTGATGAAAAATTTTAATTTTTGCGAATTTTACTACATCCAGAGAACTCGTAAAATGATTCAGAAACTTTTTGTACACGATTATAAAATTCTTTTATCTAAACAAAATTTAATGCAAAATGATCTTCGGCTTAACTCGCTAATATTTGTTTTTATAAGAATTATAGTTTAAATCAGATAAAGGAATTAAAAAACACATGAGAATTATTACTTAATAAATCGTTTATTGAAGCATATTTATGAGTTATTGCAATAGAAAATATGCCAAAAACAATTTGAAACGTTATTTCAATCATCAGTAGCCTATTGTTTATCATTATGATTTATAAAATGTTATAGAATTTCGAGTCATCCGAGAGTCTTCAATCATTATCTCAAGCTTGTGTTACTCGTACCATCATTACAAGCCTTTTCTAATTTCTCACCAATGCATCAACCACCCTAGCAATTGCTCCAATGTATCAATTTTATCCAGTTCATGAAATGTCCCAATCTCAGGAGCATCCTTGCTCTCCTTGTTTTCTACAACAAGAGAATTATCAAGATTTTGATGCTTGGGAGCATTTTTT
Organism: Parasteatoda tepidariorum; assembly: GCF_043381705.1. Classification (NCBI taxonomy): domain Eukaryota; kingdom Metazoa; phylum Arthropoda; class Arachnida; order Araneae; family Theridiidae; genus Parasteatoda; species Parasteatoda tepidariorum. The sequence continues at coordinate 83,621,842 of NC_092205.1, read as the reverse complement.
TCCTCCATCATTTGTTCTGCTAGAACTTCATTCCAATCTCTTAATATGAATTCCATATCATTTGCCACATAAAACTCGTTAAGAGTTGCATCATCACGAGTCGTCTTTGACTCCTTATTTCCACCTTCTACTTTAGACTTATTATTACAAGTCTTAGACTCTTCACTTTCAAATGTCATTTGTTCTTTAAGAACTTCAGACCAAGCTCTTATTTCAAAGTAATTCTCGTCTGCACTCTCCCCCTTCTTAAAAACTTTTGCACTAAAATTGGAAATATATTTTAGTTCTCTTTTAAACACCGTATGTACCACAACTTGTTTCAAATAATTTAATATAATGTAAAACCTTCACAAACTTTTTAATCGTTAAAAGATACCCTTCGTAAAATATTTTATTTTTTCGTAAATAATGACCAGTCGCAAAAAGTTGTATTATAAATAAGAAACCTCTACAAAACATTTTACAGTTAAAACAAACACTTTATAGTAAAAACGATACCTTTATATAAAATTTTATCATAAATATGGACTCTAAAACTTTTCTTCTAGTAAACGCAGTCAATGATTTCTTTATTTTATATTTTTGAAACTAAAAATTCTAGATAAATATGGTTTTTATGATTTTTGATGAAAATATGAACTCATTTTCACATATTCAGAAAGACATGGCTGTGGCAGAATGAATCAGTTCCCTCAGTACTATAACAGATTCATAGCATTTGTATTTATTTTGCTAAAAAGATTTTGGTTTTTCAAAATTTTCACCATAATGGAACTTTTGTAAAGAGTCTGTTATATTCTTATAATTTTAAATAATTTAATCGTTTTCACCTTTACAAATACCATAACCAAAAAATAAATACTACACAAATCTTTTTCTAATCTGCATTTAGAATTGCTTGTTGTAGTAAAATTAAAAAGCTTTTGAATTTTGTTAATGGGTTAGATGATTATAAAGTTAAGTTTAAAATTAACTATGATACGTAGATAGTATGTAGTTACTTAAAATTTGACAATTATGTAAAAAATGCTCTTGATTTTCGATTAAGATATATTATAATATCCCTCTGTAATAAATATTTTAAACCATAATTACTAAATGTAAAAGCTGCACCGATCAACATTGCTCTCTCTAACATTTACAATTTAGTCTAGTTGATCTGACATATAACCGTCGAAACGAGTAAAAGTGCTCAAAAATGGGGACCCATTTTCAAGACTTGACAGAGGACATTTATATTTAAAACATCTGAATTGCGGCGAGTAAATTTTTACGAATGATACAAGTGAAAAAAATGTTCTTATAAAATCAACTTTAAACCTTTTTAATAGAATACAATTAGAAATTTGAATTTTTGAGTGCAGTATTTTTTTTTACTTTGATTTGAAATTAAGTCCCTTAAGGAATTTTAAAAAAAGTTAATATATTATTGAAACTGTTAAAACATTTTACCAACAACTGATACTTACAGCTTTTTTCGCAAATATCGCACCACTTTCGCCATTTTTCTAATTATAGCTTAAGCAATCGTAAAAAAAGAACCTTACAGATCGCATATAAACTTAGAAATGAGAATTTTTCTGGTTTAACAATGTTTAGTTATACTGTAACAATTGGAGTGTTCTTTTTAATTTATACCATTGTTTGAATGAGACTATCTCAACAATGGTATTTTACTAAAATCACTTTAAAAAAACAGTGTTGCAATACATTATTTAATTAAATAACCCTGTTTGAAATTGAGGGGTTTTATGGCACATTGAAATCATTAATACCGAGTTTTTCATACAATTCCGTAGGCTCACACAAAGATTTTAATAATGTTGAAATTTTTTTTTCTTTAAGAAACGATGATATAGATTCTAACTCAGATAGTAGAAATATAATTTTTGCTTCTATTTAAAGGCGAGATATTTCTTACATGGAAAGTATCCTTGCAAATCAAATTAATTCCTTGAATAATTTTTTTTTAATAGTATTATGTAAAAAAATGCATATTTTGCTTTGATTGCCGAGACATATTATTGAAAATATAAATTTGGGAGCAAAACAATTTGCGACGAATCACATAAGTTTTGAAATATGCACGAAGACGAATACAATTAGAAGAATTTTAATTTCCAAACTATTTCTTTTAGGAAGTTAATAGTCTACTAATGACATTTTATTGAATTCTAGTAAATCGATATCTAAGTTTATATATTGACAATACTAAATACAGATAGAACCTTAAGGACTATTCCTATTATACGCAACCATATAAGAAGTTAAAGGATGAAGATATTAAATGACATTTTAGTGAATTCTAGTAAAATAGGCTTTAATATGACAGAAAATAAAAATTGAAGCTTTAGAATCAACTTAATGAGCAATGATCTTCGGCTTATTATAACTTATATAAGAAACTACTGAAAAACTTTTTGCACTCCTATTAAATGTTCAAAGCATGAATTTCATGTCAAAATAAATAGTAATAATAACCAAAATGTAACATATAATAACTACGCATCACATTTTTCACTAGAATAATACATACATAACAATATCCATTTCCCAGTACGTCATTATAAACATAACATAAATTTAATATTAAAATAAAAAAAGGAAAATATCATTGTATTTTAGTAACAGATATCCGGTAATGAAATTTCGTGTATATTGTTACGCAAAAGATTCATTATACCATAATTTTGAATAGACTTAATTGTATGAACTATTTCCAGGATGTCGTTCGTATAAATGTGTAATAACCATATATTTTTAAACATTCTTTTTTTTTCGTTACATCATATCTTTATCCGAACATGAAAACTCAGTAAAAAAGAGATTAACAACTGAATACAATGTGACATAAATTTACTCGTTAAGTTAGTCCGTCGAAATGATTTTTTTCCCCTGCTTTTTCGGGTGGGACAAAGACTTATAATGAATCTAAGGGTGTGTCCCTAGTAATATCTATGGAAGAGATAAAATGGAGATTTTATCTTGCCTAAATGTGAATAAGAGTAGAGTTTTACGCAACATCCCCTATTTCTAAATTATTGCTATTTAAAGATGAAAAATGCGATAAATGTTTTAAAGAAATATTATAATATTTATTGAATTCTTGTAAAATATTTAAATAATTGTTTATGTCCTTGATTATCAGTCCCATTCAAGAAGTCCTTCTCTCTTTTTAGATTTTCAGAACTAATAGTAAATTATGATATCTAAACAAAACTTAATTGCTTTATGTATATTTTGAATACATTAACTACTTTGAATAACAATTGTTCTTTAGACAATATNAACACTTATATATATATATATATATATATATATATATATACGTGTGTGTAATATTATGCCTTTAGAGATTAGATAATTGAAGAGACTTTGGCTAATACTTTTGAAAAGGCGTTTTATTAATGGATCTTAAGCTATTTAAAATAGCGTTCGTTGGCAATAATGGTTTCCCCATTGCAGGGATGTTTGGATTGGGCCCATATTTATCTAGCCATGAAAATATGAAAAAGACATTTATTTTTGGTTGTCCCGATATTAAAAGAGAGGTCCTAAAAGGAAGGTAGTTGCAAGGATCTTCTTATCTCAATGAAACTTCATTCAATTGATAAAATTTAGAGATTTTGATTCGCTAAAAGGATAGCGCCTTTCTGGTGCCGGGAAGCTCTTGGGACTATCTTAATGTGTACTTCATCTATGAATCATTGCCCATTAACTTCAGAAAATAATCTTTTATCTGGCCTTATCTGGTTCATCTAGACTTTTTATGAGACCGATTTCTACATCCTAAACTTGATAGGAAACAGATGTTTTAAGCTTATCAGTTAATATAGAAAGACTCGCAAGAAAAATTCTATATTACATTGTAATATAGAATCAATCAATCAGCATTTAGAAATTAAAGCCATTATCATGTAATAAACACGTGCAAACATCCCAACGGAAATTAGATCAAAATATTATAAGGTAAAAATATTATATAAAAAATACAGAAATATCGATAAATAATTATAAAAATAATAAAAACTGTTGTAATGTAAGTTATCAGCAGCAAAGAACAGTACATACCTTTTGAATAAAGATATGTTTGGTTTCACTATAGCAACGAAGCGAACGGCAAAAGCTGTAGGACATGTTGCTTTTATATATATNATATATATATATATATTACATTTTGAGAACTATTCAGATCAAATTTTTAACGTTTGAAAGAGGATAACTCTGCCAATAATTATTTGCAATTGAACGTTCCTAAAGTAAAATATAGTATTACTTGTATTAAAACTAATTCTGGTAACTGGAGACATAAGTAATGGATCATCCATTTAATCTTTAAATTATTATTATTGTAAATAATAACTATATAACTTTGTGCATGATTCTTATGTGACTTACAATGATCTTTTAGAAATCGTGAATCAATCGTAATTCGTCAATTTTTAAAATTTAATTGTAACTCTATACATCTTAATTTCCTGTTTATTTTATCATATTTTGAATACAATGCGATAATTTCATTACAGACAATTCTTCCGAATTCTACACCTGATCCTTCGAAATTATCATATAAGGAATTTAGGAAACACGAAATATGTTGTTGACATTAACTTGTGCAAACTAAGTCAACGGTCGTTTCAGGAAATTGCGGCAAACTCGAAATTTCAACAAGCTCGGGTGTCTCAACCTTTGCACTTGTATCATTTCAATGCTTCGATTCTCTTGAATTTTAACCATATAGATATCGAACTAGTTATTTGTTCAAGGAGATTAGAGTTCGGCTCAATGACCGGTTTCCATAGATGTTGAAATTCAATTTATCTAAACATTAAATAGGGATGCTAATAGAAAGTCTCGGAGTGATCGCATTTTGAAATTTTAAAATAATAATTTGAATGATATCAAGGTGATATAAATGGTATCAGAATATAAATTGATGATTATTTCTAAGGGTTATTTTTGTTTTAAATATACTTTGTCTACTTGATGCTAAGGATTGATAATGATATTTCTTCATGAATTTCTTTTAGAAACTAATCTGGAATTTGGTTGTAAAAAAAGTAACTTGGTATAAGGTTAAATATAAAAAAGAGCCTAAAATAGGTTAACATATTCAAAAACTCTAACTGGGATTTACTTTTAAAAAACAACAATAAATTAACTTGAAGCTACATGATAAAAAACTTTATTTGCTTAAATGTAAAGATAAGAAATAATAGTCGACATATTTCAAGCGCTCAAAAATAGAAACCCACTTTCAAGACTTGCCAGACGTAATGGGAAGGGAGAAAATTGATTGGAAATATGAAACATAAAATTGTCAACGAAAAATGGAAAATAAAGGTGAGAAGCAAAGCTAGAAAAATCACTGTAGCTAAGAAGGAAAAAAAGATGAAAAACAGAGAAAGAAAAACCACAGTGGCCAAGAGAGGCAAATCAGGGCAAAATGCATTTTTTTGGAAAAATTGCATTTCTTTTAGGGTAAATGTATGAATCGCACCTCTCGGCCACTGTGGTTTTTCTAATTCTGTTTTCATTTTTTTCCTCGGTTACTGTGGTTTCTCTAGTTTTATTTCTTAACTTTATTTTTTCCTTTTTCGTTAGAAGTCGTCAATCAAATCTTGAAAATAGGCCCCTATATTTGAGAGCTTGAAGCAAGTCGACTGTTATTTCCTATTTATATATTTTTGAAGCGAATGTAGCTTTTAATCAGTTGATATCAGTGGGCTTCAGTTTCGTGGGAGGATTTTTTTAATGTGGAACTGGCTCATCAAATTAAAAATTAACCTATATTACTGATTCATAAAGGAAAGAAACTGGTTTAAAATGTAATTAATAAGTAAAAGAAAAAAAACGCTGTATTTTTTACCGAATACAGGAAATGAACATGTAATATTGTTCATAAAACGCAAAAAATACACCAGGAATCAGTTTGAAACACATAAACTAACCTAGAATTTCGTTACATCAAATACCTAACCCTCATTGGTACAGGATCAGTTAAACTTAAGTTTACTGGTTACTGGTTTACTGGTCAGTTAAACATAAGTTACTTAAGTTACCCTGTTATATATACGTTATATGAATTGGTTACTTAAGCTACCCTGTTATATATACGTTATATGAATTATGGGAAAATTGTATCTACAATAAAAATATTAGTTTAAAATTGACAAATAAATGGCTCTCTTCATTTGCATGTAAGAATTTAAATAATTTCTTTACCATTTCTGACCCTCAAAAGTTACTTTTATATAACACTATTTCTCCGCCCTTATAAGTAAGAAAGTGTTTCTGGCAAAATTGTTTTATGAGAATGACAGTAATCTGACAACTGCGTAACGACAATGCCGAGGTTTTGTTACTGTATATCGAGAAACACAACTTGATACTGTTGCACATATAATACTTTTTAAAACATATACTCTTCGAAAATGGAATGGACGTTTCCATCTGGTGCTCTAAATTTGAACTATTTTCATAGAAAATTTCTTTTTCTCGTTTAACGAATAAAGTGCATACCAAATTTCCTTGAACTCTATCTGCCGGAACTGACTCCATATAGGTCTAAACTGAGTGTTATAGTCAACCTGTATTTATGACATTGTGTATTATTTTATATTGCTTTCTTTACATGCTTTACTTTTCTTTTTTTATTCCAGTTCCGACAACGCATTGTAAACATCTACATTTCTGGTTATTCGACTTCAGTCATTGCACTGCTTATTTCATTGGGGATCTTTTTCTATTTTCGGTAAGGCTGTTTCCATTTCTTATTAAAGAAAAGATACTCAATCGTGGTAGCAGATCTCGTTTTTCAATCTCAGAAGAAAAAAAAAGCAGTGCATTAGCTAAGTTTGTATCTAGCTATAAGTAAAGCAAATCTAATAATGATGTCATTGTTTTCCAATGCATTTTTATTTTCAGGAGAATCACATTGTAAAAAACAGTTTTCCCTTGTTAATATATATATATATATATATATAATATAAACGCAATAAACAGTCAAAAAAGAAAAGAGCGATTAATGAACAATATTAAGAAAAAATAATAAGTTTTATTCATTGTGCATAAGCTGCAAGTACGTAGATCAAAGAAAATAACTTAAAAACACAAAGAAAACAAGAAAAAATAAATTTTTTAAGAGACGAAAAAAGAAACTCTTACTAAATAAAATGTTTTTTTTTTAAAAAATGTAATAGTCGGAAACTAAAATAAAGGAAAGATATAATTTCGTCTTCATCTTACAGGAGTAAGTACATAAACATAAAATCTGCAAGTACATAAAATATTTGTTTTTCATCAGCTTAAAATTAATAAAAATCATAATCATAATAAAGGTATTGTTTTCTAGCAAGTAAATTTTGTATCCCAAATTTAAAAGTAATATTACCTGCAATAATAATTTTTCTTATTTTACTCAGCTGTTGTTACATTTTAATTATGATTGTTATTTTAAACAAAAAGTTGAAAACTAAAACATTTTGTTTCTTCATTTTAACATTATACTACCTTTTTACACTATATAAGATAAACTTAACTGAACCGATGTTTGAACATGTTCATTGTTTTACAATTATTTTTATTATTGCACACACATAAGCAAACAAGATTCTTTTTAGTACATACATGTTTAAAGTTGATAATTTCAACTTCCCGAGAAAAAAAAACTTTTTTGTGCAGAGAAACAACAATTATTGCGAAGCAATCATCATGATTAGTGAGGGGCAGCGAGCAGGGAGTTTAACCTTCTAGTATTAAAATTTACCTGTGTTCTATACACAAGTCTTCACAATAGTTCAAATTTTCTAATTTTTCATTAACAACTAAACTCAATAAATTAACGTACTTAATTTGTGTAAAAATACCAAATTTGCAGCTAGTGATCAGCCAAAAAGTATAGTTACTTATTAGAACTGCCACTAACTCTATCTTTGGTATTTAATTTCACAGATGTGTCCAATGTACCAGAATCACCATTCACAAGAACTTATTTATGTCTTTTATCATCAACAACATCATGTGGATAATATGGTATACCGAAGTCGTCCAGAAGCCATCAGTATTATTAAGCAATGAAGTAAGTCTATTTTATTTTAAATGGCTCTTTTAAAGTTGCGTGGAATGTAAAGTTTAGTGCTGCAAGAACCAGAAACAGCTAATGTGTGTTACCACATCAAACTGGGTAGTTAAAGTTATGAAACAGAAAGGAAACTCTAACAAAAAAAGGGTGTAATATCAGTTGGACTCTTCAAGCAATTCTTCAAGCTCTCGGTCTCAAATATAGGGAGGAAAGGCTGACTCATTGCGGTTTGCTGTATGCACTTCTTTCCATGTACTTACATGGAGAGTAGTTGTTGTTTGGTTAGGCAGCTTCCTGCCGATTGACTTATAATTTTTTGAAAACTTAGAAAATGGAAACTTAGTTAAAGATATCAGGTATTAAAATAAAATATTATCTATCTCAGATTTCGTATATGTATTAAAACTAAGGCATTTAAACTCCTGTCATTTTCAATATTCTTGTTTCACAGATCAAAACTCAGCAATTTTCAAATTCACTTTCATTTTATGACCACTGCACGTTTGTTTCAAAATTCGATTATCTGTTAAACATTAAAGAGAAATATAAAATCTCAAATATCCCCTCCATGTCAATAGGTAGAAACAAATAAACAAACACTAAATTTATCGAAATTTCGTTCTGTTTGCGCTTCAACAATAATTCTGTATCAGAACGTGATGCTTAAATCCTCTCTATTTAATTAAAACAATACAACAAGTGTTTGATGTTTGCTTTTCCCAATGCGTGTCAAAACTAGCGAGTATCGATTATCTGAATTCAAAACTCCTGCGTTGAATTTTAAGTGTATTCTTAGTTTTTGTTTATACGTTTGAGATTTTCAATCAAATTTCTGATTCTTTAATCACTAAAAAGTCACCTTAATTAATCTCTCGAGTTACTATTATTCAATAGAACAAACAGATGTTTTCAGCAGAAGATAAACGGAATGTTAATCGTTAGTTAAATCCATGTACCCATTAATTGGAATAAATGTTATGGAATTATAGCTAAAGTTTTCACAGTACAAATGTGTTATTAAGTTTCTGGGGTTAACTATACATATTCTGGATAATAGAAAAACTTCACTTGCTACATTAATTTATGAAACTGGAAATAATCTACATATTTCGAGTGCTTAACCTCTTCCTTCTCGCTCCCGTGAAAATGACGGGGTGAGGTTTCGCCCTTTATTTCTCGCTCCCGTGAAATTTCCGGACTGGAGTCTTCAATGGCAAAGCGCCAATAAGAATAAAACTAATTAATTTTTTTTGCCCGGAGATTTTTTTTTTCTTATCATTTTACACACTAGGTGGCAGTACCAGGATATTTTTAAGGTAATTGTAGATAGTTAGTTTAATTTAAACTAGATGTCAGCACTAATCAAATACGTGTATTTTGCAAAATAGGCACTTTTATGACCGTTTTCTTGAAAAATTAACCGATCATTAAGGGGTTAAAAATAGGCTTTTACAACTTGACAAAACATATTTGAGATATTCATCGTAAAGTTACCAACGAGAAAAATAGAAAATAAAAAAAATGAAAATCAAAACCAGTAAATATGGTGGAAAGCTGTTACGAGATATTTCCTCCTACTATAGGGATTCATGAGGTTTGAGGTGAGGAGAATAACTTCACACATGGAAATGCAACCTGCACTTATTTGCCTGTCCTGACTACCACAATTTTTTCTAGTTTTTTTAGCCTTTAATTATTTTCCTTTTTTTTGCCATATTAAATTTTCTGTTTCAAATCTGTCTGGCTAGTCTTGAAAAATAACGCCTAATTTTAAGCACTAGAACATGTCAACTTAGCGCACTTTTATAATCTAAGAAACGATTTTTGTTTTCATATGTATATTATCCCCCTTTAGTTTCTTGTAATCATTTGTTTAAGTTACTGAATACCTGTTCTCCATAAATGCTGGAAAAAAATCAATGATCTGTGTTCATCAGCACTATAAGATCATGCCCGAAACTGAAACCCGGAACTAAGCTAAAATAATTCCAATTTTTTTTTCCAATTATTTTTGCCCCTCTTGATCGGTTTATGTTATAAGATTTGGTAAAGCATGCTTTCAGGCGTTTATCTCATCAAAATAGAGATTCAATATCGTAGACAACTCCTGAAAGTCGAAAATTACAATAATCAACAACTTTCGATATATGATAAAAAAAATTTCTGGTACTTATTTCATTGATGGGCTATAAAAACTTATTTCCACAGTAAAAAACAGTAGATATCTTGCAAATAATATTTACTATATTTTAAAGATCACAAGTAACATAATAGCAGTAGTACATTACTGAAATGAATTAAACATCAATTTTTGCCAATTAGAATAAAACAATTGTTATGGTTCTTCTAGATATATAAGCACTTTCTCTTCATTAATTTAGTTTTTTTAGAAGTTTTTTTAAATTAAATTTATATTTAGTTTTAAAATTAATTTTCATTGGCGAAATAAAAATAGGGACTTTTTTACTGTTCTAATAATGTTATTATTGATGATACTAATAAGTATCATCAATTTCGTCTAAGTCTTCGTCTTTTTTAAAACAAAACTTTTTTTTTCTATTCATGCCTATAACCAAAAATAATGATTGTAATTCCCAAAAAGAATTAGTAACGACACTAATAATAGTATGAACAATTTTGGTTAACAAACTAATGTTGGTAGTCATAAAAGTTGTTAAACAATAACATTTTCGACAATGAAGTTAAGAAATCGATAATAATAAAATAAATAGTCTGTGTGTATTTCTATTATAACTCTCTCTTATATCTGTTGTAGAGACATTGATTGTTTGCTTAAGAGACAAGCAAAAAAATTTCAATGACATAAATAACATTTTATGATTAAGAATGCTCATAATTACCGAAATTTTGAACTATAAGTTTTACAGAAAAACATAATACTTAAAACAAAAAATGCATTGTGTAATTTTCTTTTCAAACTTTAATATTTTGATATGATCTTTCCTTATCATCGTTCTTTTAAATGTATTTATTACGTTATTTAGATAATTACTTAGTTCAAAAAATTAAAAACATATAATTTGTTTTAAAGTTTGTTAAAAATTTCTTATTTTTTTAACATTAATTACAATTGCTTATTATCTCTTCACTGTCTTGCGGTAATTCAAACTGTGTTGGTTATTTGAGTAGTGTATTGCGTTATAAACTTGCGTAATGAATCATTTACTACTTTTTTTTCACTATCCATTTCATAAACTTTAGACTGAAACTATCTATAACTTTTCTTTTAAAAAAGGTGATTATAGTTTGTTTTCGCGTCTTTCCTGTTGCAGCAAATAACCTTGAAGATGTGAATTATACTTCTTCATCAAAAGTACTTATTAAATGTACAGCAAATGTACATTAGTTTATATTTTATTTTATTTTATCAAGAAAAACTTTGTTGTTTTTAACTGTATTAGAAGGCAGAAAAGAATTTAAGGCAACTTTCTTTTGAGACAGTACTTTGAAAAGTACTTTTTATAAATATAACCACATACTTTTCGTGGTCTGCCCAGTGACCAGTCAGCCCGATGTTACTAACCAGATATAAATTAAGAATATATTTTGGTATTTGAATAGATTCTAGGTCTGTTTTTTGTTTTAGAAACCTTATGACTACAAGTTTGGTTACCTTTCAAAATTTTCTTGTGTAGCATATAAATTTTAATGGTAACGAAGCCTAATACACATGCAACTATATTTAAATATTCTAATTCTTCAGTTCCTTCTCTCATTTTAACACCTTAATTAGAAGATTGTTTTTACCGTCAATCTATTGCATGTGGCTTAGCGCGCAAGGAAGTACTTTAACTTCAATTTTAATTATTTTCAAGATATGTCCGCAATGTTGCCAAAGCTTTTTTATGCATTGAATTTTAGTAATAATTTAAAATCTGTCCGTTAGCCATGAAATAACATAAACCACAGAGTTCGGGAAAATAATACAAACCGTATGAGGGCACTAACAATGAAATAACACAAACCGTACGTGTTTGGAACATTTCAGCATATGAGGCGGCAGAAGTATTAAAATTATTTCCATCTCGGTCATGTAATAAGATGGAAAATTCCTTCCAATGCTCCATTACGTGCTGTACTACTTCCTCACGCACCTCTCGAGCCGTAACATGAGTATCGTAAAATTTAGGCATGACGTAGCTCGAAAAAAAAACAAGCTCGGTCCCCATTGTTTGGTATGAACGCGTGCGTCACTATAGCACCTTTTATGTTTGAAATTTCTGCAGCCATTTTAGAAATGATCAAAAATAAATAATAATATAATAAAGAGAAATCACAATAATATCTCCTCAAACTCATTTTTATTTTTCAAAAATGCAAAACATCTTTTTTTTTTAAAAAAAAACTGACACTTATTCTTTGTCTAACTATGTTGCCATTAAAGGGGAACTAAACATAGGATACAAATTTAAAATCGTGCATTTAATCAAACTACAAATGCAACGTAGAGGTTGCTTTTCATCGCAATACAAACTCAGCATAAAACTAAATAATTACTTCAGAACTAAGTTTCATTTTATCTATAAAAAAAAACGAAATTATTCTCAATAAACAACCTATAACTAACGTATACTTAAGATAACATAAAAAAAACTGAATATTTTTACTGTTGCCAATAGATAGAGAAATACCGGAGATAATGGTGCCACGTAAGAGAAATATATTTATAGAGAGAGATTGCTTCAAAACATCAAAGGGACACTACAGAATGGTAAATTAGATAATCGATGGTAGCATTTGTTTTAAGAGATATGAAGTCCATATAACACTTCATCATATGAAACATGTTTCTTTCAATAACTATAATCATGTCAATTAAGCTATAATTAAAAACGCATTAAGCTATAATTATCTCCTAATACGCATGCAAGACTAGCTCCAGATTTCCCGATTCTCTTTATTACAAAACCAAATACTTTTAATTATGGGTTAATGTGAAAGCTACTGTATATGGAATTCAAATACTAGCTTTAATTCACTTCTCTTCGCGCCAAAATTGTTTGAAGAAAGAATGGGTGGCACAAGAAAAAAAAGAACATAGCAAATCCTCTTACATCGGAGACGTGAGTTGCATGTGCGAAAAAGCCGCCACCGAAGGCAAAGAAAATAAGGAGAGAAAAAATCTTTTCTGTGCTCATAATAAATTCTTCTTCAAACCACACTTGTATGAAAAACCTAAGGGTTACTACAACACTTAGCTATCAAGAAGACTTATCATAATGGTATTAGAACTTGAGTTACAATAGAAAGTAAATAACCGGAGAAAAAAGAAATAAGTTTCTTATAAAGTTCAGGAAGAGGAGTAGTTGATAGTTTTCCGATGTTTCTTTCATAGAAGCCTCTTTGTAGAAGTAACGAGAATTTGTTTAAAAGAAGTGATGGCAAATTGGAACTTAATGTTTCTTTTTATAAGAGGTCGTCTAAATTAAATGTGTTACCGGTGTTCAAATAATTATGTGCGTTAGACTCGAAGATATTATCTACTAATTAGGTTTGATTGTCAAATTTAGTAGATAAACTTTTGGCGTTTTGTTTTTATATTTTGGCAGTAAATATTTTGCAAGCAAAAAAGAAGTCCGAAAAACTTAAGGTGGAAATAAATCCAATGTTAAATTTGTGATTAAATGCAAAAACAGCCAATGTAAGCTTTTGAAACGATGTTATTTACGATGGACTTTTAAAAGCCAAACTTCTATTAGCAAGAGCAATAAAATTAGTAAAAAGTTCGAAACAAAATCTGATGTTCACACACATTTTAGAGTGTCATGACTTTGCACATTGACTGCGTTAAGTTGGTCGAAGCTACTACTCTACTGAATATACATATATAAAACGTGATGGCTTGACTTCATTTTTAAGAAACTGCCACGCCGCCGAAGAAAATTCATTCAGCTACATTACACTCTTTCAGCTAAATTAATATAAAATGTAAAGTACAGAAATAAAGAGAGTTCAAATAGACCGAGAACAAAGTGTAAAGTTTAGAATAACGATTATTTTTCAAAATATCCTATTACAAGTACTTGCAATTCGAGAAGATGTGAAGTGATCATGTCTAACCGCTTGGTTTAAATCAAATTTAATTGGGTACCTATAAGAGACGTCACATATCTGTGTTGATCCCGATTGACTTCTGACTTGATAAATCGCACAATTTACTTACGATGACGTCACTTGCAGGCATCCAATTCTAAAACAGTTTGAAAACCTACTTGAATATTTAGGGGAAACAACCTTACTTCTAGTTATAAGTTTTCTGTGTAGTATAATTCACATTAGTTAAAGCTTACATTTTAAAGAATAATCGAAAAACTTTTCAAATGGTCTCATAGTTAAATAACTGACTAAGATATTGTGCTCGCGCAGGAGAAGTGGAAGCTAGTTTGGTTGGCTTTATTTTTGCCATCCCGATTGTTCTCTATCCTCAATCCTGTAACTTTAAAAGATATCAGTGGATGCGACCAATTTAAAACAGTCAGGAGAAAAAGTCATGTTACTTCAGAATTAAACAAGATTTAATTTCAACTTTTGCTTTTACTAATCAGAAGAAACGATGACAAAGACACATAAAGCATCGATGGAAGTGCATGGCATAGAAGTTATTTATTAATAGTAAGTTTTCGAGTATAACGCTTTAATTATTGATCGATGAAGAATCGTTTGCTGACGTTTCCAATGACGCTACAACAAGTTTTCAAAGTTATGTTTTAGTAAATACTTTGAATACCAGTAAAAAAAAGGTACTTTATGATGCAATTCACCGAATTCTTTGAATGTATCTTACATTATAAGCTACATTTAAAAAATATTCGACAGGTAAAAGTAGAAACAGATGTGATGGCAGAGTGATTAAGGTAACTGAAACGGCATTATAAATGTATTACAGTAGGGAACCGATTATCCGGAACGGTCGGGACCATCGCTATTCCGGATAACTGATTTTTCCGGTTTTCTGAATCGCTACAAAAAGCCGTTTTTTTATTGTTAAACCCAACTTAAAAAAACAAAAATTGGAAATAATCTTAAAAATAAGAAAAAATGCTGAAGTAATACACTAATGATTATTTCCAAATGATGGTAAGGTAAGCATCGTTAAAAAAAGAAAGAAAAATCGTAAAATCTTATGAGGAAAAAAAATTTTCTTTTAAAAAAATGGCGAGAAAATTTATCGAATTTCGTTCCGGTTTTTTGGTTTTCCGGTTTTCTGATTTCTGGATAACGGGTTCTGTACTGTATTATCCCTAGTGGCAGTTTCAGATCGATGGGTACTAGCCAGTGTATTTGTCCGTTGCGCAATGTTGACTATATTTTCGTCTTGACTACATTGCCGTGTTGACTATATTGCCATTGATCCTATATTGCCATTGATCCTTTAACCTCCATGCTTTTGCTGACAAACGGTCATTGCTGAAGTGCAATTTTAAAGTCAAATAGAAATTGTCAAATTTCCATTATGGCTTTAAAAAAAGATAAATTATTTTGAAAACAATTTACCATTTCTTTCATAAGTGCTTTTTAAATGTAGAAATAGTAAATTAACACAATTGTCACTTTTCCATTCTTTCTTAGATAATAAAACTGATTTATTTATGCATGTATAACATAAAAATTCCTTTTAATAGATATTTCATAATTCCATTAAAATAACAGTCAAAATATTTATTCCATAAAATTATCACTCCTTTTCATGAAAAAGAAAATTAAATTTTCTCAAAACCACAACATTAAAAAGTAAAACAGAACATCCCTTTTTTATCAGATAATAATGTGCCATCTCTAAGCAAATCTCCATTTATTTTTATATTATTATTAAAAGTATTCTTTTGTTCGAAAAATTAGTTCCATAAATTTAATGAATAATAACAGCTAAACGTCTCTTTTATATGAGTTGAACGCAACCATAAATCACTCGCTCTTTTCCTCTAAAGATTTCAAAGGGTTTATGAGCTATAAAATGTTCGCTGCGTGAAAATAGATAGTCATTATCCCGAAAGTTACACCTTTAAAGCGTTGATGTCGAGAGAATAAAAGAATATTTCACAATAGAAGCATTTCATCGAATGGATTTTCAAAGGATTCGTTTTGGTTTAGTACTTTGCATCGAAAGTGGTTTCACTACAGATTTACCTTAAGCTTTGACAGTGATCTCTTACAGAAAGCGTAATCCTCTTTCTCTCCTAATGGCCTATCAGATAATCTTTCAGCCATTTTTAAATAAATGCTAAGAACGAATTTGGAGCAATGTCCCTAAATCATCACTAAATGCACCGACACCCAGTGATTAGTTTGTAAACACTGTTGTAAAATTACTTGTCACCTGCCATTTTTTATTCTTTATTTTTCTTAAGTTGTTATTACAGAAAACATTCACTAATATTTTTCAAACAGTTAATGTGAAAGAAAACGATTGTGTTAGTCAAATTTAAGATTGTTTTTGGTTTGCAAAACTGGTTGTTTTTGTTTTATAATTTCATCAACGAAAACTATAATGGTTATTTCAAGCATGGGATTTGTGTCTATACGCCAAAATGGCGTAAAATTATTTAACATAATAAAATAACTTAAAATAGCACATAAGAGGGTAATAAGGATATGCAAAACATATTTAACTGAATGTAGCATAAAAGTTTCAACGTCAAGGAAGTATAGACCCAAGAAAATGACAAAACATGATGACAGAAACTCGAAGTGGATTGTGAAGAAAAATATGGAAATCGGGTGATTGACAACTCTAAACAAAACGAAGGAGTTCCATTTAAAACTCAAAAATAAAGATATCTCGCAGAACAATTTGAAGAGAATTTAAATTTATTGGACCTATGAGTCGACGACGCACTACGTATTAAGTAAAGTGACAAGCCATTTGGCTAATGTGTTTACGTTTAATGTTAATATTTGCTTTGTTTAGTATCATTTCAATTTCTCCTATATATTCTTAAAGTGTAATTGATAATTGTTTTGTGAATTATACAGCTAAGTTAACTGAGACAAAATTATTCGCTCTGTATTTAGCACAAGAAGGACTGAAACTTAGCATATACCTATATTGAACAAAAGCAGTCAAAATGACTGGATTGTCAAAAAATAACTAATGTGTAAAGAAATCTGTTCAAAATTAATTTGTAATATTTTTTATATTATTTGCAATTATATAACAAGTTATTGGTAAATATTAACAATAAAAAATACATGTTGTACCAAAAGTCAAAAAATTCTAAGAAATTGTGTCATCATATACATCATTGTTTTTCTAATTGAAATTAAAAAGCAGTCAAAATGACTTCCACGGGCCATTTAGTGTTAAATAGTATTACATACTGTTTACTTAATAGAAACTTCTCATTGGATCAGTCCTAATGAACGGTTATGAAACTTAACCTTTAACCAAAAAGGAAGTACCTTATAATGGATGAAGGTTGTCATGTTCAAAAGTATACTCTCCCCACATTATTGACCTCGGAACGTGATATGAGCTCACCATCTTTGAAGAATGGTCCTCATTGAATAGTTGATTAGCTCGCAAAATAGCGGTAAAAATTTCGGTGAAGTAAATACAATTCTCCCGGCCAATAACATAAAAAGAGAATTAAATAACGAAAACAAAAAAAGGAAAATAGAAATAAAAATATTAATGAGCGAAAAAAATAAATAGATAATCAACTAGTGGTATTCGTTCATTGAATTTTATCACAGATAAAATTCTGGTGGAGGAGTAATGTGGCGTAACTACCACTACAATTATTAAATACCAATACCCTAGTATATAACACATATTAACTTGATTCCATCTTTTAATAGATGAAGGTTGATATGGTCGAAAGTATACTTTCCCCACAACTTCATTAATCTGGAGTACGCGTAACGATTCGCCATTTTAACCGTGTCTGCATGTTTGGTAGTTTTATTTCGTCACTGGATGTTTCGCTGAATGACACCCATTAAAAGAAACTATGTTTTTTAATGCCTTGTCTCATTGCATTTTATCGTTTTTTAGTATTTTATTTCATATTTATGTTTGTTTTTCTTTATTTTCAGCTACCCTGCCAAATTCTTCATGTTTTGGTGCATTATTTCTTAGTGTCAAACTACTTATGGATGTTTTGTGAAGGTCTTTATCTACACACTTTGCTTATTGTGGCATTCGTAGCCGAAGATAAACTCTTGAAGTGGTTTTATTTATGTGGTTGGGGTAAGTTTATAATGTCTCTATTAATACAACTGATATTACGGTTTTCACATTGGAGAAAAAAAAATCGAAAATTGGATGAAATATGATTAAAGATTTAACAACTAAATATGTAATAAAATAAAATTTATTTAACCATTATATTTGGAACTAATATTTTCCATTCAAAAAAGCTTCTTCGCATTAGTAGAAATATAAGGATTATTGTATTGTTTGCCTATTCATTGTATAGAATACCTAGAAATTATACAGAATAACAAAAGCTCTTTAGGCAAAGCATGAAATAAGAGAATTAATTATATAATTACTGTATTATGAAATTGAGGAGACATATATTAGTATATATTATTAGATTATTGTATTTATATTTTAAGAAATGCGTGTAATTTTTTCATTAATCATTCTATAAAATGCTTAGGCAAGATATGAGAGATGAATGATTTCACACTTAGCGATCGATTGATTTTTGGCTTGATTCAGTGATTGTTGGTAACATACATAATTATATTCAAAAATATTATTCATGAAATTTACCAATTTATTTTTTTTTCTCATTTTAGGCATTCCTCTAGTCATTCTAATTGTATATGCAAGTGTTAGAAATAGTTTTCCAGAGGACACAATGTAGTAAGTTCGAACTTTACATTTTATTTGCCATTCCATACAATTTTTCAGTAATATTATATTTTTATTCTTAAAATAACAATTTAATTCAGAACTCTAATCTAGTTACAACGTCTTCATTCAAATGCACATGTTTAAAAAAAAAAGTTCAAGTGCGATTATTATTATAAGCACTAAATGAAACAACTCACTGAAGATTCTGTGCATGACAGTATTTTTTTTTTCGTGAATATTGAATGATATAGAATCCCGCTTCGGTGTCACAATACTCAACATTCAATTACAGCTAATAAATTTGAATGTATTATTTATGACGTCAACCTAATACCAATTTGATCTACCGAATGGATTATCGCAATTCTGGAGTTCTTATTAATTTTATTTGGAGCTTGAAATATGACATCAACTTAGGAAATCGATTAATAAACAAATGTACAGCAAAACTCATCAAGAATTTTCACTCACACACGATCCCAATAATATCTTCAACGGAAAGGCTATTCCTTGTTACGTCCTGCGCAATCAATTTTTATGATTTGATACATGCCTAAAGTTTTCCTTTTATATGATAATAAATATTTTTGCATTTTCAGATGTATTATACTGAGGTATTTTAAGCATTAATACATCGTTACAAAATTTTTTTGCTAAAATATCAATTTATTTTCATGTGTCTCGAGCATGGAACAGCATAAAATTTCCTGGGATCATTTTTTTTAAACAGGATCTGAAGTAACTGGAAGATAATATTTCTTGTTTTGGGTAATAAGGAAGTAAGATCTTGTAACTCGGATATGTTAGATCTTATAAGTTGGGTAACCAAAAAACAAGCTCTCGAAGTCTCGTGCGCGTTATACCTCGTGTCTCGAGTGACATGAAGATAAGATGTCGTGTTTCGGATTACGATATTAAGAGTTCGAGTTTGAATAGGTTAAAGTTCATGTTTTGAGTACATAAGATCTCGTATCTCAGGTAGAATAAATCTCACGTCTCGGATAATGTGAAGACAAGATCTCGTGCCTCGGGTAACGTGATTGTAAGATCATTTGTTTCGGACTGTTTAAACCTCATAGCTAGGGTAACCTAAAACCAAGATCTTGTCTCTCGGTTGACGTATAGACAAGATCTCGAGTTCCGTGTCTCGTATAAATTAGACCTTGTATCTCGGGTAACGTGAAGACAAGATGTAGTGTTTCGGGTGACGTTAATTTAAGATCTCGTGTCTGGTTATGTTAGGTTTCATGTTTCGAGTAGTCTAGTGTCTGGGGTAGAATGAATATCACGTTTCAGATAACACGGAGACAAAATTTCGTGCCTCGGGCAACATGAGGGTAAGATTTTCTGTCTCTGATAGGTTAGATCTCAAAACTTGGGTAGCAAAAAAACAAGATCTCGTGCCTCGGTTGACGTACAATCAAGATCTCGAATCTCGTACAGGTGAGACTTCGTATCTCTCGAGTAACTTGAAAACAGGATGTCGTGTATGGAATAATGTTAATTCGAGACCTCGTGTTTGATTAGGTTAGATTTCATTTTTTAAATACATAAGATCTCGTATCTCAGATAGAATAAGTCTCATGTCTCGGGTAATGTGAAGACAAGATCTCGTGCCTCCGGTAACGTGATTGTAAAATCTTTTGCTTCGGACTGGTTAAATCATCGCTAGGGTAACCTAAAACCAAGATCTTGTCTCCCGGTTGACGTATAGACAAGATCTCGAGTTTCGTGTCTCGTATAAATTATACCTTATATCTCGGGTAACGTGAAGACAAGATGTAGTGTTTCGGGTAACGTTAATTTAAGATCTTGTGTATGGTTAGGTAAGGTTTCATTTGTCGAGTAGATAAGATCTTATGTCTGGGGTAGAATGAATATCTTGTCTCAGATAACATGAAGACAAAATCTCGCGCCTCGGGCAACGTGAGGATAAGATCTTTTGTCTCTGATTGGTTAGATCTCATAACTTGGGTAACTTAAAAACAAGATCTGTTGCATCGATTGACGTACAAGCCAGATCTTGAGGCTCGTGCAGGTTAGAGCTTGTATCTCGGGTATATGACGACAAAATGTAGTATTTCCGGTATTGTTAATTCGAGATCTCGTGTTTGGATATGTATGACTTTATGTTTCTGGTAGATAAGATCTTGGGACTTAGGTAGAATGAATCTTGCGATTCGAGTAATGTGAAGGCATGATTTTATGCCTTGGGCAGCGTGAAGACTGGATTTCGAATATAAAGAATGCCCAATCAGCTATTGAAGATGAAGAGTCTTCTTTCAGATAGGTATAGTCTCAGTTTAACAATAATCTATCGACTACATAATAATATTTTTAAATTATAAAAATATAATAATTACAAAAAATCTTCATATACTGTGTATTATTTAGAATGCAAATTAAAATAATTGCACTGTATAGAATAAAATGATTTTTTTAAATAAAAAATCTAGTTGCAGAGGTGCAAATAAGTATGTTGTTGTCTGGATAAGAAATAAGCGCAGATGTCTTAAATTAGAAAAGAGATCCTTTCAGAAAAGAAGCAAAAAGAAAAGATTTAAGAAACAAAAAGAGAATAGATTTTCTTTTAAATAAATACAGTCGTTTAACGTTTCTTTCCATGCAGTTATAGTTTTAAGCAACAATTTATAACAAGAAAGTTTTTCAGGATCACTTTGCGTATTTTTCTTCATTCTGTATCCCATGAAAATAAATTAAATGCTAATTTTTGAAAACTTTCTTTCAGTTGTTGGATTGAAGAAAGTAACTATTCTTGGATAATTTCTGGGCCAGTGTGTATCTCTATGTTGGTAAGAAATTCATTTAATATCGCTATTATAAGTAAATCAGAAACAAAGTTTTTAATACAGACGTTATTAATTTTTAGTTAGGCATTGTTTGTCAAACATTCTTCTGCAAACCCTGGTTACATTAAAGTGGTATTTTTTAATAAAACTTTTCTAATATAACTTAATTTTTATCCAAACGTTAATTTTTAAAACAAAACCACAATATATTATAGCTTTTTTAGTAATTTAACTTATATCAGATGCTTAATAATTTAAATTGTTGTAAATTGTAATATTGTTTTAAGTTCACTTTAACAGAAGTTTTATTAAATAGTTTAATAAAACTACTGAAACCGTTAAATATTTGAAACCGTAATAGTATAACGGTTTCAATTATTTTGTTAGTATTAAAATAAGGATCTTTTTCCTTAAAATTCCAATTAACTTAAACTTTGTTGAGCAAATATTCTTTTAATTTTTCTATAATCTTATTTGAATAATTTTAATTAACACCTATCTAACAAGCAGAATTTTATTATTAAATTGAATTTTTTATGCACTATTTCTTTCACAATACCATGATTGCTATTTTTTTCTCATTATATCATTAAAAATAGCGTCCTTTTTTTTTTCTTCTAAAAAGGCAATATCAGCATACAAAAAAAGGTTTTCTGTATGCCTTAGGCTTAAGGTTTGAATTCCATTTGTAATCACAAAACAGCCAGAGTTCAAAATAGTGTAAATTAATTTAATTAAAGATCAAGAACAAATCCCTTTAAACACACTTTAATTATGAGTTATGATTAATTCTTGGAATGAAAAACAAGCAAGGTGAAAGGGAAAAATTTCTTAATTTTTCAAAGAATTTAATGACTTTTCTACATCAAAGGATTTGGAATTATTTAGTTACGACACATATTCATTATCGCATCAGGCTCATTTTCACTGTAATTACTACGCGGTATTCTTAAATATTTTAATATCTGTCACCTTTTGGTTGTCTAATTATTTACCATGATATTGATTATCCAATTTGACTCATTATCTTTATACCATTTGCAAATAAAATAATTAAATTTCGATGAAAGCTTCACATAGCTATTCAAAAAAAAATCTGAATAACTGAAATAGTTTGTGTCCTAAAATGCTATATTTAAGCTCTTTTTTCAATGTAAGGCTTTATTATTAATTAAGCATCAGATTATTCGAGTAGTTTTTAAATCAGTGTTAAATATTTAATCTTTTGTGAGAGTGTTGAAGTTATGATGTGGTCTGACGTAAATAATAAATAAGAATTTCAATTGGGCCTCTCATAATTTTTATTTTAGTAGTTTACTGCATATACAACTAAATCCTAAAATCCCCAAAAATTTACCTGTCTTAAAGTTGCACAGAAAAAGTTCATCTTTTTATATGGTCAAGATACTGAAAATAACCATAAGGGCCGTTCAAAAAGTACGTACATCCCGAAGGGGAGGGAGGGGATTTGCTATTTTGTACGGTTTTGTACGATGTGGAGAGGGGAGGTATTATACAAAGTACGTACATTATAAGCATACACCAAATTTAAATTTGTCTTTTTCCTACACATGTATTATACATATGTTTGTTCTTGTATTTTTTTTTTCACACTGCGACTACTTGTTAGAATGAGTAAATCTGTTCTCAAAGTTGTTTCGCAAAATAAAAAATTGCAAACAACAAACTTTCCCCGAAACTTTTTCTGGTACCTGGTACCATCACAGAAATACCATATGACCCAGCATACCCATCGGTAGAAGGTGATATTAAACGCAAAATTTGTTCTACTTGTGGTACATATTTTGGATCTTTAACTTGTTTGAAACATCACAAGAAAATATGCGAATCTTCTTTGCAAATCAACAAAGTAAGACCAGTTCGTGTAGCAGCTCGTCGACAGAAAGAACTTTTGGTCATCCTCCGAAACCATTTCCTGGTTTGCAGATGATGCAGAGTGAATCGAAAATGATCTCGTTGAATCTAAATTTTTCATCAGTCGCAGACAAGAGTAAAGCTGAATTGGTGACTCTCGCGAAGCATTTGGAATGTCCTTGGGAAAATACTGTAGATTAATTGTATTGGTTGTAAGAAATAATTATGTTGATCAGATAAGATTGTTTTATTTATTGATTCAAAGATCAAGTTGGGTGTTATTGTTTAAATAATGTAAATGAATAAATTATTTTAAATAAATATTTAATTTTATTTTAAACATAATTATTTTAATTTTTATGATATATATGATATATAGACCAATAAAATGTACGTACTGTAAGGGGGGGGTGTAAGACCTTACGTACGGTAATGTACGAAGGGGGTTAGAATTTCTCCATTTTTGTGTACGTACTTTTTGAACGGCCCCCTTGTCAAAGAAATGATGCGGTTATAACCATCCTAATAAACTTTCATGCAACCTGTTATTCACAAAAGTTGTCAATTCTATTTTTACTTATTTTATTTAAAAGATAGAAAACCTTTAGTTTACCTTTTTTTTAAATCAGCAAGTATCAATCTTGAGAAACCAATTAACGTAAATTTTATTTTGCATGAACATTGCTTTTATTTTTGTCTTAAATAAATTCTGATTGCGTAGTTGAATCTTCATTAGATTAAGTATTTTTAAAATGTTTGTTTTGCATACACTAGCATGCAAAAGTTTTTGGTCAACGCGTGAAAGGCATTTTTACCTTTCTATGTCTTTTTTTTCTTCTTTTTTTTAGTAGAGATGATTTTCGTTTTATTTAGTCAAGCCAACATATATATTACGCTTGATTTCAGAATTTTTTACTTGCAATTTAATGGAAAATGTAATCTTCTTTGGATTAAATTTAAATCTTTGCACTCAGTTCAGTTGAATATTTCATTTTTTATACAATTCGAATCTTGTAAGAACTACTTCTTCGAAAATAAATTTCAATATTAAATTAAATTTAAAATCACGATTTCCGTAAATGAATATGCAAAACTTATGCTTATTTGTTAAAATTGTATGTTTCAATTGAATTTACATCTAATTCTTAAATGTAAGAAAATCGCTTCACGAAATACCCAACTGATATAAAAATTGCATTTGATTTAAAGTGACTTTCAAAGCGCTAACTTTGCTTTCTGGTTGATAAGCATATTAAGAATGTTTAAGAATAAAATTATACATTATTTACTACATTTCCAATCAACCATCTATTATAATCATTTTGACCAAAGACTTTTGCACGCTAGTGTATAGGTACAAATCATTTCATTTTTTTAATTAATAGTCAATACGATATTTTCAATGTAATGGTTTGAATGATCTACTTCAACGACCAATATTGAAGGATTTTTATTGAAAAAAAATACTGAAAGTAGAAACACTGATAACTTTTTTCCTTTTATGTATTTATTTCTTAAAATACAGTCTTATTTTTAAAATAGTTTTTAACATTTAGGTTTTGATATTAAATGTTAAATGTAAAACATTGAAGGAGACGAAAAAAATCAAGAAGAGGAATAACGTATAGCAAAAATAGCTTAGGTTTACATATTAGCTTTATTTATAATAGAAAAATTAGTATGAGTTTATACATAATTTTGCTGATGAAAAAACACAGAAAAAATTGCATTCATAGTTTTCTTGATCGTATTGAGCTAGAAATTTCCAAAGAATGCATTTTGAACGAAAAAAATCTAATCTCGAGTTCGTTTTGTTCATATAAGTATTTTTATTTCTTTTATAGTTGAACTTCATATTTCTTGTCAATATCGTCAGAGTCCTGGTAACCAAGTTGCGAGCTGTTAATTCGCCCGATACGCATCAAACTAGGTATTTATGTTTCACCTTTTTCTTTGTATAGTCAGATTATTTGTAAATTTTTTTTTCAAGAAATACAATTTATTTTAGCTTTAAGAAATAAATATTTTACAAATAAAATAAGTACATTATACGATATATACTGACAATTTTTAAAATCGATTAATTGATTACCTAAAATATTTTAGCAATATACTTTTATGAACTTGCTTTTAAATTTTAACATTCGTTTAAACGTAATTTATATTCTAATAAGTAACACCAATTATAGATATTCAAAACCCTAGCACCAGAACGAAAATCTTAATAAAGGAACTCAAAAGAATTTTTTTTTTTTTTAGCATTTATTATGATTTATACTATAATCTAATAAGATTAAAGCGAATCTTTGTTTAAATTCGAAATATGAAGGACTAATAAAAAAAATAATAAAAGACGCAACAGAAACTGATATACAGTTTTTCACTAACTAGCATATTAATAGACTAGTTAAACGAAATAATACAAAATTTAAAAAATGTCAAATATTTTAGTTTAATAAATAACTTACTGCGTTTATTCAGTTTAATTTAGTGAAATTCCAATACTTTTTTTTGATAAATAATTAAGTTTATATTTATCTTTAAAAGATAATAAAAAATTAATCAAAATTCAATTTTATTTTATCTATTGATTTTCACTTGATTTAACTTACGATAAAGATTATATAATTAAATAAAAAATTATTGTTCTAACTTTAAAACGTTTATCAAACGTTTTCCATTTGTGTCCTATATTAATTGGTCAAAATTAAAAAAAAGAAAACTTCCGTAAAGTATTCTCAGTTTGAGGCGAAGAAATTAATTAAATTTTATAGAACGATATTAAGTCATCGATCAGAAGATTTGGCGACAGCTGGTGACAGATTTGAGCCGAATGATTGCTCGCCAATGTTCTAATGTCTAGCTATAAAACCATAAAGAAAAACATGGCACTGAGTTCTCCAACATGCAGCTATATTTCATTGCTGAAGCAAATAGTTAACCTCATATAAAATCAATCGATAAAACAGATTCAGCACTGTCCTGTTTTAGGCGAAAATATAAGTCATATATGAATATAATATGACATTCTATTTTATCAATATATAATATTTTTTATTAATATAGTTTATTAATATATTTTTATTAATATTTTTATTAATATTTTTAATCAATCAAATAAAAATTATTTTAGGAAAATAATAAAATATTATTTAAGGTAAGAATAATTCTATCATATTAATCATGATTTGTTGTATAATTTTCGATATTCTTTTTAAAAATTTTTATGAAATAATTAGCTTTTAATCTGAATTAATACTTTAGAATAAAAGAGAAACTACTATTTTATTAGTACTCCAACAAATTGTACAAAATGCTTCTTCAAACACTAAAAACATAAGAATTTTTTATTTTAAATAATGTGTATGGTATAGGTGTTTTAAAATAATTGGTGTTACTTATAATTATATTATATAACAAAAAAAAACTGAAATTTTAACCTAGGAACCTAGAGCCCATAAATTGTCGATAATTGTTCAAGCTCTACTTTAGATAGTAAACTAAAGCTTTGATAAGACTTCAACTATTATACTATACATTTATAGACGCTTTAAGTTTCAAATTTGAGTTTTAATTATAAAAAGAAACATTTAAAAATTAATAAATAATTGATACAAGTTTATTGCTTGTTTTTCTAGCATAGGGTGTTCAAAACTACGTGTTTCCTTTCGTAATTTATTGTCGGTCACCCAAACCTCTGAAAGCTTTAAATCTTATTGCTATCGCTAAAAATCGCTTGAACTAAAACATCTATAAAGTTATAAAATGATCCTTTAAGTATCTTTTGAGAAATTTAGAAAATGTCAAAAACTCAAAGTGTCTATTCCGTTATTATAGGTTAGTGTATATCGTAGAATTATTAAAAAAGGGTTATAGTTTCGTAGTCTTACTAGAATCTTAGATTTGGCGATATATTTCGATAAATAAGGTGAACATTCATTCTTGACAAAGAAACAATCATAAGACGTTGAAAGAGCATTGGGTTAGATTGGACCAATGAAAATGGCGCGTCTTATGCTGACAGCAAATCAAAGGAGAGATAAAGAACTATTTTTTTTTGCTTCGCTGTAGAAGAAATTCGTCTGCAAGAAACAATGTTTATTATTCTTTCATCAGTTTCTTTAAATTCAAACAGAAAGGCGCATATTTGTTACGATATTTAGGTTTTATTTATAATATTATATATTTATATTATAATTAATAAACAATTCTTATCAACGAAACAATATTTTTTCTTCTTCTTCTCATTGGCACGACAGCCCAGGATGGGCCTTGGCCTTCTCAACAAGCCTATGCCAAGACATTCTTCCCTTAGCCAAAGTTCTCCAGTTAATTATCTTTAAAATTTGTAGGTCCTTTTCAAGGCAGTCTAAAAATCTTAGGTTTGGTCGTCCTCTTTTTCTTGTACCTGTTGGCCTGGCACAGAAAACTTTTTTGGTTGTCCTGCTATCCTCCATTCTTATAATGTGGCCTGCCCATTTAATCCTTTGAATTTTGATAAATTTAATGACATCAGGTTCTTTATATGCTTTGTAGAGTTCCGTATTTGATCTTCTAAACCAGGTACCGTTTTTACTTATTCCACCAAAAATGCTTCGCAGTATTTTTCTCTCAAAACTAGCTATCATATTTTCATCTCCACGGGTCATTGTCCAGGTCTCACATGCGTATGTAAGCACTGATCGTATAAGACATTTATAGAGTAACACTTTTGTTTTTCTTTTTATTAGGCTTGACTTAAGATATTTTCTTAGGCCATAAAAATACTTATTGGCCATCGTGATTCTCGTGTGTATTTCTTGTGTAGTGTCATTTTTGTTGTTAATCTTAGACCCCAAATAGGTGAAGCTATCAACGGCTTCGAATTTGTATGCTCCAATTTCAAACTGTGTTTCTTTATAGCCAGCTTTTGTGCAGGGCATATATTTAGTAATAAGGGCATATATTTAGGGCATATATTTTTTAATAAGCTTTATTTTCTTCATTTCACACGTTTTAAGAAAGCAAGCAAAGAAAAGGGCAAAGTTGTTTCAAGAGTTGGCGATATTGATATACGTTCGCGCTGAGAGCCTATCATCCATTTGGCGTGCACTTAGATGCCAACAGGCGCTCTCTATAAGGATAACTAAAAAAAAAACTCTCAAAAGAGTATAGAATGTCTGTAGAATACAATGAATCCGGGCTCCCTGGGTAAAGCAGCGATTTAAATGTGCTTGCAAAATATCTTAAATATCTATGTATTGCCGCTATTTAAATATCCTTATAAAATAACTACAGTGTAAAAAAGTTTTCCATGCCTTTGTGAATCAGTATTTGAATATCTATATGAATTACATTTTCAAATAGCATTTAAATCTGCAGTTCTTGTTCAACGTTTTATAGAAATTTCTTTAAAGTTAGTAAATAAACAAAATATCTTTAACAGGGATAATAGCGTGAAAATCTGTAAAAAAAAAGCATTTAATAAATAACCAAACAGTTAAAATAAGTGCAAAATAATTAATATATGCAAAGAAATGTTCACTATATCAATAAAAGAACATAGAAAATAAGTTACGTTTAAAAAAACAGCAATTTAAATTTTCATGACAATAAATTACTCTGTTACATTGATATTATTACAGATCTCACACTAAAAACAGAATTGTTTTGAATACTAAATTATTGCATACACTATTATTTTCAGGAAAGCAGTTCGTGCAACCCTAATTCTTATTCCATTATTGGGTTTGCATTATGTCGTTACTCCTTTTCGGCCAGTGCCAAGATCTCCAGGGGAAGCCATTTATGAGACTCTCTCAGCCATAGTCACATCATTCCAGGTAATAATTATGCAAATCATATGTTTACATTCTTGGAAGTGCCTATTGGAGTAATGATAAAAGTAATTAATAAGAAAGTTTATGCGTGTTAAGGTAAAAAATAATAAGTTAGTTGGGAGTTTGAAAAAAAAAGGTTTATAAATCAATTTACTCATGCATCGAGATGATTAAAGATTTGCGTTAGGAATCAATTTAAAAAACATTGCTAAATGTTGATTGTATCGAATTACTTTTTAAAAAAACATTTACTTTAAACAGAAAAAAAATGATAAAATAAAATAACTATACAATCTTTAAATAGATATCTTCAAAAAAATCTAACCATTTTAACCATAAGTGGTTTAGATATTAAATCTCACTACGTAGAGCTAAAATCAATTATTGTTAATTAATATTGTAAATACAAACTAAAAATTGTATGCGACTAACAGCATTAAGATTTATTTGAATAATAATGTACTTAATTTACTAATTGAAATAGAATGGTTGTATTGAAATTTGAAATAAATTTCATTACTGAAATATTGAAATAACTACAGACTTACTTAATTAAAAAAAAACTTTATTCCCTTCAAAAATAAGATAAAAAATTGGAAATAAATAGTCGACATGTTTCAAGCGTGCAAAAAATGGCGTCCATCTTCATGACTTACAGACGTGAATGAGACAAAACAAAAATGATTTGAAATATAAAACGTAAAGTTGCAAGCGAAAATGAAAAAAATAAAGGTCAGAAATAAAACTAGAAACACCGAAATGTCCGAGAGAGAAAAAAAAATGCAAAATAGAACACGAAAATCTCCAGTGGACAAGAGAGGCAAATCGGGGTAAAATGTATTTCCACGAGCAATGGAGAGTTAAAGAGAAACTAATCACGTTAACAAGAAAATCGGCATCCAAATGAATAAATCAAGATTCAGAACATTAAGGTGAGTTAATGTGACTAGGGTAGAAATAATCATGGCATTGTTGTCGTTATCTTCAAGATTCCAACAATATGCCTCATTTGATGATGCCTCGAAACAGATTTCTCGATTACGGACCTATCTATCAGGTTCTTTAAGTCAAAATTTTTAAGCATGTTTTGTTTGTCCAATGTAGACAAGACCACACTGTTAATAGGATCTTTAAGAAACTTACATTTTATTTTATTGACAGGCCTAAAATTGACTTTAAAAAAACAGGAGAGGATATTATCAATTTTATCACAAACGGGAGGAACATACGGTAGTATAAGTTCTCTGCAAGATTTAGAGATAGACAGTTGTTTAGGTCTAGTGAGTTTAGCAAGAGCCGAATCAACTATAGACGTGTTGAATTCATGGTAAGTAGCTAGCTATCGGAAGAAGTTAAGTTCGGAGTTAAAGTAAGAGTTAGAGCAAAGGTTTAAATGCGTGGAAAACGCAAGTATGAAATGCAGGCATTTTCTGATAATAGGGCGATTAGAACTAGCACGAGGGAGCAAAGAGATGGTAAAATGTTTACGATAAACAGAAGTAGAAAATGATTAGGGTATATAACTGCAACAACATCCCTAAAAGGTAAAGTAAGATGAATTTCCGCATCTAAAGTAAATTAAATACTACGATCAATTGAGTTGACAACAGAAAATAACTCATTAAAATCAGTATCACTGAGTAGTAAGGCAAAAGTATCGTCAACATATCCTTTCCACCATGAGAATTTGAACAATCTAAATAATTTTTCTTCGAAATAATGCATGAAAAAGACACAAAGAATGAGAGAGACGGGGTCGCCAATGGCTAAATTCTCAATTCGTTATAAAATCACCATTGAGTTTAAAAAATTTTGCTCAATACAGGAATTGA
The DNA here is from genome assembly GCF_043381705.1 of Parasteatoda tepidariorum. Taxonomy (NCBI): domain Eukaryota; kingdom Metazoa; phylum Arthropoda; class Arachnida; order Araneae; family Theridiidae; genus Parasteatoda; species Parasteatoda tepidariorum. The sequence goes on along the minus strand of NC_092205.1, from coordinate 83,590,598 downwards.
CAAGAGAACATCTTCAATTTCTATAAAAAAGTAGTGAAATTATTGCAAACGTAGTTTTAAACAATCAATAGCGCCTGAAATGAGGACATTACTAAAAAAGAGAAACAATATCAAGAAAGATCATTCATATTCTTTTCTGAGAAAGATTGACAATTCGATTAACCTTAATGTTTAATTTACTTTAGGTGCAGAAATTCATCTTATTTTACATTTTTCGGATGTTCTTGCAGCTAAATACCCAGATCATTTTTTTCATCTCTGTTTACCGTAAATATTTTGCCACCTCTTTGCTCCCTCATGCTAATTCTAATTCCCCTTTCAGAAAATGTCTGCATTTCATACCTTCGTTTTCCTCGCAATAAACCTTTGCTCTGACTTTTCATCCTTGAACTCTGAACTTCATCCGCTCACTTGCCTCTGCTCTCTCTGATCCGCTCACTTGCTCGTTTACCTCTGATTTAACTCTTCTATAGTTGACTCAGTTCTTGCTTAACATCCCTCTTCCTCTTAGCCTTGCAGAGAACTTGTTACTTTACAGTTTGTTCCACCCGCTTGTTATTAAAATTGATAATATCTGCACCCGGTTTGTTTTAAAATTCAATTTTGGGCCTGTTAACAAAATTAAATTTAAGTCTATTAAAGATCATATTAATTTTTATTAACGCTTGGCCATTTATCACATTCCTTGTTTGTGCGACCTAGGCTACATTGGACAAACAAAACACGCATTAAAAATTTAAGCTTAAGGAACCCAATAGATATGACCATCATTAAAAATACGAAAAATCATCATTTACTGCATATTGTTGGAATCTTGGACATAAGTTCTATTTCGACAATGACAAAATTACTTCCACCCCAGTCACATCAGCTCATCATGATGCCCTGGAATCTTGTTTTATTCATATGAATTCTGATTCCCTTGTAAACGGTATTAGTTTCTCACCACCGTTCCATAGCTTGCTGCAATGCATTTTAATCTGATTTGCCCCTCTCGGCTACTATGGTTTTTCTCGTTCTGATTTTCAATTTTTTTTCGCTCTCGGCTACTGTGGCTTTTTTAATTTTGTTTTTAACCTTTATTTTTCCATTTTCGTTGGCAACTTTGCGTTTTTTTTCTTTTTCTAATCTCTTTTGTTTCGTCTCATTCATGTCTGGCAAGTCCTGAAAATGAACGCCTATTTTCCTGCGCTTGAAACAAGTAGACTTTTTATTTCCAAATTGTCATATTCATAAGCGAATGAAGTTATTTTAGATCAAGTAATATCTTGCTGTTTCAGTTTCTTCAGATTACTTTTTAATTAACCACAGATTTGCTAGACTTATAATAAAATTGTTAATAAATCAGCATTTTCATTTCAAGTACCACAGATTTCGCTCAGTCGTCAATAAATAAGTATTTTCATCTCATCTCAGCCAAATTAAATATAGCGATTTTAATACTAATTTTGATTCTTAATTATTCTTATATTATGTTTTCTTTCATAGGGTCTCATGGTAGCCCTACTCTTCTGCTTCTTCAATGGCGAGGTAAGAAATAATTTAAAAAACTATTATTTACTAACTCATTTAGAGGTGTTCGGCATTATTCCATTAACAACCTCAAGATATCAACACCTGTAATGAACATTTTTTTAAATCTAATTCGTAGTAGTTATTCTTTGAATTATATTAAACTAGCCTATTTTCCTTACTTTAGAAATATTTGTGACAACTGACGCTATAAAAGAAAAAAAACTGACATTTCCTTGCTCAATGGATTTGTAAAATTTATAAACGTATTGTAGACTGACTGTGTGAATTTTCAGACACACTTATATGTCGAAATTTCATGCCAAAACGATATAATCAATTTAAAAATTAGATCACCTTATAAAATAGCATAATTTACGTAATTTTAATATTTTGATATTATACGTACGTAATTACGTAATTTTAATATTTTGATTGTGATGTAGTATTATTACGTAAAAATTAAAAACATTTTAATAACCTTCTCAAATGCTGATTGTTCAATTGCTCTTTGACTAAACAACTTTAGTATTCTTTAAATTATTAGCCAAGCAGGAAAGGGCTAGTTGATAATGAAAATTATCAGGAATGATAATTTAAAGGCAATAATAAACATTCAAGGCAAAAATCTCCTTTTAATAAACTTCGAATTTATATTGGAGGAAAAAGATTCTTTTGTGATTTATCCTTCCAATATGTTATGAAACTTCTTTTAAGAAAGCTTTAGATTCCTCTTAGACAATGACACTCGACAACGACATTCTTGAAAGATTTATTAGAATAAAAGCCGCAATTCCATAAAAGAGAAAAGAAATTATTTAAAACGGCTAACGCAGCGTATATGCATATTTTCTTTCGAAGAAACAATGATCATGTATTAAACTTCACATTTAATACAACAAATATATGATTACTTAAAACACAATAGTAATAGATTCAGAGATCAATTTTGTTATTAACCAACCGAGCATTTCGCATTTAAGTAAATTTATATAGAAATTTCTCCTCAATTCACCGCTTTGTCAATGAATAATAGGAGCAAAACAGGATTTTTCAGCAAAATAAAACTTCTAATGAAAAGTTCTCTTTAAATATCGTTAAGTCGCAGTTGGTTAAGCAATGGATATTTCAATTCGTAAAGCTTTATGTTTTTAACTATTAATGTAGTTCAGTCATTAGAAAAATAAATATATATCTATTTTGGTGTGTTTTCAAAATAATTAGCAAACTAAATGTCAATTCTTTTAAATAAGTTTAACATATTACATTTATAATCACAGGGCTGATTGTGCTCCGGAAGTTTCCGGAGATCGAAGGTCCAGACGTTTCAAAAAATCATTCATCACAGAAGTTTCCGGAAATCGAATTTTCAAAGGTGGAACTTAAAAACACAGTTTAATTTATTTGTTTGTAAGGGAGAGTCAGAGAGATACTTTATAAGCTTATATTTATAATTAATAATAATTTTTTATCAGTAAATAGTTGTTATAATCATAAACTCAAAAAAAAGACATATTTGTAAATTTTAATTACTTCTCCAGGTCATCATAGCTATGTGTAAATGATATAGGTATGTGTAAAATTTTAAATATATTTTAAGTAAACTAAGAAATATTGAGAAAAAGGAAAAAAAAAATTTTTTCCTTTTCCTATTTTTTTTCTAATTTTTCAATTTAATTTTTTTTTTTAAACCCAGGAAATTTTCCGGAATTTTGACTTGGGCTCACAATCACCCCTGTAATCAGCTAAACAATGCCAATTTAATGTTCTTTACCATCGAATTATGTTTTTAATCATTTGGTCAGTTATTAAAAAAATAATTGTAACAAATGTGCATTGCATTTAAGATAATTTTTATAATAACACCAATTTGCTTTAGTTTGCTTGCATCATATTTACATGAAGTTCAAAATGCTGAAATTATGTTTCTTACCATTAAGTTATGTTTTTTATTCAGGTCATAGCATTAATTCGCAAAAAGTGGAATCAGGCATTGCTGATGCGTGGACGCCGTATGTCGTATGCTGCTACGACAGTATCTGTAAGTTTAGCTCCTTGTTTACTTTTACCTATTACGCTATGTATATGCTAATTATATTATCATAGTAGAAAACATTAAATTGATATATTTTCTTTTTTTTACAAAAATCATCGATTATATTTGAAAGGTGACAAACGACCACGCTTGTCTTACGCCACGACACATAACTTTGCCCTTTTTTCTGAGAACACCAGATTTTTAAACTTTTTAATCAATTCCACCAGTCTGTATTGTTTTTTTTAATCTCGTAGAAATAGTGGTTTAAGAAAAAATAAATCTAATCTGATAAAAATGAGAAAAAATATACCATGTGCTTTAGCTTTATATTTTTGAGATTTACTTAGTTATGATTTTGAGTGCTTTAGCTTTATATTTTAAAACATTGAATAAAATGTGACTATGTTAAATAACATTTTGTTTATAGATATAAATTTGTATAAAATATCAAACGGCTTTAAGTTCGAGGGTTTTTAATTTGTATCTAAACAAATTTACTGTAATAACGTTCTAACTTTAACTTTGGCTTATTTTGTAATGAGTAAGTGATTCCATAACTTGAAAAACATGAAAACATAACTTGAAAAGCATGAAACGCAAAACCTTTTTCGATTGTTTCTGTAATAATTCAAATAACTTTTAATATTAAATTAATTTAATATGCTAAGAACTGATAAAAAATAGGTCATTTGTATTAATTTTGTAATTAGTCGAACTAGCGCTTCACGTTTAAACATTTATATAGAAATTTCTCCTCACATCTAAACTTTTTCATTGAATAACGAGAGAAAAGCGGTTTTTCTGCAAATAAAACAATAAATGAAAGGATGTTGTTAAACGTTGTTAACGGTAATTTTTTTCGAAATATTACTCAAAAAAATATATTCTTATCAATTTTTAGAGCTCTTTAAAGTAAATACTTTTTATTTGCCATAATTTTTCATTCTAGTTCAATTAATTCTTATTTTAGGTAACTTTTCGTTTATAAAAATAAATATGCATTTTTCCCTTGAAAAACTTTTAACGCTAGTTAAAAGAATATGTATATAAAGTATTGCGAAAGCGCTAGGCACAAAATTAAATACGAAATAAATTAAAAATATTAATTTTTTTAATTTCTTTAAAGAAAATAAATGAGAATTGGAGTGATCGGTAACAGATACAGATACAACAAATACATTCCATGCGGTAATTGCACAAACGAGAAAACTAGATATCGATACCAGAATTTAAAAAAGTCTTATCGAAAATAAGATAGACTAATCGGTAAGAAAATAATTGAAAATTCTTTTTTCGTCTAAAGGCATATGATATCGATTTGTTATTACTACTGAAAATGGAAAAATCGATATTTTGGTCATTTCTGAAGGTCACACATTTTCTTAATAACACTTCGACCTAAAACATATGTTTTACTTAAAAATATCATAACTGAAATAAAGAAAAACAAATATTACCTTCATTCATTTTCATTTTCTACAAGAATCGGTAACATACACGCATTGTTTCTGCTATATGAATATTAGTCCGCAAATAGATAAAAATGTCGATTGTAATAATTAGTTTAAATAATTCGCTGTAAGTATTTAAGAAACAAAACACTGATTGGGTACTCTTAAAATTTCGTTCTTGTTTAAACAGGGTTGCCACGGGCGACTAAAATGCAACTATTTGTAACTATTTTTGGCATGAAGCGACTATGGCAACTTTTTTTTTTTGCCTGAAAAGGTTAAAAAAGAAACTATTTTCAGGAAAAGGAGACTATTAGGAGACTTTTCTGTACTCTTAGCAATGTATTTTTTTTTTTTTTTTTTTTTTTTTTTTTTNTGAGGCGACTATGGCAACTTTTTTTTTTTGCCTGAAAAGGCTAAAAAAGCAACTATTTTCAGGAAAAGGAGACTATTGGGAGACTTTTCTGTACTCTTAGTAATGTATTTTTTTTAAAGCATAAATTGGGTGGAAAATCTGCACCCCACAAGATAATTTCTGAACACACTGAACTTTTTTTTTCTAAAAAATAAAAAAATTTGAAAATTTAAATTGCAAATTTGAGTCTTTACTTTTTAGTTCGTTCAATCTGCACAGACTCCATTGTAAGACTATTTCATTTCTGGATCGCCATTTATATGATTAGTGCTACGAAATTAAAAAAAAAATTTAATACGATATTAGATGCGTGAGTTCCGAATTTGAATAATCAATTTTCATATATACGAGGGTTGTAAATTAAATAGTGGCAACTTAACCTTGAAACTCACAAAAGGGCGCGCATGCGTAAATAGGGTATAGGTGTGGTGAGGTGGCGCTGTTGTCGATGTGTAGAGTGCAAAAATCAGTCGATTTGCTTAGAAGGGTAGTTGTTGTGTCGCGTTAAAGTGAGGAGTTTCGTTTCCATCGCTCTAAAGCATGTTGTGAAAAGGCTTAATGACGAAAAAAGACGAGATGCTTGAATCCATCGTGCTACTGTCCTATATGGTAAAGCATTTGCTCCAAAGGCTTCCACTAATCCTCGATAGCATTCTGTTGCATTTTTGCCACGGGCAACCTCGATTGTAAGCCACGACCGCTGATCACCTTTTGAAAGCATGCTTTAGAGCGATGGAAACGAAACTCCTCACTTTAACGCCACACAACAACTACCCTTCTAAGCTAATCGACTTTTTTTTGCACTCTACACATCGACAACAGCCCCACCTCACAGCTCCCATATCTAAATTTGCGCATGCCCGTCCTTCTGTGAGTTTAAAGGTTAAGTTGCCACTATTTAATTTACAACCCTCGTATATATAAACGTTTACGTTTATATAAAAATTATATTTGCCACCAACTTGACTGAATGGATCACATGGCATATGACAATTAAGTCATTAACAAAATTTTAGTCATATTTTTGATGAATTTTTGTTCTTATTTAGGCAACTATTTTCCTAGCTTTTGGCTACTATTTTCATGTTTTAGGCTAATAAAAGCAACTGTTTTGTTCATTCTTTTCTGTGGCAACACTGTTTAAAAGACCTAGCAAAACTTTTTTTAACTGTCTTTTTTATTCTTTCTCACTTGCCTATAAGCATACTATATACTTATAAGCATATTTAAGATTAACTAGCGAGAAAAGTTAATCTATTTTTGAACTAAATGTGAAAATAATTTAAAGGGTGTGACAAACAATTTTAATATTCATTGAAATAAATAAGTTAATGAAATATAGTAATAAAAAGAGGTGACTTTCACTAATAAATAAATTTAATTGGTTTCAAAATGGCTACTTTCTGCAATGCTGCAAAAGCGGAAACGATCATTTAAATTTTCAGCAATGGGTCACAAGTCTTAACTTTAATCTCTCCGATTCTCGCCGTAACAATTACTTTAGAAAGTCCAACTTTTGTGCACAATGATTGTTTACAGAGCAAACGAACGATTCTACACTGTCGTTTAACTTGCCTAAAATAGCAAATCTTTTGCTGGACATTGTAAAAAAGCAAAAAGAAAAGAAAAAAAAGCAATTTGCATACTAAGATGCACATAATAATGAAAGTGGTAGGCAAAAAGAACTGAAAACACAAATAAGAAAGACATTTGTGAGCATCTATTCTGTGATAGAATAACTTTGTTCGAGTTTTTTTGCCGCACCCTTCAAAGAATGTTAAATTTTTCAAATAGGCAAAATATATTAAAAAATAAAAATTTCGACTACATTAACTCTTAAGGTACCAAGTTCAAAGAATGAAATTACTACCTTACATATCATCACTATTAACGCGATAGATATCTATAATGTCAATTCCAGAAAACTGATCAAAATATAAATTATTGCTCTAATAATGGTATTGAACATTTGTTAGAAATACAAAAGAAACATAACTTTCATAATGCATAAATTATAAACAAGTGGTGAAAATATTAAAAAAAAACAATAACATTTTATACGAATAATGCATTCTGGCTTACTTCAATTCTGCTACTAATCTTTTTAATTAATCAAATCTGTTTAGCAATCAAAACTTAAAATAACATACGAATTATGACGTTCGAAAACATACTCCATGCACAGATAGAAAAGTGCCTAAATAATATACCAGAGTGAATTACTACGAATAATGTATTCTAATGTATTCTACTAATTATCTTAGTTATCAAAACACACAATAACACATGAATCATAACATTTAAGAATAAACTGCTGAGCCAATTGGAAAAATGCCTAAGCAATATGCCAGAGTGAATTAACGCGAATAATGAATTCTTGTAGTCTTCAATTCTGTTTTCAAAATTTTTTAAATCAAAATATGCATATGCATTTGCATATGCATATTTTTAATCAAAATAACGCATGAATTAAGACATTTAAAAACATACTTCGTGCACAATGATAGCACAGTAACTTAACAATTATACCAACATGGTTCAAATAGAAGGAAGGAAAAAGATACTTTCATGCGAAGAAGAGTCGTAAAAAAAGTTTATTAACTTACGCTTTTTTCACTGAAAACAAAACTTTCTTAATGTCCAGTTTCTGTCCTAGCAGCATTTTAGTGCTTCAACGGTTATTTTAAGACAATTATGAAAGAGTAAAAGTTTGTATATAACTAAGCAAAGGGTTTTTTCTGTTAAAAATAATTTCAAAATGAAAAGTTAAATATATATTCCGTACTATTTTTGTACTCTAGTACTTTTCGTTTAAAGTCTTAATGAAATTTGTAAAGGGTAATTAAGACAAAGAAAAAGAACTAATCTTTTCAAGAAAAATTGCAATTATTATAGAAAAAAGAAAAAGAAAACACTGTCAAAATATTCAAATAGATTTTTTTTATAGTAAAAGAAACTGTTATGCAATATTTAATTATAATTAGCCTTTAAAATATTTTTTCAAATAATTGTTTTTAAAATCCTCGACTCCAAAAGATTTTTTAAAAAAAATCGACGAATTTGTTCTTAAAATGCGAAAGATTCTATTCTAATCGTCTTACACAAAATTAAGCCTATAATCCTATTTGGACTTAGTCCATTTCAGTTGCAAACTCAAAAAACGAATTAGAAATAAGTCTACGAAACTTTGATTCCAGGGTTAGTAACATCAACTGATGTCTATCCTATTATAAATCGGAAGAGAAAGTTTAAAAGTTCGATCGAACGAGAAATCGTATTCTATTTCGAAATAAAAAAAAGGGGGAAAGACGGGCAGAAAGAAAGCCTACTTTTATCGCAAGTATTCGGAAGATCAAACGGAACTTTTTATTTCTTCATGCTATTGTATAATCCGAATTCCGAAAACTGTTACTAACACAAAATCAATGAGATGGATAAAATAAAAATAAGCATATAAAGAATTTAAACACGATTTCCTGCTTTATACTTACGGATATGTCTTAATTTTTTGAAAAATAAGCCATACAATGTCTTTAAAATTATATTAAACATGAAATGAGAAAGGATATCAGTCATATAAATTTCAAAACATTCTCTGAAAATAAAAAGGATTTCAATGCGATTCTAAAAATTACGTTTATTAGTTCGTGACATTTTACCAATCTGTAATAAAAATATGTAAACTTATGAAGGGTGTTTTGTAATTACCGCGTGTAATAATATAATTTCAAAACCCTTGTGTCAGATGAAATCAAGAAAATATTCCTATTTGAAGCAAAGAGTTAATATTTAAGTTATCTATCATTAATATGGAAGACAGGGTGAAAACATCAAAACCTGTTTGAATTCTTGAGAAAATTGATAATAGAAAAATGGTTTTGATGATTTTTAATTTCGGCATCTTTAAAAGTTACTGATCACATTTTGATAGTTTTGTTGTTTATGTTTGAATATTGATTTGGAACCAAATTAATTTATATAATAGGTTGATTTACTAATTACATGTTGATTTACCGTTCAAATGCTTAAAAATAATGTTCAATTCTTAAATAAAATGGTTAGATAAGGCAAATCAAGGGAAAATGTGCATAAACTATATGTTTTTGAAAATATTCAACAATGATTATCATCCGAAGTGTATTTCGTGGTATTAAAAAAAGCATTGGACTCATTATTTGAATTAAGTATAATTATTTTTTTAATCTAATTTTTGTAATAGACTTTTCATCCGGCTTGCACCGACCACAGTGCTGTGGTAAAATATTCTCAGTGGTAGACGGATCATGGGTTCGAGTTCCATTGCCGTCAGGCAAACTGTGGGATGATTTCGTGGTTTTCCTCCCCATGTAACACAAATGCGACTTAGTTCCATCAAAAAGCCCTCCACGAAGGCAAATTTCTCCCAAAACTTGATCCAGGATTGAGTTCAAAATTACAAGGCTGCGGAGATGAACATTAGCAGTTGTAAACCCAAAATAGGGTCGGCTGTTCAACGACGGTTATAAAATAAAATAGACTTTTCAACTTAACCCTACAATTTATTCTCATCTAATTAATCAGCGTTTTAATTCTCTTCGTAACGAATTACTGAGCAAGTCAAATAGATCTTTAGTACTCTCCTTAACGAATTAGTGTGCAAGTCAAACAGAGATTTAGTACTCTCCTTAACGAATTACTGAGCAAGTCAAACAGATTTTTAGTACTCTCCTTAGCGAATTACCGAGCAATTCAAATAGATTTGTCTGTGAGAAATTTTACTAGTAAAAAATTTTAAGTTTAGCGGAAAAAACAGTGCAAGTTTAAACAAATATCACATACGTCACTATATTTAAATACTCTATTCTTTAAAATATGTTCGATAGTTTATAGACTTGTTAGATAGTTTATAGAAATTATTACTTTGCTGAATTATTCCTCTAATTTTGCGTCAACGTGGGTGTATTCTTTTTCTTTTGTTTAATGCAAACCCCGTCCCAATGGGACACTATGGAAACAACGGCTGTATAACAAAGCCAGGACGTAAGTCTCCTATTGAGCCTATTCAAACTAAATCCCTATAGGTAAGTCATTAATATACATTTCACAGCCCCACCTTCGTCTTACTGTGTTTGTCTATGTATGTATCAAGCTTTATGTTGCATGTTACGCACTCTTTTTCACTTAACTGTTCATTTAAAACATTTGCTTATCAATGTATGGGGCGTACAAAACAAGAGAGCCCTTTTATCTTTTACACCTTACATACATTCTAAAGTGCTTTCTATGGGGGTGGATTGTTGTATATTTTCCGCAGGTGCTGAAAGTTAAGGGACCAGCGTCTTCATTTCAATAGAAAAAAAAAAGCAGAGGACGAAATTTATTTTAGAATTTGGAAATTGAAAAAAATAAAGCATTTTATTATAACAAAATGCATTCAAAACAAATTCCAAATCTTCGAGTTTGCCTAACTTTCCATTGCTTTTCCATTATTATTTTAGTTGTTGGGATTAGTTTTCATCCTGGAGATGTGGTTACAAATTTTATATTGTATAGATTATGAAAATGGCTATCTAAAAATTCCTGAGAGACTGCCCTTAAACTTAAAAAAAATATCAATGTAGGGAATACCGGGCAAGTATAAACAGATCAATGGCCCATCAAAAAGAACAGTGCGGGGAACATTAGATAATTCCATGAAATTGGAGCGGTAAAATGTTACATGATAAAAAAAAACCTCATTTGCTTTGAAAATTTGCAGATGGAAATGAAAGTAGACATCAGAGACAAACACCTGTTTTACAGGATTCTTGAAACATGTTAAGTTTTATTTCCATCTGCATAAAGTCAATGAAGTTTTCATACATTTCTCCATCTGCAAAAAAGAAGCAATCCATTTTGAAAGGGGGGAGTTTGGAATTGAAAGGGATAGATTTGTAAGCCAATTATTTTGGTTTCTTGCTTACCGTGCAAGAAATATTCAAAAATAACGGTTTGTTAATACGGAAGTACACATTGAAATATGGGCAGTCTGTAACTAAATTGTTACTGTTATTCCTTTAAATTGTTGTTCCCTAGATTATAAACTCTTTGAAAACTTCTGTTCCAGGGCAGTTTAGGTGAGCTAATAAATAAAGATAATTTGTGCTGAGTCAAATCACAAAATTTACATTGTTGATTAAGTTACAAAATACGAAATAAAAACGTGTTTTCTCTTAATAAATAAATATTTTTTTGCAAAAAATTTTGATGAAAAAAATATAAAGAGTTCTGTTATATGCAGAAGAAAAGGGTCCAAATAGTTTGTTGAAGAAAACGATCGAAAGTTTTGGCCACTTAATGATAAAATCACTCTTTCATTAGTTCGTCAACTCTCTTAAACTATTCAAGCAAATAAAAACTGATTAATCCAATGATAATTCAATGTTAAATGTGCAGTTCTTCTTTTAATTAATTTATTAACTGTCAAAAATCGATGTACCTTACTATCCAAAGATTTTTTTTATCTCACTTTTTATTATGTAATTTTAAATGAAAAAGAATTTCAACGGTGTTATATTTCTAAATTTTATTTTATTTCAGGAACTTTTCTGGCAATTCCGTGAAAATGTTAGAATTTTTCATTTATTGAATGAATTTAAATTTGTGTACCCTTCAGCTCATTTTTGTTACTAACTTAAAAAAATAGTAATTATTATCTTTGGATAATAAGTTTTTAATGGTGAGCGATACATACTAATTGTCTTGAAAAGTTTCAAAGGACTGGTTTAATAACGTAAAAGGCAAAATTAAGATTAAGATAACCAACTTACCACTATTCTCTTGATTTAACTATTCGGATTGCATATCCCAAATTTCAGGAACACCCTATATTTAGAATCCAATCTGCCAAAAAAAATTGTTTCTTCAGTGAAAGTACATTTTTGCAACTGATTTCGTAACTTAAAACATTTTTTGCACAAATTAAATAGCATATTTGAGATTACTCTTTTCTGCCATTAAAATTGAACCTCCGTAGGCGACAATTCAATTATTAGATTATAAGTTTAAGTTTCCCGTATTTTATTTTGCATACTATGCATAATATCAAGTTCTCATAATTAGTTAAAATAATTATATAATTAACATTATATTTATATAATCATAACATTTATAATACATACACAAGCATCATACATAATTAATACGATTAAATTTTACATTAGAAATTAACATTTGAAAAACCTATCATAGCAAGAAGCAAGGCAATTTAAAATCATATTTATTGATCTATATAAAACTGTTTTAAAAAACGAATGCTTAACAATTGTGATATAAGAAAGTGAAATTTCCTGTATTAATTGAAATATTTAAGTTTTCAAATTTTATTAAAACAGTCGAAAAATATCTTCGCACTCGTAAAATTTTTGTTTTCAAAATATGATTTTCTGTTTAGAGTTTATTTAAATGTTGATATTTTTACCGAGTATCGGCACATAAAAACAGAAAAAAATATTTTTAAAAGTGATATGATTATGAGATTCTCAATGTTTTCTTAAAAAATTTCTCACAGTAATGTGTTAAAATAAAAGGATTTATTAAAAACATGTTTTGAGCTGTATTTTTTACATCAATAAAATATTTAAACACTATATTTAATAGTTTTAAATTTTTTGTGAATGCAATCAAAGTGCGAACTATAAAGATTAATTTTGCATTTACATATAAATACTTTCTATAATACACTGCATTACACTAAATAAACTTAGAATTAAAATTTTAAATGTACCTTATGTAAAAAAATAATTTTTTTCTTAACAATTTACCTCAAAAATTGTATTAAATAGCTTTTTTAATGAGAAAAAAGAATATGCTATTTAAGTAAGACTGAGGAAAAGATTTAATAGCATAATCTAACTTGAGTTTATTGCAAATCAATTATTTTTATCAATTTCGTAATCATATAGTCTGTACACAAAAATTAAGCTACTCAGATTATCAAATTATCTATTTGAAAAAAAGTGGTTTTAATGGTTAGGAAAAAATACATTCACCAAAAAATCACCAAATTAAAAATGGTTTAATGGTTCTGCTATAAGTAGGACAAAAAGAATTGTTTCTAAGAACGCCAAAATGTAACAAAACCCCTATTTTTCAGATTAGAAAATAAAATATAGACCACCAAACATCGCGAAGATGATGTTATATTGCAGATAGAATAAGATACATTGTTTTTTATTTAGACTGGGTGAAAGAAGCAAATATTTTTGAATAACCTTTGATCTAATCATCGGTTTTCCACGCTCTAGAATATAATAGTCCGTGGATCAAAATTTAAACATACTAGTTACTTAGTGCGGGTGATATTTCAAGCTGCGTGCCTCATACTTTCAGGGTCATGAATCCAAGTAAAAATATTGTCACGAAAAAAATAATATACTTATTTAAAGAAAATACATTTTATTTCTGATTTCTTAATTTAAATTATCTTCAGTACTAAATAATGAACCTATTTTACGTATCCATCGAATTATTGAGATTGAGCACAAGTACGTAAAAATCCGATAAGTAGATCAAAAGTTTTTACACGGTTTCCATTTATTTTTCTCGCATTGTTCAATCAACTATATCGAATATACAAATGTTACACAAAACGTATTTTTATGCTTTTTGAGAATAATACTTAATGTAACCCTTATTCCTTAATTAAATTAATTTAAAGCTATATTCCATGTATTATTTGGAATAATGAATTAAAAGAAGTAAAATAAAAGAAAATAGTATAATCAAGTACAATCGTAAAGTATACAGAACATTACGAGAACTTTAAATCAATTAAAAAATTATGGCTCTTTGTTTTCGATGATTGTATTACATTTATAAAGACTCTAATCAAACAAAAAAACGAATAATAACTTTTTAAAGATGAAACAAAGTGTAAAAGAAGAAGTCCATCCTCAAGATGGCTTGACAATACTAAGACGGACTTAAAATTTGATGAAATAAACCAGTGAAGAAGAAATTGCGTCAGAACCATTGTAACCACTATGACCTGTAACAAGTTGTAACGTAGAATACTAATAAACATTTTAGGTTTATGCTGAATGTAAACTTATAATTTTTTACAATTTTACCGTAAATGTTTTACGGTATTGCTTAATGTACATTACAGTATTTCAAATTTTTGTTTGTTTAGTAGCATTTGGAAGTTTATTTTCAGCAAGCAACGAGTAGTTTTCTAAATTTAATCATACTTTTTTTAACTAATGGTCATAAATGAAAACAAAACTGCAATCTGTGACAATTTTTAAATTAATACTTTTCGTTCAAAACACAAAACGTTTTCGTAACAGTTTTAAATTTGAAAACTTAGAATGCTTTATAATTTTGAAGATCGCAAAAAAAGAATTGAGCATTTCATTATTTACAGAGCGTTTGATATTTTCATAAAATGCATGCATTATACCTTTGTATTAAATATGCTTTTAGCTTACATGCGCCGATATTCTTTTTTACTTCTACTTCTCTTCTAGGGAACCCCTAGATCTTCCTCCAATGGCAAGGCCGTTCCTGCAGCAAAAAGTCTATTAGCACTTGTGTGATGTATCTTCATCTTCCCCGATGTCCATCTATCTTAAATCAAATTTGACAACACCATCACAACGTAGTCTCTGTGAGACACCACAAGTTGTGCTTCTACCTTGTCAAGACATTTTACTCCAAAAAGTTCGCCAATGCCTATAAGCGAAAAAGAAAGACGCCAAAAGTGGTATTTTTTTCTTCCTTCTTATAGTGACAACCAGAAGAGTCCCTGTCATCTTTTACAAATAGAAGTTCTTTGTTTTTTGTAAGTCGATAATATCTCCTCGATTTATTTTGAGATTTGCAGAAGCTCAAAACCAGAATCCATTCATATCTCTTGCCCTTTACATGGTGAAACAAGGAATATAAATCTGAAAGGCTTTAACGACGATGTATATAGAAATAAAATATAAAAAAAATTATTTTGTGAAAATTAAGTCGGAATTTTTAGTCAACTTTCCTTAGCAGAAACAGCATTACTAGTAGAGTACTTTGTGAATTTATTTATTATAGTGCATGCTTCAAGTGGTGCAACAAGATATTTTCAATTTTACAGTCATAAAACTAAATATCTGGAGACTTGTAATTACAATAAAGAAGTTTTTACTAGTGAATCTCCAAGTCTTAAAACTATCAGATAAATTAACATATTAAAAACTACTACAATAGTAAATCTAAAAGCTTGAACTATGTTTTTTTTAAATAAAAATCTTGAATATTTCGTTCAAGAAGTTGGATAAGAAGCGAAATGAAATGGATTGTAATGGTTGTGTTGTTTTGAAAATTTGTAAATTTTTTTACAGTAACGATGTGTTGCATTGCTTTGTTTAGCATGATTGTTTAAGAGTATTGTTTTTACGTAAACATTTAACTCGATATAGTTATCACGCAATTTTTATATCAGACTAAAATTATAATTCGTAAAGAATATCTAAAGACTTTTAGTTATTTTATGTATTACTTCAGTCATTTTCTGAGATGTATTAGTTGAAAATATTTTTGAAAAATGACTGAATACTAGGTGCATCTAAAAAAATCGGTGAATGGAATGTTAAAAAAATACTGCAAAAAATTCTAACAAATTATAGGTTCAACTAAAAAATTTCCCTCACCAGTCGTCTAGAGCACAGTCAGTGACCATGGTTACGATATAAATTTACGACATTTGAAGCAAGTTTTGACTCGGGCCTTCGATAAAAGTACCAAAGCTTCCCGCTTTGTTATGTGCTTTGTCTTGTTTCTTTAGCAACAGGCATCCTCACTCTCTATGGCCAGAGAACTCCCGTTGGTTAGACTGATATGTACTTGATTTTATATTTTTTCCTATCTGAAAACTTACCTCGGACTTGCGCATGCGTCAGTTCTGTTTCGATATTATCAAAATAAGGAAGTTATAAAAAATGGTGGGTTCTTTATTTAGCACTACACTGCTCGTACTCACAGTACTTCAAACCGAGCACAGATGAGCATATCACCCTTTTTTGAAGTACGATCAACCGTAAGTGGTAGTTTTTGCTTTTGACAACGAACAGAATTCATCTTCTTTAAAGTAACATCAGTTAGTCATAATACACTTCTGGCGTAGTCGATTAAGCTGTTAGAATGAATATATGAATGCCCATTTCGATCAAATCATAGGTGTAAAGCTCAAAACTGGAATAGATCTTGCATTTACTAAATCTGTTTTAAATCAGTCAGTGTCAATTTTTCTGATACCCATCAGTGACCTTACAACAGCATCGAACACATTTATTTGATATCGTCAAGTCGGAACAAATATTGATGGTCGAATCAAACGTGGTTCATCATCGATGGTTTATTGTTACATCGGAGGAAAATTGCAATTCAGCGTAAACGCATTTTTTGTTTGAAGCATATCTTTCATAGACCAACATTGCACGAGTTTCTAAAGCCATTTGCCGAATTTGTCACCAAACGTGGTATTTATGCGTTTTTTTTTTCATTTCAATTTGATGCAAAATTGCACACGCATGGTGTTCGACTCTCTATTGCAAACTTATTTGCATCAGTTTTTTCATCAAATATTTCTCTTTATGTACAAGTGGCCATGTTTTTCACTCCAGTTGCTTTAAAAATATCCACCCATTCACCGAATTTTTGTGGCACACTTTGTATTTTTAGACATAATCACTTCAGATCACTTCAGTTTAAGTTTTAAAAAGAAATTATATTTCCTTAAATATCGTTTTTAAAAAATAAATATTATTAGAAAAAAAAATGTAAATCGATCACTTGTATTAAACATTTTAGTTTTTAAATAAATTGATAAATCAGAAGATATATGCTGTATTTAAACATATTCATTGTTTATGAACATTCTTGATATATATATTGTCATTGTATTATTTCATTAAATGTTGTAAAATTTTTATTAAATTCGCTGCATCTAAATATTTGTTCGTGTGATTAGAGACGTAACCTAATATTTTCTAGATCCAAATACCCGGAAATCAAAAAGTTTAATTTATTGCTTGGTTGATCCAAGTACGTAGTACGCAGTGGAAATTTAATTTATTACGTGGTTGATCCTAGTAACCGGTACTTTAATTTATTTCGAGGTAGATTCTGGTATGCTTTTCGATCTTCGAATATATGAGGCCAGTTTACTTCTGTAAAATATTATTTACTCAAAGTTTATTAACTCGCGAAATTTATGACTAGTATTCTTAAGCATAAACGTGTTATATAGTGCTGGGTAGTAGAGTCACGATGCGTATTGTCTCGATGAGCATTGCCTATACGAATCACGTGATTTCCGGGTATTTGGTACACTTTTTGTGAAGTGTAAAAAGTTGTGTAATAATTTCTGTAATTTAAATTCGATAGTTTTTTTAAGAATGCATATCTCTCTTTTGAATATTACAATAATTCTTTTAAGCTAAAGTTCGGAAAATCAGTTTCGTTATGTATTGCTAACATTTAATTGCATCATCTTTTAGAAGTACTTTTTTTCCAGCTTAAATTAACTTAGAACATGCTTGAAAAAAGAATTTTAAAATCATTTTTAAAGTGGAGTTCTATCTTTAACTTGGTATTAGACAACGTATCAGTGCATGTGCATCAGTGCATCTCCTGTATCGAAAATAAGGCTATCGTAAGGTTTGAGCTAAGTCTTTTCGTTTAAGACTGTCAATTTTATTTTTTGGAAATGCTTCCGGTTGCTTTTTTTCACTTATTTATTTGTTATTCACTTAGGGTGAATACCGTTTTCAAGAAGGTAATTACTCTATGATAACACGCACATAATTCCAACTATAGAAAATTTTGTCATCATGAAATTTGGTTTGCATTTGAAGTAAAATAGATTTATTTAAACAAAAGACTACTTTACAGAAACGTAACAAATTTTAAATCAAATTCAATACACCAAATCTCAACTCAGATATTAAAATTATAATTGTTTATTAATAAATAGTAAAATTTCTTTAATTGGAAATGTTACCGTTTTGATAGAAACATTCTATGAATTGTTACCTATTGGCATGTACACTGTAATAAAAAAATCTGTTAAATTTACGGGGAAAAAATCATTAGCTGATGAGCCAGTTTACTTCAGAGAAAACTACTGTTATTAAAAAATTGGAGCCTGTTTTTAAGCAAATAAGTACTGTTCTTTTAAATAAACGTATACAAACTTAAAAACCATACAAAATAACTACAGTTGGTTCGAGCAGAGAGTAGAGAACTCTCATAACCAGTCAAAGCATGGATTCGAACCTGCTAAACCTCATTGGCATTCAAGCCCTCTGACACTTAAACAGATGTTAAACTGTCTTTATCTTAAAAGTCATACTTATAAAAATTTTATTTAGGTCCAAAAACGTCTAAAACTATATTGACAGACCCTTATAAAAATGTCCAACATTTTAACTTATCGAAAAATTACATCTAATGAGTAATAATAATTCTGTAGAGTATCAATTCGACAATGAAGTCGAATCACAATTTTATTTATATCATATTTAAAACCATAAAATAATTTCTTAAAAGTAAGGGAAAATATAGAAAATAAATTTAAAATGATTTGCAAAAAGATAAAGTTATCACATGGTATGCCAAACTGCAAGGCAAAAAGTATAATCTGAATTTAGTTTCAATCAGTTTATGATTAAGGTGAAAAACAGCTTTAAATTGTCAAATGTACGGAGAAAGTCTGTAGAAAATTGAGAATTTTTTGCAGCTCGAGTAATAATTAAAAACTTATATCAGCATTTATCTGTATCACCAGTATTTTTCTGTATTTTTTTTCCTCTGTAAAATTAATAGTATTTCAATACTGAGTATAAATTGTTTTAACTGTATTAAACACTTTAATGTTCTATCTCCCAAAAAAATAATAGATACATAAAAAATATTAATGGATAAACAATAAAAAATTCATTGATAAATGGAAAAAAATTTATTCTAATAATATAACCTTTAAAATTTGTGTTAACTTTATTTTAAAAAAAACCTTTAAAATAATTCAAGTAAAAGAACTTTGTTAGTGAAATCATTTTTCTAATATTTTCACCCAATTGTTTTATTTAATGTTTTTAATTTTTCCCATTATTCTTTGAGCAATAATTGGTTATTCCTTTGCACGTGTGTCTATTATTGTTGTTAGAATCGAAATCGATTCATTTATTTTTTTCAATTTAATTTTTGAACTTGTTTGATGTATATGGATGTTGTTCAAATAATGATAATTATCAGTGCAATTTTGTTGATAAAAAAATTTCTGTGAAACAGTGTGCTTCATTGTTTAAATATTATGTTCTCCGTGATAATGAGCTTACAGCTTTGTCGTTGTACTAATAAAGTGTTTTAGCTGTATAATAAAGTGTTACAAGGATCAGTTGAATTATTTTCACCAACTATCGATTGCTTCAATTGATTGCTCGTAAAGAAAAAAAATAGCACTATGAAAGGCTTTAATTTACATATTTGCATTGCATATTCGCGTAGGTCAAAAAGCTATACCAGCATACTTTAATTTCTTTTCGTTTTCAATAAAGTGGAAAATTTATCAACTTCCATTATTGAGTATAATTTTATGATCTAATTCTGTCACGAACTTAAAATCCTTTGACGCAAAATGGACACCAATGCCCCATATTATATATATATATATATATGAAAAATTATTGTTTAGAAGTGAGCCACGTATGAAAAATTTTACCTTTAATGGAAAAGAAACACCGGTTTAGCCACGTTAGGAAGAAAAAAATTTAACGATAGAGCAAAACAAAAAAACTCCGGTTTATAACCATTAGTTATTTAAATGCCATATAATTTTTTTTTCCCTTTTTTGACCTTAATACAAAGAAAAAAAATTTAATTTAAAATATACAAAAAAAGAATAAAAAACGTATTTAATAAAAATTCTGCGTCAAAGGGTTAATGGGCTGAATAATTAAAGAAATAGAATTAAAAATGTTTAAAATACAATTGGGTATACTATAGCCTACGTCACAGGTTGTGTTATTCCTACTAAATTTAACCCTTGAACGGCATTTTCTGTGAGCCTAACTTCAAGCCACAAATAAACAAACGAAGTGTTTGATCGCTTAAATAGCTGCTCGCCAGATTTTATTGCATTATAAAGAAAAGTAATTGATATTCGATTTTTGATTAATAATTGATTTATGTGGATAGTGGCATTTATGTGGATAGTGGCATTTATGTGGATAGTGGCATAGAATTTAGCATTGCGACATGGTAAATGTTATTCCTACTAAGTGGAAATAGTTATGTTTTTTTCATATTATACCCAATTATATCACGGATTTTGTTGATAAGCCTGTGGCAGAGCTTAAAAGTTATCATTCTTAAAGAATAAAAATACAATATCGGGCCAAAAGTATTCAGACGGCCAATGAGGTATATATATTGTCATTTTGGTCCTTTTCCATCAATGATAGACTGCCAGCGATCGGTGAAACCTGACACCAGAATTTAACCAGAGAGGGTCGCCATAGGAATCTACTTCCAGGTATGAGGATGGTCGATATGCGTTCTAATTCCTTCAAAAAAGTTCAATAGTATTTAATAGAGGCTATGCGAAGGTCAATAGGAGTTAAGAAGGTTAAGGTGAAGGTCCAGGAGAGTTGTCCTGCGAAATAAAGTACCCCACATTCACAGCACAGAGAGAATGAGAGAATATTAAAATGATTCGATCTAGGCTTAACAGAAGCTTATCGAATTTAAATATCTTGAAACTATTCAATGTAATTGACAGATTTTTTTATAATTACAATATAATTATCTTTCCGTTTTACTGTTGCTAACTGACTATATCCAAGCGTATTCCAAAATTGGTGTTTTCGGAAGAGCGCGTGAACTTGATCTAAGCATTCTACATTAATGGTGAATAATTTTAACAGCACCCTTACGTGCCTATGAACGCTCGATTTAGGGATGACGAGTTCATTTTTACAATTTATGATGTGGTTTTAACACTAATTTGAAGAAATATTACTTCACAAATTTTACAGAGTAGATAGATTTAGTAAGTATTATTTTAAACGTTGAAACAGATAAATCCTACGATATTTTGAGAAATCCTACAATGAGGATAATAATTTTTTGAAGTTGCTTAACCCGCATTCAGCATTTTAGGATTTTTCAGGAATAACTAAAAAATTTGTTAGTAGTTCAACTTCCTTACATTCTAATTTATTTTATTCTGATGTCAAAATAGCCGAATTAACCTACAGTCCCTGACCAAATTATTAGACGCACTGTAAGATTCCGCCGCATATTTTCTTTCGTTTCGGGCTGAATTTGTCCCCTTAGTACGTTCTCTTCTTTGTGCGTCGTATGCTAGATTCAGACACCTTCAGTCTTAGTTATATTTTGCGGTTTGAAAATATTTTAGCATTCACGAGGACCTTTACTTAACAGCTTTTTTAGATCGTCTTTTTTACCCATGATGAAAATGTTCCAATTGGTTATTTATACTCTGCACACAAACAGCACATAAAGTAGCAAAAACACATCCGTAGCTGACGCAAGCGAGAATGGGATTGACAAAATACAAAGAAGTTTAGATTTTTTTTTCTAACAAAACGCCTGAAATAGTAAGTATTACCCCCAAGTAAATAGATTAAAAATGACTAAAATTATACGCATTTAACTAATTTTAAAAAATTTTGAAAAATAAATTTACAAAATACAATAGCAAAGTCTAGAAGTAATTTAAAAAAATAGTTCAAAACACGGCAATTAAAAAGTGTAGTTTTTAATAATTTAAAATTAAAATACTAACATTTTCAGTTCAATTAAATTTAAAATAATAAAAAAAGTGAATGCTATATATAATTCCGCTGAAAAGAGTTATTTTCAAAAGGTTTTATATGTTTACATATATTTCTATAAAAAGTAGTAACATTTATTTTTTCAATTTGAAATATATTAAAATATAGTAACAATAATAGTTTTCATTAAACATTTTTTTTAGAAAAGTATTATTCATATGACAATAATGAGTGATATTAAAAGGAAGATGACTCATTAAATAAGTATGAAGAGATTTTAATGAAACATATTTTCATTCAACAGTCTAGAAAAAAGAAACGTAATAACATTTAAATAATCTCAGCATATTTTTACAAAGTAAAATATATTTTCAAAATATATCCCCGAAGAATGTATTCCCTTGGCGCTAAAGAACAAACACCATCTTTTTCAAATATTAATACTAACAGCTGATTCTACAATTCCAAAAGAATTCTATATCCAATTTTCCAAACTCTCGAATTTCAAACGTAAACACAATCGAGGAAAAAGCATTGTTTAAGTTAAAAATTAAATCCTTTTTTATTTTCCATTGTGAGAAGCTCTCGTTTTAACAGAAATCTCACGTTTTCCAAATCCTTTCAGCGTTCAAAAAGCATAAAATACTTTTAGAAAGTATTGTACAGACGCCAAGTCTTATTTCTTCTGATCCAGGTATCAAATACAACAAAACGCAAAAGGAATTCAAGTGTTGAATAACATAAGTTTAAGCCATAAATATTGCAAACTTTGGATCTTCTCGAAATTCCCTCTTTCGATCGTTTCTATACAGGAAGTACTGGTGATCGAAAACTTAACTGTTCTGCTTTCTTGTGCATGAATAATTCATTTGTGCCTCGTGCTCGCTCGGCTACATAAAACTTATCGATTCCGAGAAGGTGTTTAAACAATATTGCTATCATATGTAGTGTTATCGCTCTAGATGAGTTTCGCAACTGCGTTTTAATATTTAAAAAGGTGTAAAGGGATTGGGGGGGTCTGTTGTTTTCATGTGGCATTTTATATTGCTATTTAGTACTTAATATGATTTTAAATTATATATTTAGTGACATTTTGCTACCCAAATACTTAAGATAACTTCAACGTGATATTGATCTGAAATGTAAACAAACAAGCCGCTATTGGTGACAAAATTAAATAGCTTTCAAAATTATCTTGTAAAATATATAAACTGTTCTGATAATAAAGCCGAATGCACATCACGCCTATATTTAAATATTCTAATTCTTTAATCCCACCTCCAATCCTAATATCTAAATTAATGTTAAATATGTATATGTTCATATATATATTGGAGTAAAAAAAATTTTAAATCAGCAGTATTTACAAATTTTTAAATTTAGTGTCATTAAAATTGAAAATAATTAAATGTCTTTAAAATGATTTTTAAAAAAACGTAAGAATTTAACTATAAATCGAGTATTTTGCATTGGTTTTTTAAGATTAGTAATTTTAATTGGAAAGTGCAGTGTTATAATCAAAATATGTGCTAATTCTTCTAAAATGAATCATTGTTTAAAGAAAGTATTACTTACCAAACGTTTTTGCAATTATTGACTATATAAGCTTAAATATCTGTGTGCTAATTTGTGTGTATATATATAAGTGGGTGGGTCTGCTAATAAACATGGTTATTCATAAAACGTCTCTGTTTAAAACATATAGGTACAAACGTCCCAGTAAATCTCATTACATAATTCTAACCACATTGCCATTAGTCTCTAAATTGAGCAACTTTAACCCAATGACTCTCTTGGCCGACATATTGATTCTTGAAAAATTGTTCAACTTCAATAAAATAATCTCTAAGCAAAGACTCAAAATTGTACAACTATGTTTTAAAAAAGTAATGACACCTTTTTGGATATAATCCAAAATTTCAACAAAAAGGAACACATGAATTAATGAATATAATATAATTTTTAAAAAAATTGCATTAAAGTAAATAAATTTTGAACTACATATGGCCTCCCTTGCTTAAAAACGCTTCCGAGTCGGGTTGACTGAGGGAATAGAGCGCTCGCCTACCAATGACGTGACATAGGTTCGATCTCAATGTTGGCTGGTCGATTCAAATTCTGCTCCATGCTCGCACAGACAACAGTGCTAACGAAAAATATCCTCAGAGGCAGACATATCACGGGTTCGAGTCCCCTTGCCGTCACGAGTTTCATCTCCCTCAAGCGCAAAAGCTGGTCAGTTTCATAAAAAGTCCTCCACGAAAGCAAATTTTTACAGATACTTGGTTCAAGAGTTTGCTTGTCTTCTGGATAGGGTTCAAAATTACAAAGCTACGGGGTTGAACATTGGTAGTCGTAAACTCAAAATTGGGTCAGCTGTTTGACGATGGTTATACGATGAAGTAAAAACACTTTCATATTTTTATCTAAAAATATTAAATAACTTTCATATTTAAGTTGTAATAAAATAACTTTTATTTTTCATACAAAAATAGAATTACAATTGTTTAAATTAAATTCAATTTAAGAATTTTTTATTTTAAATTTTAAAGAAAAAAGAATGTAACTCATTTTGTTGTCAGCACAAAANATATATATATATATATAAGAATATTACAAATAGTTTTAAAGAAGTTTTCAAAGCTTAAATTTTATACAATTATACTGTTTTATAATTAAAAGTTAGGATACTTTTTATTATCTGATATCCAATATAAAAAGGATTACATAAAACGGAATAAACATAAAATAAATAAAATATTTTAAATTGATTATTTAGTTTGAGATGAATTCAGTTGACTGCAGAAGGCCTTGGGTTACTTTTATCCTAATTTATTATTATTTTATAAATATTGATCCTGTCATTTAATCATGATAAAAATGATAAGTTAAAGGTTATTATCTCACTCAAATTATCTCACACTGGTGTATTTCACACGAATGATAAATTAAAGGCCATCATTCAAAATATGCAACAACAAAAATACCAGCAATAAATACAGTGTCTGATACATTGTAGTAAGAAGTTTAAAAAATCTAGGATAATATAATAAATCAATAACAAGGTATATAAACTGATCATCAGTTTTTTAATATAAATTCTTTCTTATTTTTAATTTAGAAAGAATATTAGAAATAGTTTTAATCAAGTTCTCAAAGCTTAAATTTTATACAATTCTACAGTTTATTAATTAAAATTTAGGATGGAGTTTTTTATCTGATAACCAATGTAAAAAGGATTACATAAGACGGAATAAACATAAAATAAGTAAGATATTTCATTTGAATTGATATTATTTAATTCGAGATGAATTTAATTAACTCTAAAAAGTCATGTGTCATTTTTACAAAGATTTATCATTATTTTATAAATATCGAGAATTTTGTTATTTAAGAATGATGGGAAAAAATAAATTAAGGCTATTATCTCACTCAATTGATAAATTCAAGTCCATCATTCAAAACATATAACAGGAAAAAATGCCAGTAATAAATACCGTGTCTAATATGTTGTAATAAGCAATTTGAAAAATATGAGCTGATATATTAAATCAATAAAAAGGTTTGTAAACTGATCGGCAGTTTTTTAATATAAATTCCATTTCATATTTATAATTTAGAAATAATATTACAAATAGTTTTAAACTATAGAATAGTTTAAAATAGAATAGAATAGAATTATATAGTTTAAATAGAATAAGTTTAAATAGAATAGAATGGAATAGAATTATAAAGTTTAAATAGAATAGAATGGAATAGAATTATATATAGAATAGAATTATATAGTTTAAAAATAGAATAGTTATGAACCAGTTTTCGCTAGGATTCGAACCTGGGAGGTTAAGCCTCTATATCCTGAGGCACCGCGGTTCTCTATTAATTTAATTAAATCTTTAACTCAACAATGTGAAATCTTCCGAATTAGTAAAAATACATAATACTAATGATAGATGCTTTAAAACGCCCAGTAAGCGACAGTAATAGACGATGTTACGTTAATTTAATGGATCTCTTTCAAAAATTTGTAAGCTAATTTTACAATCATGCGTTAAATAATGACTTGTACAGATGAGTAACCTTTTAGTTGTATAACAATGTTCTCAATTAATTTAAACCTCATGTCGCCCGTGAAGCATTTCACAAACCTATTCATTGTGTAAACAAATTGCCTGACGCCATTTCCCAAATTACATACCAAATACCTTTCTGCGTTATAACACAAACAGCCACTGTTCATAGTTATATCTGAGTTAACAATTCCATCCGAATTAATAGTAACTCTGATTAAACCAAGCCTATTTCAGAATGATTGCAGTTCATTTTAAGTTCATATTATACCATGAAAAATTTAAATTTCATATTTCATTTGTTCAAAACATTTACCCTAAAATGGTACTAAATTAATATGTCAATTTACGCATCTGATTTATTTAAACCATAAAAATATTTAAATAAATAATTCATAAACCCAGCGGTTCCCTAATGGTGTTCGCGGAACACTAGGGTTCCATGTAAGGGACACAGGGGTTCCGAGACATAGGACTTGTTGGCGATAAGCAAAACACAAATATTCAGAAACCAATTCTAAAAACGCAACTGGAACGTAACAGGATTCTGTTAAGTAACAGGATTGGTCAAGCGAGTAAACGATGCACGATTCCAAAATTATTTATTAAATTATGTATGACAAAAATAGTTGGCAACATACTGAAAATAAATGTGAAGAAAGAGGTTTCTATATAGTTAAACAACTAATTTTTGGATCCGTGATTCGTGTTAAACTATTGCCCGACGATTGCTTATGAAATAGGGTTTTTTTAGCAAATATATTCGATTATCTCAAGTCGCAGTTTCGGCAAAAGGAGTCAATCATTTTGGGTTCTGTAGTTGGAAAATAAATTGGGAACGACTACACCAACTTATTTTTGTAATGATGGCAAGCAATAGTAGTTTATATCGCACGGGAGCTGTATAAGATGCTATTAGCTACGATCTGGGAAACATCCCTGAGGATCATCCGAAGACATGCCATCACAATTTTGATCCTCTGCAGAGGGGATGGCTCTCCCACTTTGGTAGCTCGAAGACGCGCAAAGTCGAACACTTTACGGTGGAACAGTTTTTACGAGAATGGATACCGCATAACCTCGGTCCCCTCTCAGACTGATCAAATTTACCCCCACCAAAGCTGCGAAATGGTCAGTGGCAAACAACCACACACTGACCGCAGCCAGTGATGCTTCACTTCGGTGATTCTACTGGAAACCGTATCAGTCAGTCCACTATGGGACATGACGGCAAGTAAAATATTTTATTAAATATAAAATGTTTTTCATTTGTTGTAGAACAAAATATACTTGAAATAACAAGACATGTTTCGACCTTAATAACACGTGATGTACAAATCTAAACTAAACTAAACTCAGTGGCGCGACAGCCCATAGAGGGCCAAAGTTTATTGTGCCCAGCTCAGTTTTCCTGACCTTGGGCTCTGGGGTGCAGGAGCAGATGCTCCGGTTATAAGGTTAGCCGAACGCAGAACCCCCGAGTGTTTAGCTCCCAAGCATGCTTGGTACTCATTTATCGATCAAATGAAGGGATGAATGGCTGAGTCAACCTTGCCCGGTCCGAGGATCGCACCCAGGACTTGTGTCACGAGAGTGCGATGTACAAATCAGAATATGAAAAGATTCGGATTTGTGCGTTGCAGAGTATGCAATGTACTTTTAGAATAAGAAAAGACCAAAAGGTGCCGATAAAGGAAAATTTGAAGTTTTAAGCTTTTTATAATGAACACTTATGTATGTTTTTTTTATAATTAACACTTTAATTTATGATTAACATTTATATGTGTCAGCGAAAGATGCTAGCCGAATATTTTTACTCGTACATCCTGATCAGTACATTACGTGATTAGTATTGCTTGAAATCTCACGTTATTTTATGTGTGTACTTTGGTTTTATCATCAATTTATTCAAGTGCGGTTTGCGTGACAGAAAGGTATATTTTTTTTCCTGTGAAACACTCGGAACTCGACAGATCAATTTTCGGAGTAACTATGTTTGCTTATTGCATAGATTCTTACGTAATTCTGTCTTCAATTCGAAAAAATTTTAAACTATTCTTTACATTTAGCTTAAAAGCATGCAGGTTTATGTTTTCGAATGTTTTTTTAAAATAGATTTTTCATGAACAAAGAAACTTTACTGTAAGAAGGAATACTGCATGTCATGCCTCAAAATTACATAACAACGTATCTCTTATAACAAATTGAAAACAAGTGCTCAGTTTTTATTTATTTATTTATTTATATTTNCTATATATATATATATACCGCGAAAGTGTACATTTAGGGAGATTTTTCTATGAAATAACGCCGAATTTTATGGGAAAGTGAATTGTAGTACGATAAACGATCAACAAAACTCCTTGAACATGAAAATTTAAAGCCTGCAAGCTATGTCATAGTTAGTACAACTAAAAAAAATCTCTCAACATTTCAAATAGCTGTAAATACACCGATTTTTATTTAGACTTTGATATTACTTACTTTCCAATATTCTAAAAAAGTATTAAAATTTTTCAAACCATATTCTAATTCTTTAAGCTGCAAACATTTAGTACCTACTTTTTAATGGAAAAGAGTTTTTATTTTATCAAACTATTCCAATACACACTAAATTATAATTATGTTTCGTTGGAAAATACCATATCAAACAATTACATAGTTTAGTATCTAAAGTAGCATTTTAGTATATTTGAGTCAATTAACAGTAAAATTCATGTTTTGAATAACGGAAACGAACGTTATGCCTTATTTTTATTTTGCTCCCGTTAGCCCGCAACTTTTAAATTGACGAAACCTAAAAAGTACTAAAACACAATTAAACTAATAGCGCCTTAGCATTCGCCATCTATGCATTTTTATTAGCTGTCAAAAGAGCGACTTTTTCAGGGTACTTGTTGACTGTTAGCTGCCAATTGCGAATATAACCTGCTTCCACTTCAAAAACCACTCAAAAGCAGATACTTAGAGCTTTCATCTACTAAAATATTCTAAATTTATAGACTTGACAAAATAAATTCAACTTGCAGAGTTTAATAAGATTAAAATAAGATGTTTAGCCTAGAAATTTTTTTTTTCAAAAATTTCTTTCATAATCATCTTTCACAAAACTGCCAATCGTTCGAAAACTCTACATCATAATTGCATTTCAAATTATATAAACACATTGCCGAACTTATTTGCAGTAAGAACATACGCACTAAGATAATTAGCTCGTTAAATCATCAAGGTGCTCATTAAACTTAAATTGTCAAAAAGTAAAGCTGTAATTTTCAATGTAATGTGTAAAAACAGTCTAAAATTATGTATAAAAACAGGTTACTTTGTAAAACCTTTTACTTATACTAGCTGAAATAAAAAAATTTTTTTTGAACACCGCGCAATTACTGGACGTGCAACGATTACAATACAGACAACAATTATAGTAAGGAGCACAACAGTAGCAGAAGCTTTTAACTGTTCGAGGTACAATAGTTGGCTTAAAATTTATTACATAGTTAATTTCCATAGTAATATCTTCTGCAAGTAATTGTAAATGTGAGATTCATGACAAGTAATACGAGTAAATTTGCATTGATACTCTTTAAGGTTTAAGAACGTAGAATTTTAAAGCAAATTAAACTAAAGAGTTTATTTTTAAATCGGGAATGAAATTTTCCCAAACACTCAAATACTTTTTTCTTCACATCTTGACTACAACAAGATTTAAGACGCTTAAGAATTATCCTTTATGCTCATAATGTCAGGATCATCTTAAAAATTTAACAATCATATCCTTAAAGTTACATCGTAAAATCCGATGATTAAATCAGAAGAGCGTAATAAACAAGTTCGATTATTTTTCATATAATTACAAGCAAACTTTATTTATAGTACAATCCCCAAACTTTCTCTTCACAAATCACTTCTCAAACTACTTGCGAAGCACCAGAATGAAAATACCCCCCATTTAATGTCAGTCACATAAAACCTAATATAGTTTGAAGTTAAGCGAGCCCACATTTTCTAGGCACTTTCCGTCCAACACGTATTGCTTTTGAAACCTCAACTCCATCTTTTCGTCTAAAGTGTCACGACAAGCCCTATATATTAGATCCCCTTACAAATGCAAATACTGCATAACAGTCCCCTCCATTAGTCGAAATTCCCCTTTGTAACCATAGCGACTATAAATAGCCCACGAAGAAGAGCTAACACACATCTAGGGTTTCTAACAACAGAATAGATGGACTTCTAGGAATTCTATGTCCGCTTTGGCTAATGGTAATGAGAAGAAGTAGTTAATAGAAGTTCTGAACAATCCAGGGTCTTTGTTAAAGTGTTATTTGTAAATAAAGTAGTTAACGGAGAAGTGGGCAAAAAGTAGCAAGATAGCTACAGATAATGTAGCAAATATAATCCATACATCCAATTATTTGACAATAGAAAAAATCGCAATTCAAAGCATACAAAACAAAAACACAATAGCTATTCTGAAGGGGGAAAAGCTACAGAATTCTTAATCAAATAACATATACAGTTCAATTTAATTTTCAATTTTACTTGATTAAAATCCTTATAAGGTAATATGGTAAAATAACTGAACATATTAACATTTAAAACAATTTATTTATCCAGTTCATCTATAAAAAAAAAAATTTCTATTAATAATATCTCTTACTGAATTTTCAGCTCGTTAATTCTAAAAACCACGCGGTGTCTTAGAAATTGTTTTAAAGTTCGTTAATAAAACGTACCAGAGACATAACATTTCTCCGTGAAATTATTATTTATTTATTTACGGACATTCTCATATTTGATTTATTAAATACTAGGAGTGGATTATTACCCTAAGATCAGACAAATAGAAGAGCAAATAGCACACATTAAAGAAAGATACATCCACAACTAGGGGGGTTCAAGCCTGCAACCTTGCTCCAGGCATTTAGCGGAGCAACGATATCAAACAGTTACAGAGGTTCTAATGATAAGTAAATAGTCTTAAAAATAAGCTTGCCTTTTCTAAAATATTCATGGTTTAAATACTATTCCCCAATATATCCATGCCTACATACCTAAACATACACACACACACATATATATATATGAATGTGTGTGTGTGTATGTGTGTGTGTGTGTGTNTATATATATAAAAACATAGCAATCTACTATGTAATCAAGCATATGTTTTCTTTCATTTACAACATATTTCTCTCAATATATCAGGATTTCAAAAGAAAATGGAAAGCGTCGATTAAAGAAAAGTTAGTTATTAATGCGTAATTGAATGCTTGTTATTCTAGCGTTTTCACAGATTACACAAAATTATGTATATTAAATGTTATACAATACACTCTCTTCAATTGTACTGCTACAAATTTGAAAAAAAAAGCACTTCATGTCATAAAAAAATACTAATTTTAAATTACCAAGCACAATTTAGAATTACTAATAAATTTATAAGTTTGTAGTAAAATTTTTACAAGCAAACATGTCACAATCCCTTAGTTATACAGTAACTCTATTGTAGGTCGCACTGACAAATTTGGATTCACACTCATAATTTAAATTTCTAAAATCAAATCTAATCGCTTCTTTTTCTTGATAAATTAGCACAAATAAGCTAGCACAATTCAAACAATTCTTTAAAAACAGAATGCATAAAACTATTTTTTTAAAAAAAGCTTGTAAAAGTTACCGAATCGTAAATCCTTTATAGCTGTCTACGCATTCTTAAAAGCTGCTGGATATAAACATCATCAAAATTTATCTGGGAGCCTGAGGCCGTTTACTGCCATTTTCCCATCCATCTTGAGGTTTAAACTTTATGGTGATCCTATCTGGTAACTGGAATGCAAATTGTAGTGTGGTAGCAAATTGTAGAAAAATTATATATTTTGTATTCCAGATAAAAATGCACTGGATATCACAATAAACAACATCAATTTATTGATTGAGTGAATTTTGAAGACGCTTTTAGCTGCTTGTTTCTTTCATCGCAACAACGCTACCATTTTAGGTCTGTCAGTTTTCTGAATCGAGCAAGTGAGTTGAAATCCATCCGCATCCCTGATTGTGTTGCACTTTTCCGATTTAAGCAAGCTGTTCTACAACTTTACAGACATTAAATACTCAAACTTGCATATGAAAGTGCGACAATCATAAAAATTCGAAGCGTTGGAACGTCGTAAATTCGTATCCTGAGGTCACTGAATAGCCTTGATTGCTTACAAGTGAATAACAAAAAAATATTACATCATATTTACAAAACAACTTCTAATATTGATTGTTGTAGTTGATTTACGTCACACTAGAGCTGCACAATGGGCTATTGGCGACGGTCTGGGAAACATCCCTGTGGATGATCCGAAGACATGCCATCCCAATTTTGAACCTCTGCAGAGAGGATGGCACCCCCGCTTCGGTAACTTGACGACCTGCGAGCGAAATCGAGCACTTTACGGTAGATCAGTTTAACGAGGACCAATACAGCACACCCTCGGTCCGTACGCAGACTGATTCAAGTGGTCACCCACCCGCACACTGTCCACAGCCAGTGATGCTTGACTTCGGTGATCTGCTGGGAACCGTGTATTAACGATCAATTCACTGCGGAACACAGCAGATAAGAGATTAATTGAAGTATACCCGACTTCAACTCTAATCACGAAATTTGACCCTAGGCAGTTACTATGCAACATTAGCTTACACTCACACAAACTCTAAACGCTCTGCAGCTTTTTAATATAATTTTCGGTTCCAACCGTACTCTCTAAATTGTTCCGTCTGTTCTTTCATTCGACTGTGATGGAATGTAACTGTAGGCCTAAGGTTAACAATAATCTCTAAAGTAAATGCTCTTACATCCTCCTTGGAGGTAGTGGGGTTGAATTCCGTTGTAACACTGGATGTATCTTCGTGTTGTCCTTCTCTGAATTGTACTTTCCTTTCTTCTTGAAAAAAGCTTATAAACCGGACTTATATTATTAAGCACTCTATCCAGCATGTATGTATACCAATAAATAGAGGGGCCTCCTCTGGCCAAGTGGTATCTACCGCCAAACGCTGTGTATAGAGTAGAGGTAGCGGGTTCAAATTCCGCTATTACCTTGGATGCTTCTTTGTACTGTCTTTCTATGAGTTGTAGTTCATTTACGTTGTACTAGAGCTGCACAATGGGCTATTGGCGATGGTCTGGGAAACATCCCCGAGGATGATCCGAAGACATGCCATCACAATTTTGATCCTCTGCAGAGGGGATGGCATCCCCGCTTCGGTAGCCCGACAACCTGCATGAAAAGTCGAGCACTCTACGGTAGAACAGTTAAACGAGGACCAGTACCACACACCCTCGATCCCTACGCAGACAGATCCAAGTGACCACCCACACGCACACTGACCGCAGCCAGTGATGCTTGACTTCGGTGATCTGCTGGGAACCGTGTCTTAACGATCAGTCCACTGTGGGACCTGTCTTTCTCTGAATTGTGCCATTTGTCCTTCTACTTGACTAAGTTTTATAAGTCTAGATTGAGCACACGAGCCTGAAAATATATGTTGTATCAATAAACCAATCGATAAATAAATTATCTCCTGATTCTTATTTGCAATTTTCCTCTCAAATTTGCGTCCCCTGTTTTTAAATTTGACATTTGAGTAACTTAGAAAAAAGATTTACAGCAATTAACTAATCACTGAAGATAAGACAATCATAAGTTGAGATTAATCCTAATAACCCAACTCGCGGTCATATGTCGTAAGTTTCATGGAATTATCATAATTTGAGCTCTGAGTCCTAAGTCAACCAGAATGACGATATAATTATATCTAATAACAACGTTTATCTTTTAAAGTTTTCATTCATTAAATTCAGTTCTGTTTTTATATTTTTCAATATATTTTTTGAATCAGAATGTGTTAATACAATTATTTTCTGTCTCAAAGATTGAAAGAGCAACATGGTACAAAGGTACTTTTAATATCGGAGAAGAGAAAGACCTATTATATTGCCTATCAGCAAGAAAAGTCGTAAAAAAATAATATATATTGTGTGTCAGGAGAGAATATATACATTATCTCACGCAAAAAATGTCATAATATCAAGACTTCAGCATAAAAATGTTTTTATAGTATTCTGATATAGAAAAAAAACTGGTTATGATCGAATGTTAAAGAAAATAACAATTTATATCTTTTTATACATTACTTTATTAAATTATGTTATAGACAAAGTATTATAATGAAATATATTTCATTTAATCTGACAGATAACTAATTTTTAATGAATCTCATAAACCTATGTTTAACCAATTAAAATATTGCTGTCACGGGTAAAAATTAGAAATACGATTGCAAAAACTAGAAATTGATTTAAACGAAGAAGACTTTTTATTAATAAGAATAAAATCTAATTGAAAGTACTATAAAGATTAGGTTGCGTGATTCACATCTCATATTTTATTTTGCCTGTTTCAGTTGAATATGATAAATTAAGTTGATCAGTGAATAGTGACAACAGACAGTAGCATTACATATAGCGCCCCAAACGAGAAAAGATGAAACTAAGAATTCTCCAATAAAAAAATTTAACTCGCTTTTTCTCATTGCCTCTTCAAAAATACCCATTCCTTTAATTTTACCCCTTCAGAGCTTTTCGAGCTGTATCTCTTAAGGAGGTAAATCTGCCGGTGCATCCACGATCTTAAAGTTTACCAGATAATCATTTTTAAAAGTTTCATCACGATTCACGTGATTTCGTGGCGAAATGATTCTCAAAATTAACGAAATGCAGCTAAGGGATTGATGAATCATCCAAAGTGAGAGTTTTATTTTTAAGAATGCAACATCATGAAAATTTACTTACATGCATCGTTAGTGTCAGTTTTTGAATTGTGTGTCTAGTTCATTTCCCTCGAATACTTTAACTTTTTTTAACATCTACAGGTTTATGAGACTCTTTGTAAAATAATTCATCTTCATAATAGTTGGCCAGACAGCCCAATGAGGGCCAATGCCTTCCTCTGAAGTTTTCTCCATAATGATTTCCTCTGTATCTTTTATCTCCAGTT
This sequence comes from Parasteatoda tepidariorum, assembly GCF_043381705.1. Classification (NCBI taxonomy): domain Eukaryota; kingdom Metazoa; phylum Arthropoda; class Arachnida; order Araneae; family Theridiidae; genus Parasteatoda; species Parasteatoda tepidariorum. The sequence goes on along the minus strand of NC_092205.1, from coordinate 83,555,272 downwards.
CTTTTCATTAACCAAATTAGCCTATTTCAATCTCTGTCTTCGCCGCTTACTTGTTCCAGTGGGTCTAAAAAGCAATATCTTTTTTTTTGTACTGTCATCTCTCATTCGAATCACGCGGGTCTTCCAATTCATTCAATTTATTTTCATGTGTTAAATAATATCAGGTTGTTTATAAATCTTATACCGATCAAAGTTAAATCTCCATCTCCAGTTATTGGTTTCATTTACGCCATTCTCCGCAAAATCTTTCTCTCAAATATTGCGATACAATTTTCTTCTAGTTTTGTCTTACGAAATACTTTTTGTAAAATAATTATTAAGAATTTATGTGCATCTGCTTAAATTTCTTTTTTTTTCTAATGGTAGGCACTGAACTTTTACGTCCTTCGCCTAGGAAGATACCGCAAGTGTTACTCATTTAACGTTACCCATTGGGCACCTGTGAACCTAAGTGACGGAGGCGAGAAACATTACCCATGCCACACTGCTACAGACCGTTTAAAAGGTTGGGCCTCATTCACACATCAGGCAATAGAGAACAACACAGAGAGAAACATCCATACCCTGAGCGGGATTCGAACCCACAGCCATTGGCTTCGCAGTCAGGCACGCTAGCCGCTCGATCGTCTGGCCAGCCTTAAAAATCGTCTGCAATGAAATAAATTATGCAGACACCGTGCATAATTACTGCCATAAATGTTATTTATTATGTGCTAATTAATAGCAAAATAAGTCTATGATTATTTTGTCTAAGAGAATTTTTAAACAATATTTAAAAAATTAAAAGAATTTTTTTTCAAGAATTTAAGTCTTCTTGATATAATTAGGCTGTTAAAATAAAATTCTTGATTTAGCAGGTAGCGCATTTTTAATTCCAACTTTTCTGTTTGAAGTTAATCTGTTATAAAATCAACAAGCTTTGTATTTAGTTTCTGAAAATAAGTAATAATAGCTTGTATTAAGACATTAACTTCAAAAATGTGGCTGAAAAAAAGAGGATTTAGCATCAGAAACAAAGCAAATGCGATGGCTGCGTGGAGATGATAGGAAATTTAATTAAATTCTTCTATGAAGGAAACAGAAGAATTTGATTTTGTGCGACGTACTTATTTATGTTTGGTAGGAAAAAAATTAAAAAAGAAAGAAATCTGTATGGGTAAAATAAATGTATTTTTCTATTAAACGTGAAAAAAGAGAAATAATAAAAATGTAAAAAAAAATAAATACAAAATACTTTACCGTAATTTTTACTCGAAATAAATAAACTCATTAGAACATAATCTAGCTTATTTTCTAATAAAATATTCTTCGTTATTTTCAAACTTTAATAAAAATTAAAATTTTGAGTTATCGTACATATTTTGAGTAAATCGTGCGCTTATAATGATATGAAATTGAAAACATTCTACAATTATGTTTTAGTGGTAGCAAAGTTATTTTTCTTCATTTATTTTTAGTGGCAGTAACGTTATTTTTCTTTATTTATTTTTGTGGTAGCAAAGTCATTTTTCTTCATTTATTTTTAGTGGTAGCAAAGTTAATTTTCTTCATTTATTTTTAGTGGTAGCAAAATTATTTTTCTTCATTTATTTTTAGTGGTAGCAAAGTTATTTTTCTTCATTTATTTTTAGTGGTAGCAAATTTAAATAGATAAAAAAATGAAAGCATGAAAGTAATGATTCCTTCGTTTTAGGTCTGATTAAATTATTTTCCCTTTTACAGTCTACTTGAAAAACTTTGGGGTCATTTTTTATTTCCAATATTTTTTTTAAGTTTTTTTTAACCTCTAAGTTAATTCGCGTCAGACAGATGTCTAAATTTCAGTTAAAAATAAATCTTGTTTGCCCTATTTAAGAATTAGCATCAGGTATAGAGCTTAATTTAAAGTTTGAGCTCTCTAACTCGTCAGAAAATGATAGAAACTTCGATTGATGAATACTATTTTGCGATATAAAGTTCTTGTTAGCAATCTGGAATAGAATAAAAATTATAATATCTTTCAGAAAATAGTTCTAATTAAATTTATAACACGAGAACTAAACGGCAAAAAGTGGGAATTTTGGTTGAGTTTTATTTCTTTTGGATAATTTTTTTAAAGCGGTGAGGAAGCGATTGAAATTCAAATTTTTATCAAAGCTCAAGAGGAAACTTAAAACCCATACGTTGTCGGAATTTCATTAGACCAACATTTCCATTCGGAAATAAAATGAAAAAAAAAATAATCTAATAACAGATATGAGGAAAATATTGGTACTTAAATTAGGTACTTGCAACTCGAGAAAAAGTGGAGCAAAAATGCCTAACCATGTGATTTAAATCATATTTAATTGTGTACTTGTAAGCGACGTCACGCGTGTGTGTCGAATCTGATTGGCCTCTGAATCGACAAATGCTATGATGGACTTACGATGACGTCACTTACAGATATCCAATTGTCAGCCAGCACATAGCTTCATCAGAGTTAAGTATTCTAGATAACCATAAGTTGGTCAAAAAATTAGTCTGTAAGATTCCAATCTACAACCTCAAATGCGAGTTACCAAAACCGTTGTTAAAAAGAACATTTTCAGTAAGCTACAAAAATATTCGATGATAAAATTTTGCATGAAAATAGAGTTTTGTTTAACTTTAAGCCAATGGATTAAAATNAACAACAACAACTAAAACAAATAACAACAACTACTAATAACAATAACTAAATAAACAACAACTAAATTTCATTCGTTTAGCACTGCGTCATATGTTGTTCCTACTAAATCGAAGTAGTTGTGTTTTTTTCATATTATACCCAATTGTCAGCCAGCACATAGCTTCATCAGAGTTAAGTATTCTAGATAACCATAAGTTGGTCAAAAAATTAGTCTGTAAGATTCCAATATACAACCTCAAACGCGAGTTAAGCCAATGGTTTAAAATTTTATAAATATACATTAAAATCCATCAAAAAAACTTTTTTCTAATTATTTAACAAACATTTCTGGAATATTGTAACATATTTTAAAAGTTTTCGTAGAGTTCATCTTTCAGCAATATGTGAATCTGTTTACGTTAAGTATTTAAAGTGGCTGCCATTTTCTATTCCGATGGTAGATTATCTATTAATATAACTTATGTCATGTAATCTGCAATTCATTAGTACCTAGATTCACAGCTCTTCGGATTAGTTAACATCCGTGCATTTAAAATCCTTTTCAGAATTTAAGGAATTGGAATTGTAAATGAAGGAAATTTATAACTTTTGTAGTAAGCGGGTGATTAGCTAATTTTCCATTTCCTATTCCTAATTTACGGTGTCATTAATTAATGTGCTTATCAAACAAAAAATATTGATTCACTTATGCCCGAGGCACTTAGTTTTTAAAAGTTTATTATAACTTTAGAACATTTAAGTAATAAAGTCGCGGGCTTTTTTTAATAACTTTGAGATAAAAGGAAAACAAAGAAAAAATTTAATACCCTATAAAAATTAAGAGTATTAAAATAAAGAGTTAGTGCGCCTGTAAAAAAATGAGTGTTGTTAGTATGAGTGTAAAGTTGTTAATAAACGCTTTTGAACAATATTTTAAGGGGGCCTTTACAAAAAAAAAACTTTGTTTCGCGCAATGGGCAGTAAGCTTATAAAGGTTGGGAGCCTAAGATTTAGACCATGATATCAAGATTTCTTTCGAAAAATATAGTTTGAGTTTTCGCCTATAGATAACGTTACACGGCTAAAAAACATAGGCAAAGGTATACATGACTACACGACATGGGTCTACATGATGCTCGTAAAGTAAAATGTGTAAACAAATTATATAATCTGTAATTCTTTGAGTTCATAACGCGAATGATAGGGGGTGGCTCTTAACTGTTCAATTTGAATGTTCATGTCTGTCTCACAGAGGTTCAACCGGTTCTATTACATAACAAGCTCTGTTTTGTAAATGTTTGAGAAAAGGGAAACCTCAATGCAAGCTTCAAACCCGGTTTTTGTTGATATTCAGAGAAATGTTGAAGCAGCATTATGGGGAAAATATTTACACTTTGACTTTAAGCACGGTTAACAGTTAATTTAGCTACGTCACGAAATAAAAATTTGATTTTAACTGTCCATTTTGAGCGGTTAGCTTTCTTATTGCAACGTAAAAGCGCCACCTGGTGTAAAATTTAGTATTTTTTTCAATTTAAACTTTAGCCTTAGGGTGTAAATAACATACGTTTAAATTTTCACTTGAATCTGTAACGTAGAACCGGAGCTACCGAGTACGGTCAGTTTAATTTTTACTCTGTATGCCAACATGAAGGTGCTAGACACCAGATGATCGGAGCAACATATATTTGAAGTTTCATTTGAATCCGTTCAGTAGAACTGGAACTAGGAGCCTCTGAGTACCATCAAATATAATTTTGACCACTATGTATTTTAACATGAAGTGCTAGATGCCAGATGATCTAAAGAGTGTATCTTTGAAATTTCATTTGAATCCGTTCGGTAGAACCGGAACTAGGAGCCTCTGAGTACCATCACATTTAATTTTGACCACTCTGTATTTTAACATGAAGTACTAAATGTCAGATTATCTAAATAATGTATATCTGAAGCATCAATGAAACTTGGAACTTCATTGAAAGCTTGGAGACTCTGAGAACCGTTAGTTTAATTTTAATTACTTTTATTTTAGCGTGAGTTGCTTGAAAAAGTAGTACATGTTTACTTTTACTTATATTAAAATAAGGCACACCCTTTAAAAATAGCACAAAATAAAATATTTTTATATTCAATTATAAGGAATTACAATTAATATTTTATAAGTTAAGGACATAGCTATCGTGTATTCAAAAATCAGCCATTTTTGAAAAAAAAAACGATTAAGCAGAGACAGAAAGAGATTGAAATGTACTGTTTGCTGAGTTTAGCTTAGATATTTTCTTCTCACTAAATTTCAAACTTTGCTTCAAGTATCGTCAACAGATGGCTCTGTCAAATACTATACAAGATTTTCAAATTAGCCATTATTCGCTGCTTCAAGGTGTATTTTATATGGTCGAATATGCAGTAGAAAACAATGGTTCATATTTTTTTATTCAACTGCTTTATATGTAAACGAACTTCATAACTAACTTGAAATTCGGTGAGAAAATTCGTAGTTTTTCTAAGCAGAACACAGAAAATCATGCATTTCTATCTTCTTCCATTTTTAATTCATTTTTTTTAAATGACCTCTAATTTTTAAAGTACCTGGTTTATTTCTGACAGACTAAACGAACGCAAATTATTTTGACTCGTCGGAGTCCAGATCTCATTATAATATCTCCTGTGATATCTCCATGAAAACAAGAATATCTCACTAATATCTTTGCAATTAATATTCTTAACTATCTATATATACAGAAAAACATTGCCTTATCACCAGCAAGGTAGAAAAGTTCATTTTCTCGTCTTTCCCTACTTAAAACTCCCGCAAACATATAAATGCATAGAAAACTCCGATACATCTAATAAATATGCATTTCTCGAAAAATCTTTTAGAAAAGATTATCAACAGCATATTTACCTAAGAAACTTTCTTGAACTGACTCAATCAGCCATTGCCTATGGGTTTCGAAAAGCCTTTTAAATAATTGACAGATTACATTAGGTACGATTGACTTTCTACTGAGTAAATTGTTTGCGTTAAATCAAAATGGAAGAGCTTGGTTTAAAAGTTTAGTTTTGTGAGTTGAAAGAATTTACTAATATCTTATTTTACTAATGTATGAAGTAACTTATGAAAGAAATAATCTTTTTTATTTCTTTACGAACAAAACATATATGTATCGGAAATGAAAAGTAGTGTATTTGGAAACAAAAGACAGAGTTAAAAAATAAAATTAAAATTGCTCAATCCATGAAATATTTCAAGATAATGCATAGATTTTAGGATATAAGTCAACCCTATGAATGAATGAATGATTCAAATATTTGCTGTTGTTCCCAGATTTTCTTTTCTTGCAATGTCTCAAGAAATACATGAGATATTTCAAAGAGATAGACGATCTCAGTTGACATCGAGGTAAGAAAAACTACTTCAGTTTCAAGATTTAATTTAGAAATATAATGTATTTAAAACAGTCAACATATGCAATTTTTTACTTTATTTTACTATGAACAGCTAACCCAATTTTGAATTTCCGACTATCAGTGTTCAACTCCGTAGTCTTGGAACTCTTAGATAAAGTATTGGGAGGAATTTGTCTTCGTGGAGGACTTTTTAATGGAACTAACCCTCATTTGCTTTACATGGAGAGGAAAACCACGAAAACTTCCCATGGTTAGCCTGACTACAAAAAGGGACACAGGATCCGTCTACCACTCGGGATATTTTACGTCAGCTCTGTGGTCGGTGCGAATCAGCTTCGGAATTCGCATCAACCAGCCATATCTGGGATTCGAACCCGGTTCACCTCATTGAAAGGTGGGTTAACGAGTTTTTTAATGCAACAAAAGTATGAGTGAAGTGACTTAGGCCCAACGGTTCTATACGCCCAAAATTTTAGGTGCCCCACAGTTACGACTGCAATCCCGAACAGCATTTAAGACCAAGCAATCTCGGACTCGATTGGCACAAGGCCGAAGACGAGCAAAATCTTCACATACCCACCGGCTGGCAGAGGAGATCAGGTAAGCATCGAGCTTCAAATGAAAATTCCGGCTGGTGGTGCCAAAATCGACCACAACATGGACAAAAACAGGGGTGACAGCAGCGAACCGACAGCCACGCCTCGACCCATCGAGCAGTAATTCTGCTGGATGACTAAGAACCCTCTTTATTCAAAATACAAAACATTCAAAAGGCTGAACAATTAAAAACAAATAAAATATTATTAAATTGTGGAGCATCAGAATGTAGGAATGCCAATTGAGGCTTACAAATCTAGGATTCAAAGCCAGTAATTGGTTCGTCTCTGGACTCTCATTATTGCCCTCTGGCATGAAACAAAAAGTTAAACTGTACATTAAAAAAGATTATTAAAAAATATTGAATATGAATTTGCCGCGGTAGCCTAGAAAAATGATAAAATTTGAATTTCATGACAACAGAATCAGAAACTCTGGAATTTAGAATTTTTATAAATGAAAAATATTTAATTTTTAAATTTGATTTATAAATCTGTTTATCTTAAAAAAATGATTACAAAAAAGAATGTGGGAACAACGAGTGATAGCCAGCAACTTCTCTAAGTAGCATAAAGATAAGGGTTAATAACTCATGTTTTCACGGTTTTTTTTTATTTTTATTTTAATATTTTAAAACTTTAAACTGAAAGAGCATTCAGTATTCTCTACCTGTTCCCTTTCTGTTTGACGCAAATATTCGTGCACAGATTTCAATTTAATCTGGGAAAGAAAAAAAGAACTCAACGGCGGCCAGAACGAGATTTATATTACATTTCATAATTTCCATTATTAAGCTTGGCATTACAATCACGAGCAGTTCTTTCAGTATTGGCGCTCTTTCTATACATAACACAAACACCACGAGAAGCTTTCATAACGTAGAACCAAAGGATATAGATAGGGGAAGAAGGCTAGCTTCCACAGACATAACATAAACCAGTCCTCCAAAGTTTGGTGTGGTCCCCGTATATAAAAAAAAAAAACATTTATGGGCACAGCACCCTCATCTCCTCCCACCACTCCCGGGTTTCGGGTGGAGAAAAAAAGTTTTCTCTTTTATTTATTGTCGGTTTGTTCTGCAGTTTCACACTATTGAGAAACAGTACTGCACTATTAATTAAAATATTTCCTTGAGAATACATTTATATCATCCATGATGATAAAATCCGCTAACACATTTTGACACAAAAAGAAAGAATAAAATAGCAGTTGGCAGCGTACTCAACTATACACGTAGAGTTGTCCAATAACCGATTCACCAGATGACGTAACTCCTGATTGTCAAATTGCTTCTTATGCGCATGAGCATGATCTTAGTACATATGATGTTCTGCTAAATCTGAGTACGTTGCTCACTCTGTAAGTTGTTTTGATGGTATGGTATGCACACAAATTGTAGTTCCCCGCAATAGTTACGTATTCAAAGAGCTAGACTTCATCTCTTTTCGATAATCTTTGGTAGAGCCTTTATTAAAAGCAAAGAAAGAGGTGCTAAAAATGTTCGTTTTCTCAACTTCACAAATTAACACTGGGGAGCAATTTTTTTTGCTACATTTATGCTAACAATTGATCTTTCATAATTCGGGTGTACGGAATTCAAATCTGAAATTTGTTTTACTCCTAAAGCTAGATTTTTTGGATATTATTTTTAGTAAATTTTTTGTCGAAATGTACAGGTTTTAGAAACATTACAAATAACTAGGGTTACTTAAAAGTTACAACCAACTTCTTGGGGGATTAGGTCGAACTATCAGGTTTAAAATCGCATAGGAACCCATGCCCAAAAAAATCGTTCTACGCAGCGTCGGACGCTTTTGGCTTTTCTATTATGAACTGTTTCAAAGCACACGAGGAAACAATTCGTAATAGAGAAGCAACCCCAAGTGGCGTATGACGACATTTCCGGATATGGACATTTGGATATTTGGATATTATTTTTAGTCAATTTTTTGTCGAAATGTACAGGTTTTAGAANCATTTCAACACGACGTCACCAACTGTTGACCGATGTATCTGAAACTTGTCGGAGATGGCACGTATGGAATGACCAAATCGGTGGGAGCCTATGATCATGTCCTTTTCCGCCTCATTCAGCTCTCGCCGTTCACTCATTTTCACTGTTAACGCTCGTATGGCCGTTGCCTGCTTGCGAATGGTCTTTCCCCCACCACAGGTTGCGTATTTATTCCGCCAGGACGAGTCCACCTGCCTTTCAAGGGGTGTCCGGTCATTAATGGCTAGATAGTGTATCTCGTGTAAGAGAAAACAAAGCAAAAAAATAGTTCCTCAGTAAAATTAACATTGTTAATTTTAATGATTTGAAAATTAACTCAAACAAAAACATAGTTTCCGATTAACTGAAACATTCTGTTTAGAATGATCTTATCATTAAGCAAAATAATAATAATAGAGTTTAATGACGTGTGAAAGGCTAAAATTCATTAAAACTATTAAAACTTATCAAACTTAATAAAAGTTTAGGAATTTGTTGAAATCACAAAAAAAACTATCACCTTTTTAAGCTGTTGTATATTTTCACTTTAAAATGTAAAATAATCTATAGCACTAAATCAGCATTGGGTTACCAACCCAAAAAAAATAAGACTTGACAATAACAGCTATCGAAATTGAAATCACAAAAAAAATCTATCATATTTTTAAGCTGTTGTATATTTCCGATGTAAAATAATCTATTGAACTAAAACTACACTGTGTTGCCAAGCCAATAAAATAAGACTTGTTAACAGTCTCCAATACAAAATAATACATTACATTACATTAATAATAACAGATAGTAATAAGACTTAACTATAACAGCTTTGGAAATTACAAGATAATCTATCCTCTTTAAGCTACTGTACATTTTTAACGTAAAATAATCTATTGGACTAAATTGGAAATAATAATTGGGGATAAAAATTTATATGAATTAAAGCCGAATGAAGATTTTCAAATCTTAGAATAATGCAAATCATTATGTTACACTATATCTGACACGCTCATTGGTCAAATTCTAATACATAACACAATTGTATTGCAGATCTAAGTGCAATATTATTTATTAAAATATGAATAGACAGATTCCATGGATTGACTTTCATGGTAAACGTTTTACATTTCATCCAAATGTGTGGAATGCTTAGAATGAGGAGCTGAGCTATAAATTAAAGCTGAGAAGCTATGTATGGGATATTGGGTCGAGAACTATGAGATTTAATTTTACGGTGCGAATTCACAATTATTGAATCTTAAAGCGGTCCTAATTACATGGGCACTTACTTGCATCGAGCTATCAAACGAAATAGAATAAATTAAAATAAAAACGATTTTGAATTATCAATGTAAAATAAATATTATTTTAAATATTTAATTTTTGGACAATTTCTAGGCATATATATTTTGAATTTGACTATTTGTAATTTAATATTTCTTAGAGTACTATGTACCATATTTAATTTATTTACAAGAAAGATTAAAAATTTACTCAAAATCATTTGAAACCATTTTTTAAGCATTAATTATAATTGTTAATTTATTAGCCGTATTATAACGTTTCCTTTTTATAGTATTATTTCATAGTAATATTTATTTTTATTTTATAGTAAGTTATGACTCAAAACCAGGATTATTTTATTAAGTATAAGTACAAAAGTACAATATTACAAACATGACGATCGGTTTTTTTCCTCGAGTCCTAGATAATTTCAGTTTCTCTAATCACAGAAAATTATCATAAAATAACAATTATATTTCTCAATTTCTCTCTTAAAAGATGATGTAATCTTTGATCTAATTAGACATTTTTTTCACAAAAATAAGATACAATTTTATTTTATTAAGAGATTTACGATTAAGGCTTTCTTCGCAATCTATTTTTCTTCCCATAAACCTAGAATTTCTAACAGTTAGCTCATAAATTATAACTATCTGTATTGATTATTAAATATGTTTGACTTCAGTATTGTGTATGCTAGATCACAATTTTACCCAATATATTCAATATTTTTCATACACCTTTAAAAATATGTATTTCATTGACCAAATGTAGTAGCGTGCTAAAATTAAAATTAAAAAAATGATACACATAATTCGTTTCCATGCAAACACTTGCAATTTTTACATGAGAGCTGCTTTAAACAAAATTTGGCTAAATAAAAGTCAAAATATAAATGCATTGGTTAGTACAAATTTTCAGTGAAATAACAATGTGATTTTAAAGTGTATCACATCAAAAAAGTTAATCAATTTAAAGTAAGTTTTTATTTAAATTCTTCTACTCTTTTTAACTGTCTTGTTAATGTTTGATTAGCTCATGTTAAAAAAAGATCTTATACTTAAAGGGTCGTTGATCATTTTTTGTCTTGCAAAGTGGCAGGCGAGTCAAAAGAGTTAAGGAACCTATGATTTAGATAATGTCATAACTCTTGTTGCTTTCTTTTTAATTATTGCTTTTGATTTAATTAATTTGTACTCATTATTGCCGTTGATTTAATTCCATTTTGTGCAATATTTCGATTATTTCATAATATTAAATTAAGCATTCCGATTACCTTTTTCAATTATAAACTCTTTAATGCCTTTTTGTCATTTAATTTCCATTTAAAGAACTCTGATCCAATTTGTTCAATCCAATCCAATTTGTTCAATATTTGGATTATTTTGTAAAGTTAAATTAAGCATTAAAATTGTCTCCTTTTAAACAACTTTCAGTGTTTCGATTATTTCCTAATATTAAATTAAGCATTCCGATTACCTTTTTTTACATATAAACTCTTTAAAGTCTCTTTTTCATTTAATTTTCAGTTAAAGAGCTATAATCCAATTTGTTCAATCCAATCCAATTTGTTCAATATTTGGATTATTTAGTTAAATTAAGCATTAAAATTGTCTCCTTTTAAACAACAGTCCCTTTATCGCCTTCTATTTAGTTAATTTTCTTTTAAGGAACTCCGATCCAATTTGTTCAATCCAATGCAAATTTTTCAACATTTCAACCATTTCATAATATTAAATAATGCATTCTGACCTTTTATACTAAACATTATAAACTACAACATTATTTCCATTTAATATTTCTACAGTGTGGTAATAAATAAATATCACCGGCTCTTTATTTGCTCATTTAATCAGTACATCTGAATATAGTAGATCCAGTTTCGGAATAATATAATATCGAGAAAGCAGGATGCAATAGTTTAACAACATATATTCCCTAAAGCGGATAGAGCTAAAACCTCATGTGAGTAGCAATCGCCACCAGCCGTTTCGCATTGAATCATTCATATCTGTGAGTGGATTGAAATCGGAGGTATTGAAAATACAACACTTGCTCTTATCACCTATTAACAGTCGATGTTATCGAAATCTACTTGAAATGTCTATTGCTAGATTTAATTCCGATGTCGAGTGCCGAAGAGCTTAGTTGAAAATCATGTTAACTAATGGTTGAATATTGAGTTAAGTACAACAAGCGATGGGAAAGGCGCCAAGTAACTTTATTAGGTGCTAAGTAACGAAATGAAATGGTGTTGTAAATTAAAATAAAAGAAGGTTTAAATGAAGAGAAATATAGAAAGAGAAATATGGCACCCAAATGTCAGGAAATTTATACTTGGATGAAAAAGGAAAAACTTTATTGTTTCAAGTTTAAAATAATAATTTTACAGACGAAAAAAAATTATAAAGAATTTTAAAATAATAATAATAATATATTTTTAAGCGTTTTAAAAAGGATAAACTAATTTTATTTTTGGAATTTGATAATGATTTTTGTTATTTACTTTTTAATATTTTTTAAGTGATAAATCTGAGGAAAGTTTAGATTGTTATAGAAATTTATGGCATAAGTCCACGAATTAGGATTTTGAACTAGGTGTGAAAAAAAATAAAATTATTTTTTCCTATTCTTGCTCACTTGAAAAAAAAGTCAAAAAGCTTTTTATTTTATTTTGTTATTTTCTTTATTTTACTTCTATGTCTAATTTGTTTGAAAATTCGATTACCTATAAATTCTATCAGTTGATATTAAATAATAATAAATTGTAATTCTAGCGATTTGGGACCAATTGAAATTTCAGCTGATATCGGGGAAAGAGCTGCGGTTGAAATTTGAGTACTCTAGCTAGTCAGAAAGTGGTCGGAGTTTTAGTTGAGAGATTTGATAACGACAAACAAACCGACTTAAAAGTTGAAAAAAGTGAAATATGATAAAAATATTAATTTAATTCGTCTTGTCTGAGTGAAATTTTCAATGAAGAAAGATGTTTTGTGATTACCATCCGGTTTGTTTTTCTAAAAATGATTTTTCAATTTCATTCAAAAGTTACTTTATCCGTTTATTCTGAACAATTTTCATGTTTATGATGCAAAAAAAAGGAAGTATCATAAACACAAGTTTTATTTTATTTTCATCTCTTTCACCTCAATATTTGTTTCATGATAAAACTGTAATGTTTTAATAAGCAATTATTACATAAACTTCTCTGATCTTTCGCACAAACATTTAACAAATTTAAACTTTGATGAACACAGAGGTGAATTTTAAAATTAAATTTTAAAATTCACTAATGTCTTTCATGATTATGTCTTTCATTTAGTATCTTTACTCTTCAGTTTCTGGGGATAATCCATTTTAAAAAAAAAAATTTTAATTTGCACATCGTTACGCCTACGAGGCGTAGAACTTCAAAATGTTCTCAGCGTAAAATCCTGCAGTTATAGATTTTGCTTCCGTAAAAACAGCAGAGTATGAAACATGCCTATGTTTAAATGAATATCTTAGATAAATAATTTTTTAAAGAGCTAAATATTGGTAAAACAATTTACATTTTTTTAAAAATTAGTTGTTAATAATTTACATTGCTCGATTATTTTTATTTTTTTTAAATGGCTTACAATGTTTATATAAAACGTTTTAATGTTTATATAAAAAATGAAGAATGTTTTATAAAAATTCTCAACAGTTATCCTATGAGTTCAAAAAAATCCTTCATTTTTGGACAACGATCCAGGTAAGAAATAATTACAAAACTTAAATAAAAGTGGTTTTTGTAAAGTATAAAAATTCTTCGTATATACTTATTTTTGTATTTATTACATTAATGATTGGAAAATTAGATATAATTTTTACAGGTAATTCTGCTCTAAAAAGATAGTAAAAAATTTATCGAAACTTATATATTGTAATTATTAATAATAGTGGCATACTGCATAGAATAAAAATATCTTAAAAAATATATATATTAATTCCATATAAGTTATCTTCAAACGGTGTCGTTATTTCACGGAAAAACTAATAAATAGTGCATTAAAACAAGGAAATTCGAAGACACTTTTCAATGTTAACTAACGACACGGTATCGGACCTTAATATTGACCTATAATATTTTAGTTGGACCAGGTATTATATTACAGGGTAATAGTGTACCCTACCACAGGAAATAATT
>NC_092205.1:83520048-83540364 GCF_043381705.1 Parasteatoda tepidariorum | reverse complement strand
TATATATATATATTAATAGTCTATTTAGAGCTCTATTTATCTTGATTAACTATTCCATAAAACCTCAGGATTATACTAAAAAATTTTATTAACAAAAAACCACGTTATATTAATAGTTGTAACAGTTATTCTCTTAACTAAACCGCCATTTTCATTGTTGCAAAAGTGAATGGATTTTTAATTTTATCAAACTGTCTGGGTTTTTTTGTATTCTTTTTTAAAGGAATCAGCTTTACCATTTGAAAGAAAATATGAAACGTTATTTGGATAGCAAGATCACTTATTTTAATCACAAGAAAGCGCTAACTAATTTCAGCTGCTATTTTAATGATAAAATCATTTCATCATGTTTATATCAAAACTGAAGAAAAAAATTACATTAAAGAAGATACTTTAATTTCAAAAGTTGATACATACAGTTAATCAAGTCATTTTTCAACAGTTTTTGTTACTCTATCTTTTTACACATCAATTTCTTCGGCAATATGAATATTTCAATTCTACGAGAATTTGTTTTTTTATTAAAACTAACAGAACTATGTAATTGAATACAAATCTTCCACAGTAATTTTTGACGTGCACTGTAAAAATTCCTGATAAATTACGTAAGCAGTACTGGCACTCTGAGTGCATAGTGGTTAAAACTACTAGAATATGGTAAAATTTACCGTGTAGCTGGCTTTATGAGAGCATCAAAATGCTTCGCAAATTTTATCGACGCTCTTTGGTAATGATTTTGATAAAACTAACTATAAAATATGATTATATAAAATGTGATATAATTCGGTAAATCTGGTAAAATTTGGTAATTTTATCATGACACTTTACAGCATAACATAAAAATCATTTATTCGGTCAAATTTACTTTTCAGTTTTGTATTTTTTACTAAATGTGTGGTAATATAAACTATATTTTTGAAAACCAGAATTTCTTGTAGGTGGTTACCATATGAACGCAAAAAAATATTCTGTTTTTTTGGTACCCTATATTTAGTTTTTATTAACCATAATTATGGGATTATTTTACCAGATATGTCATTACCATATAGTAAGGCAATTTTACCGAGATTATTTTTCCATGTAGGGATTTAGAAAACTATTACAGTATAAACTACGGCATATTGAATTTTTGTACTAAAACATTTTACCATAAATATGGATTATACAGTAAAAGTACTGAAGTACTTTTTACCGAAATTTTATCAAATTAAATTTTCCAGTGTACTAAATCAAAACCTAAATAATACTACTTTTAAAAAAATTACTATTTTTACAANACTACTAGAATTTGATAAAATTTACCGTGTAGCTGACTTTATGAGAGCATCAAAATGCTTCGTAAATTTTATCGACGCTCTTTGGTAAAGATTTTGATAAAACTAACAATAAAATATGATTATATAAAATGTGATATATTTCGGTAAATGTGGTAAAATTTGGTAATTTTATCATGACACTTTACTGTATAACATAAAAGTCATTTATTCGGCCAAATTTACTTTTCAGTTTTGTATTTTTTACTAAATGTGTGGTAATATAAACTATATTTTTGAAAATCAGAATTTCTTGTAGGTGGTTACCATATGAACACAAAAAATATTGTGTTTATTTTGTTACCCTATATTTAGTTTTTATTAACCATAATAATGGGATTATTTTACCAGACATGTCATTACCATATGGTACAGTAATTTTACCACTATTATTTTTCCGTGCAGGGATTTAGGAAACTATTACAGTAAAAACTACGGCATATCGAATTTTTTTACCAAAACATTTTACGATAAAAATGGATTATACAGTGAAAGTACCGACACTCAGATTGCCGATACTTTTTACCGTAATTTTATCAGAAATTTTTTTTCAGTGTATTATTCAGAATTATTTTTCCGTGCAGAGATTTAGGGAACTATTACAGCAAAAACTAAGGCATATCAAATTTTTGCACCTAAACATTTCACGATAAAAATTTATTTTACTGTAAAAGTATTGGTACTCAAACTGACGATACTTTTTACCATAATTTTATCATAAATTCTTTTTCATTGCATTATTCAGAATTATTTTTCCGTGCAGTGAATTAGGAAACTATTACAGTAGAAACTACGGCATATCAAATTTTTGTACCTAAACATTTTACGATAAAAATGAATTTTACTGTAAAAGTACAGGTACTTAGACTGCCGATACTTTTTACCGTAATTTTATCAGAAATTCACACCTGTACAAAATCAAAACCTAAATAATGCTTTACGTTTAAAAACTACGTTTAAAAAATTACTATTTTTATAAAGTTAAAAATTGCATTTTAAACAATTTTTTTTATTTGAAAAATATTGATTATCAATTTTAAAAAATCATCATACATTTCTTATATAATTTGGTTAGTAGACATAGATCCCATTTTTTCATTTAAATTATAGAACCTAAAATTATTTTTCAGCTTAAATATTATTACTGTATTGTTATAAACAAATATTGCAATTCCGTGAATTTTCAGTGTTTGCATTTTTAACATAGATTTTTATAATTTTTCGAGATATTCACTTGTGACCTATTAATGGATCTCGTACTTGCTATGAAGTGGCTGACGATGTAATTCTCGTCGTCACAAAATTGCTACACGAAATATTCATTAAGCTTAACCAAGCAGAATTGAAAGCTTTGACTACGAAATTGCTCCTCAAATTTCAATACGGTTTATTTTAAAGCAGTGCAAAAGTGTAAATTATACATGCGTGTTCACAATCTCTGCAAAATACTGTTTTTAGTTTTATTATTTAATATTTTCGGGTGAACTCCTTATTTTATGAGAGATCTTCTAAAAATGCGATATTAAGTTCCTATTTCTGATTTTTCTCATTTTTGGCTTTAATATCTTTTAGCAACAAACCAATTTTATTTCTGTATAAAAGAGAATAATTCAGTGGTTTAAATTAATTAAGTCAAATTATTATTAGTTTGCTGAATTTCGTATTTAAATATAATAAATAATAATTTGACTGAAAAGATGAAATAATTATAACTTACTTATAAATTACTTTTGGCACATATTAATTATAAATTATAGTATAAGATTGTGTTAGACAATTGAAATTAAATTGTAGGATTAAATTGTATTAAAATAAACTCAAATTGTGCAAGAAAAAAATACATCAATGGCAATCAACAATTTTTATAAATGGTTTGTGTTTAGTATACTATTTCTATTTTTATAAAGTTTTTTTTGTTAAACATGCAAGGTGATCCTGTTGGAATGTTTCTCTTCTTAAAGGCCGAGCCAGTTAAATATACAGATGATCCTAATGGAATATCTGTAATATTTACTTAATCTATCAAGCGTGTAGGCTGCGTTATTCAGTAGTGATATCCTGTCCGTTGAAATTTTAATGATTTTCCAAATTTTCCTTTTTTATATATTTATTAAACAGAACAATAGGAACACTAAACATTTACACAAATAAACATAAAATTTTTCTGATTGTTCATTGTACATTCAACTCGGATATTTCCGATTCCACGAGATGTTATTCCCGCCAGTTCAAGATTCATTCTGATTGAATTCTCCCTCGGTTAGGGAAGACGCCTAGTAGAAATCCCTTTTGTGGGGATTTAACCTTATTCGTGGCTTGAGTTGCCACAATATCCCTCCTGTTAAACGATCTTGCCAAATATACAAGGCGATCCTGATGGAATTTTTCTCCTCTTAAAAGCCGATCCAATTAAATATACAGACGATCCTGATGGAATGTCCCTCCTGTTAAACGATCTTGCTAAATATACAAGGCGATCCTGAAGGAATGTTTCTCCTCTTAAAGGCCGATCTAGTTATTAAATATACAGATGATCCTGATGGAATGTCCCTCCTGTTAAACGATCTTGC
This sequence comes from Parasteatoda tepidariorum, assembly GCF_043381705.1. Classification (NCBI taxonomy): domain Eukaryota; kingdom Metazoa; phylum Arthropoda; class Arachnida; order Araneae; family Theridiidae; genus Parasteatoda; species Parasteatoda tepidariorum. The sequence goes on along the minus strand of NC_092205.1, from coordinate 83,536,481 downwards.
TAAATATACAAGTCGATCCGGATGGTGTATTTCTTCTCTTAAAGGCCGATCCAGTTAAATATACAGACGATCCTAATGGAATGTCCCTCCTGTTAAACGATCTTGCTAAATATACAAGGCGATCCTGATGGAATGTTTCTCCTCTTAAAGGCCGATCNTTATGCAGCAACAATTCTTTCTGAAAATAAAAATTAGAAGGAACATATCCCATTTTCACCATGTTTAAAAGCATTATTCGTTATGTGTAATCCACAACTGACAATGAGCTACCAGATAAGAAGACAATGTTACCTCGGCCACTAAAGTTTCTGTTTCACATGGGGCACACGATGTTGAAGGAGTATTTACACCAGATGAATTAGATGTTGATGTCTTTGGAAAAAGAGAACTCAGGGCATGAGACTGCTTTTTTGTTTTACCTTTCTTTGATGTGTGATTTCAGAGAAGATTCTTCCATTTTCCAGGGATGAGATTGGCCAAAAGGCAAAAAAGCTGAATTTCCAAGCAAGTAAATTTTACGTACGCGCAATCGGTCAACAATAAATTCCAGACAGTTTAAGATAATAAATAACAATGTGTTGACATAAAATTGTGTATTAATTTATTATTATATAAATGATTACATCGATACTTAACATTTAGTAAAAAGAAAAATTACCAATTGAAAAAATAAAGCTAGAAATTATATTTTTCTTCAGTTCACATAAGAGACAATTATAATTATTACTTGAAAAACTACCTGGTTTAGCAAATTAAAACTACTGAGAACACACATTAATATTCCAATACTGTTACGTGATTTATAGCAAATATATCAGTAATATGACCTTTTAATTTATTTTGAAAAGAAAATAAACTTTTACAATTGGAATCACTATGTTCATATTATAATCTAACTATAGCCCTGTAAAACAATAACTGTGAAGTAGAAATATATAGTAACTCCTTAACATACAAAAATTGCTATTTTAGTTTGAAAAATTACGTGATAATCAGCAACTGCTTAGATAATTATTTTTTCATTTGATAAGAATTTTGCATTTTATAGTATAAATAACAGCAACATTATTTCTTAAATTTTGGATTTTGATGATGAGTTAATAAACTTTTTTTCCAAAAAAAATATTGAATCACTTTTTAAGAGATTGCTTTTGTTTGCTATATCTTTTATGTTTGCTATATTTAGTCGTTAGCACATCTTCAAGCATCTTGTGACAAATCTTTTCCTTCTTTGCAAGCAAAGAATGTAAGTTTTGAATATATTCTCTTCCAGTATATCTTGTTGTAACACCTACATAGTATATTAATAATCGTCGATAGAAAAACAGTCACCTTTATGGTATCTAATTCAAGCAAAAAAAATTACTTCTAACAAGAATCACGATAGTTGATCTTAAAATTGCGATTCCGGATCTTAAAATCGTGTGAATATGAATCACGATTATGGATTTTGGAATCACGTGAATATGAAACTAGGTATACGATTTTGAAAATAAGAAAATACAAACTGAGATTCAGAATTTTTAAATCGCGTAAATAATCACGATTCATTATTTCTAGTTCGCGTGAATTATTTTTTAAATGAAATCGGAAAACAAAATAATGAAAAGATATAACCTGGTCATCAGCTCACACGAGCTCACAGAGTGCTTTTTAATATTGTATCAATATAGCCAGAGCAATATGTATCAATACAATAGTGTGAGAAGCATCCAAAATATTTTTTAACGAAATAGAACACTCTTTTTTGCTGATATAATCGTTTGAGCAGACGAGATTATATCTTTTCATTATTTTGTTTTCCGACTTTTATTTGAAAAAATAAATTCTTTCCTTTTTTAAAAAAAAATTTTATTTTCGTAATTTTTCTTCTCTTTTTCTAAATCTTTATTATATTTTTTTCCTTGTTTTCTCTATATTTTAACTACATATACTTTTTAAATGACTTCAACACAATAATAAGTTTTAGGCGGAACGTCTGTACCGGTACAATTCCCTTATTTGAAACCTAAATTGAAAAAGTTAAAAATTGATTAAACTACCAAGATTGCAAGTCCAAGATTGCAAGTAGTGAAACTGATTAAATTTAAAATTAAAGCTAACTCTTATTTTGCAATGCGAATATTCAGCCATAACTTTTTTTATAAATACACTCCTTTGTTTAAATTAATTTTATTACACACCAGTCAAGTTCTTACAGCCAATATTCGACGAACTAAAATGCCAATCATAAACAACTCTCAAAAAAATTATTTCTACAGTTAAACAGTTCCTTTTGAAAAACATTTATTGAATATAGCAAAAAACAATTAGACGCGTGCAACAACAATTAACAATTTTATTTGACCAAGAAAAAATAAAATTGTTGAGCTCTCTCGAATAGTTTGCTTTTCCAAATAATACTCAAACTTTCCGAGTAAAATCAAAGATTTTATACAATTTTAAAGCATTTTAATCTGCGTCCTCTAATTTAACATTCTTAGTGAAAATAATTTAGATGTATTACACAAATTTCAATGAAAATGAACATCGAATCAATGGGTGAAATGAATGCTCTGAATTATATAAATTATTCGTATTAAATACCATCTGATCTATTGCATACACAATCTAAACAAACAATTCAACCCAAAGGACAGGTTTCGTATTTGATCTCTATCAAATTTATTTGTGAAACCCGTATTAGTCTAGAAAAAGAAGTTGATATACAAATAGAATTATGCAGTTGTTTACTTAGTGCAATGTCGGGCATCCGTTTTGCTTTCTATAAATGTAGAAATTTCTGAATCAAACGAGAATCCTAAATATCTCAGATATAGGGAAGGAGCATTTAATTTAGAGAATTTCATAATCATTGAATATATAGAGGTGGAATTTATCGACTGAATAGGTGACGGAGAAATATTCGAGAACAGAATTCTTTGAGCTAATAACAAAATATATTAACTCATAGTAAATGAAAAATATTGTTTCACATCTAAATTTATGCAAGCCGGATTAATAAAAGAATTGTATAGATTGCTAAAATTTATGTATGTGGATTACTAATGCATGTATTAAAAAATATGTTTGATGCACGTTTCTATAATAAAATAAAATACCATTCGAAATTTTTAGAAGCCTTGAATCATAATTTTGGTCCAGTTTTCTGAAATAGTTATACGTTGAGCGATATTATCGCACTTCCTCAATTCGATTATGCTATAATATAGTGTAACTATAGAGCGTTCGCCTCCCGATGCGAAGAGGATTTAAAATCAAAATCCAACGGTAGCTGATTGATATGGATTCTGCTCCCGGCTCACGCTGACCACAGTGCTGACGTAAAATATCGTCAGTGGTAGACGGATCATGAGTAAGAATCAACCTGCCATTGGGCTAACCGTGGTATTTTTTCGTGGTTTTCCTCTCCATCTAAAGCAAATGCGGAATAGTTCAACCTAGTTTGTCTCAATACTTGATCCTAGAATTCAATTACCTTCTGAGATGGGTTCAAAATTACAGGGCTACGGAGTTGCACATTGAGAATCGTAAACTCAGAATTAAGTCAACGCCGGTTATAAAATAACATAAAATAAAATATAATTCAAATTTAAGGCAAAATTGGTTTCTTTGTACACCTTATTAAGGTAGCTTCAAATTTGTCTAATATTATGGTTCAAAGAACCAGTTTTATGGTTTAGTGATATGCCAAATTTCCTTAGATTAAGGGTAATGAATACTTCTAATAAGTAATGATCGAAAATTCTTGAACAAATTCACAGAACGAGAAGCGACATATGTTATTGCTTTTTATCAAAATGAATTATTGCCGAACATGGAAGTGAATGTGTTGTTAATTATTACTTAAGCTGACGTAATATGTTCATAAATATGTTAATTACAAATTATTTAATCAAGAGACTGATACACTAACACGTTGGCTCATTGAGTCAGTCACTTATTCACAGATTCACAAATATGCAAATTTCAATTTGCATAATCAGTAAAGAAATCGAAAGCAGAGTTAAATAGCATAAAGCCTGCAATCAGCTATACTACACCAAACGTAAACAAGACTGATAGAATTTCGATAACAAGCAGTCAACAAATAACTTTAGAAACTTATTTTTTAACAACAAAAAGTCCTTAAGGCTGCGAACGGCAAAAGGGTCACATGCATTTAAATTAAACATACATACATTTAAATTAAACGTATATTTAAATCCCAATTAATAAAAATATTAGTAATAAATAAATGAAAAATGTTATTTTCAACAACAAAATTTCAAAAATATACTATTCTTAATATATAACAAGTTATTTTATCAAATAGTACTACAAAATATAAGATGCAATAGCAAACTGTTATACGAAAATTTTATCAAATAAAATCATCAAGAAAAAACAAACGAACTTCCACTGCTTTACATTTTGAGATTTATAAAGAGACGATCTCACAGCTTGAAAATGGTACCACCCCAATATCGTCGAACTAATATTGGATATATCCTTAACCGTCTGGGACGGTATTTCCTGTCGCCGGAATCCAGTTACACACAACATCCATTAAACCTAAAGAACTGAGTGCTTTGCCTACAAGATTCTTCATAAAAATGCTCCCACTTGATTTCAAACAAATCTACGATGTTGAAATAGGATCGTGATTTCCTTCATTCTTGAATAAAAATATCAAGTGGAACTGTTTATATAAATAAAAACTATTATAACTGCACTCTTAAATCACATACAAATAGTATAACTTCCTTTCAATAGTTTTCCAATGTCCGGCAAAAGAAGGGTGGAATTTATATGGTCAACTCCGCGGAAGCTGAGTGACATTTACAAAGCAAAATAATAACATCTATAGTTTGTAGTCGAATATATAAAATATATGTCTTTTAAAATATTTTCTTCGGGATTTATTATCCGTTATTACGCTGAATTCAGTGTCTTAATGGAATATCCAAGATACTTCACAGAATTTTTTTAAAAAAGTTTAAAAAATATTAACTTACTGACTTTTATAATTTATACGAAAAGTGTCGTGCAGACTAAGGGGATAGAACGCTCGCCTCCCAATAAGGCGATCCACGTTCGAATTCCAGCGATGGCTGGTCTATACGAATTCCACACCCAGCTCGCACCGACCACAGAGCTGACGTAAAATACCCTCAGTGTTAGACAGATCATGGGTTGGAGTCCCCTTTCCACCAGGCTGACATTGTGTTTATGTAATGTGAATGGAGAAAAAAATTACAGACTATTGATATGCGCTGCAAAAATTAATAAAATATTTGATCACTATAATTTGAGGATACGCAAGCACAGACCCCTAGTTAAAATTTTATGGATAAATTAATTAATCTTATTATTAAGTTTTTAAATCTAACAACTCAAAATATAAAATAATCTTTAAGAAAATCGCATCATCATATCTTCCAGCTAAAGTGTGAGAAACAAAAAGCTATTATTAGCTATAATTTACCTTTTATTTAAGTTTGTCGAAATTATTTATGAGAAAAACGTCAAAAATCACTCCTGAGAATTAATCTAGTTTATTCTTTATCTAATTTTAGAATTCAATTTCTGCAGTTCATTTTCTACCATAACATCTTATACTTTAATATTAATGGCTTTTAAAATAGCTCTACGAAATTTTCTGTTTCTAGCCTCGGGAAAATACGATAAAAATGATAATTATTTTTTAAGAAAAAAAGAAAACTGATAAGACTGACTTGTCTTTAATTTATCTTTCCTTTTTTTCGAAAAAAAAAATAAGAAAAAGGAAACGATAAATCCTTAAAAAAAGTATCGTAATGTTTAACTCATTATAGCTGTGATTATTACTAAAATATTTTCGCAAGGATTTGGCAAATTAATTTCTCATCGGGCTTTTTTTTCTAGTAAATGTTGTCCAAGTACTTTTGGGATGAAGATTAATTTATAAAAAAAATTCATTTACCTTATTACCTAAAATTAATTTGATTTTAAGGCTACTTTTTGGTTGGATGGTGTGATATTTTTAAAAATTTACAGACGTAAAGAATCTGCAATAAACTTGAAATTTTGTCCTAATAATTAACCAAATATATATTTTAATTCTTTATTCTACAAATAAACTTGATGGGAAACAATCAAGTGAACGTACGCACAATACACAGGAAAAAATAGTTTAATATTGGCTTCTCTTCTTGACCCCACGAAAACCTTTACTGTTACCAACATTTACATTAACACAGCCGTTTTTTTTTTTTAAATTTTATTTTGTATTTTCTAAAGTTAGCAGAAGGTGTTATCACAAATCATAGGTAAGAAAATAGTTCATCGTTATTTAAAATTTTAAAAAAAATGGTGGGAAGTATACTTTCAATGGCCTTATAGATGGTTAATAAAACATTTCAAAGTAAAATAAATAAATTCTATTTTTCTCTAACCGCCATCAGTAGCCACTTGATTTGCCTTCACGAACTCACTGCCCTATGCACCATATGATCTTGCCGCTAAGATTGCTCAGAAAGCATGGCATCTCTTATTTTAATTACAATTCAGAGGGATAAAAATCGCTTAGAAGAAATAAAACAAAATTAGGAAAACAAATTAGAAGAAACATTTTCGAAAAATAAGATAATTTTTCTTTGTCGATTTTTTTTATTTTTGCAGCTTCTATTTTTTGATATTTAATAATTTTGTGCTTGCATTTCCTAACGATTAAAGCAATTCAAATCAAACAAATTTCGAGTTATTTCCGAAACAAGCACTATCAAGCTTCACAAATCATTGACCAATAGATGATTGAAATGTAAAAGTTACTACTAGACGCTCTAAATGTGGAAATGTCTAATTTACCGAAATACAAAATTTGCTAAGAATTGGATTTTATCGATTTTTATTTAATTTCTCGATATATTGCAACCACGACACTGGTCCAACAAATCAAAATAAAAAAAAATTATGTTATCTAAGAACTAAGCACCGCAAAAGTTCTTTTTATTTTCATTTTACAACAGTCATTGAACAGCCAATCCAATTTTTGGGGTTTGCGACCGCTAATATTTAACTCGGTGACCTTGTAGTTTTCAACCCAATCCAGAAGACAAGGGAAATCCTGGATCAGGTATTGGGAAAAATTTGCCTTCATGGAGGGTTTTTTTATGAAGTGGAGAGAAAAACCACGTTACATGGAGAGGAAAACGACGAAAACCTTCCACGGTTAGCCTGATGCCAAAAAACTTAAATATATGATCCATCTACCACTGAGGATATTTTACTTCAGCTCTGTGATCGGTGCATGCCGGATGCGGAATTCGTATCCACCAGCCATAGCTGGGATTCGAACCCAGTTCACCTCATTGGAAGGCGAATACTCTATCCTCTGAGCCATCAAAGCTCACAATTAAAGCACTGATAAAAGCAACATTCAAAGCTCGATTGTCTAAATGCAAAATTCCATATGAAAAGATTCGTGTTTGCTCAGAGGAAAGAGAGCGCACCACCAATAAGGTGAGCCGCATTCGAATCCCATAGATAGCTGATCGATATGACTTCCACACCCGGCTCACACCGACCACTGTGCTTACGAGAAATATCCTCATTGGTATCTATTTGTTAGAGTCCCCTTGCCATCAGACTAACCGCGGGAGGTTTGCTAATCCATGTAACGAAAATGTAGATTAGTTCCATCTAAACAGTACTCTATGCAGGTTAGTTTATCTTAATGCTTATTCCTGGAGCTCCCTTGTCTTCTGGAGTGGGTTTAAAACTACAAAGATACGGAGTTGAACATTGGTAGTCGTAAACTCAAAATTGGGTCAGATGTTCAACGATGATTATAAATTCTATATATATATTTCTCTTACACGGCACCAAAAAAAAGCCTCATTAAACTCCCCGAATGGCAACGTTAGAAAATCGACCAATGATTGCTGCTAAAAATGTCACATGCCAAATCAAGCTCAGGTGGCTCAACATATAGAGCTTTTAAAAACGGAAACAATAACCAGAGTGAGCATTATCAGGTTGTTCAATTCAGTGGCGCCCTCTATGGCCAAGAATTCGACTTCTGCCACATCATACGTCACACCTGTTTATAAGGCGGACGCATTCATACATCCATNTATCCTCAGTGGTAGACGGATCATGGGTTAGAGTCCCCTTGCCATCAGACTAACCGCGGGAGGTTTGCTAATCCATGTAACGTAAATGTAGATTAGTTCCATCTAAACAGTACTCTATGCAGGTTAATTTATCCTAATGCTTATTCCTGGAGTTCCCTTGTCTTCTGGAGTGGGTTTAAAACTACAAAGTTACGGAGTTGAACATTGGTAGTCGTAAACTCAAAATTGGGTCGGATGTTCAACAATGATTATAAAATGAAATATAATATCTTACTCAATTAACTACTGCATTTATAACTGCTTTAATAACATATATTATATGCCAAGTAAATAATATTCAGACACAATCTTAATTTTATAATGTTTATAATACGAGTACTTAAAATTTTTCTCCAGAAAATTATTGCTAATCTTCCAGAAATGCCTAACGCCCCCTAGAATTCTTCAACGCCCACATTTAAAACCTACGCACTAGCTGGTCGAAACTTAAAATTGCCTTCTTGCTTACGATTAGATACAGTATTTTATTTCAGGTCTCGGAACAAAGAAAAAATTTTAGATTAGCTTCAAAATTGTTCTAATGCTTTCTATCATTAAAAAAAAATTTATCAAACCTCAAATAATGCATATTTCAACGAAAGTTAATTAAAATATAACTGATATCAAAAAAATTATTTTAAATATTACCTCCCACGAAGAGTTTTTCTTTATTTTCAAAACCTTTGAGTGCAAAAGAAATGAATCAAAACTACGTGTTACTGAATTTTATTCACAGTATGAGAAAAGAAGATCATTTCATTTCTGATTTTTCGTACTTTTTTGGAGGGCATATCTGCAAGCACCATAAATAACTGCGGTCAAGTTCTTTACCCTTTCCACTCACGTAAAAAAGGAATGGTGGGCAGTTTGCGTCTCAAGCTTAATGAAGATGAAACGATGTGAACACATCCAATTGAGCTTCTGCGTAACTCACACTCTTTGTAGAACTAAGTATAGAGCTAGTTTTTCCAGAAGATGAATCAGCACGTGGTTCTAGTAGTTAACTGTCTTGTCAATTGTAGGTGAAAAGGAGAATTTTAAATTAAATAAGACAGAGCTTAAGAAATGTTAAGAATAAATAGAGTTCCTTTTTTTGCTGGTAATTTGTACGGTAGGTCCAAACAACTTTTTGTTTAAATGTAGTTTTTAACTCCAAAAAGAAACAAAAATATTCGAAATTTTAAACCTTTATCGAACTTTTTATATCATAATCTTTTTCATTATGGAGAACCTTTTTCTTCCGACTGAACTGAACTGACTAAGAGGTGGAAAAGGGGAGAAGGAATTTTAAATTTTCTTTTTATCTTATTTATTTATTTATTTTTTGTCGTATGCCTGTTAAGGCAGTGGGGGTGCGATTGTTTCTGTTTTTCAGTGGCGCCATCTATGACCAGGAATTCGACTTCTGCCATGCCATTCACACAACCACAACCCGTTTATAGGGCGGGTCACATTCACACACAAAGGAGAAAGGACATAGAACACCCAGAGAGAGAAAGAAACATCCATGCCTTGCCCGGGATTCGAACCCAAGGACTTTTCTGATGCAAGCACAGTTCCCTGCCCCCTACACAAGCCAGTCGGCATCTTATTTATTTAATATTTACAAATGAACTGGTAATTGATATTTACTCTATTTGGCAAATTCTTTCGATGAAAAAAACGGACCACCCTGAATAACTTTTGATCTAATGATTGGATTTTAGCGTTCTAGGACTCAGACTTAATGGCTCGAGGAGCTGACCTCAAATGTGCTAATTAGTAAGTGCTGACGATATTTTAAGATACGAAATCAGACACAAAAACGTACTTCCTTTCAATAAACATACAATTGTTTCGACGGATACAGATTTCTGACCGTCAGGTAGCAGCAATCTTGAAAATATGCTCACAATAGCTCTGACTCCAAAGTTTGGACCTCTTAATGTTAACGTATTTTGCAATACCTCACGATTTTGCGTATTTTGCTATATCTTACGAACCCTTAAAGTGAGTTTAAAAAAATTTCAAACGATTATAAGATTCATTTATCCAAAGATAAGTCCATGCAAAAAATAACTTTTAGTAAATATTTTTTTTTAATTATTTTATTTAAGAATGGTCGAAAAAAGTTTGAATTATAAGGTACACAATTTTCAGCATCATTTCAAAGAATGTAATTTTACATGACAAAATCGAAATTTGAGCGTATTCGGTCGAATAGTTCCTGAAAAATCGAATTTTTAGTATCTGACTTTTTTGTAATTAAATTTCTCAGGAACTATTTAAAAATAATAAAAAAACGAAGAGTAAACAAATAACTTGAGAGTTGATAAATTTAAATTCCTGTTTCATCAGGTTCTAGCTGAAAAATGTACAGATCTTCCAAATCTGAATCAAAGAATCTTTCTAACAAGGGCATTGTTAGTTTTTATGCATCTCTAAGAGAAAACAAAATTTGTAAAAGAGAAAGGACGAACTTTTCTTTAACTCACTCTATAACAATAAATATATCAAAGATATATTTTATAACCCTCATTGAACAGCCAACCCAATTTTTGAGATTACGACTCAACAATTCAACTCATCAATGTTCAACTCCGTAGCCTTGAACATTTGAACCCAATCCAGAAGACAAGGGAATTCCTGGACCAAGTATTGATGGGAGACATTCGTGGAGGACACTTTTAATGGAACTAACACGAATTTGCGTTACAATCTAGAGGAAAACCACAAAAACTTTTCACGGTTAGCCTGACGGTAAGGGGACTCTAAACCGTGATCCGTCTACCACTGAGGATATTTTATATTAGCACTGTGCTCGGTGCAAGTCAGATGTGGAATTCGAATCGACCAGCCATAGTTGGGTTTCGAACCCATGTCACCTAGAAAGCGAACGCTCTATGCCCTGAGCCATCCCTATCAAAGATATAAAAAAATCACCAAAATCAGAAAGAAAAAATTGTTGTCGTAGTTCATTTACGTCGCACTAGAGCTGCACAATGGACTATTGGCGACGATCTTGGAAACATCCCTGAGGATGATCCGAAGACATGCCATCACAATTTTGATCCTCTGCAGAGGGGAGAGCACCCCTGCTTCGGTAGTCCAATGACCTGCACGCGAAGTCGAGCACTTTACGGTAGAACAGTNAAAAAAATTTATAAACTGTCTAGATGTCTAAATTAGGGAAATAATAGTGCTTTATTACATACTCGAATTTCTTTTAGTAGCTTCAGAAAATTATGAACACCCCCCTTGAAAAAATTCTGCTTACGCCACTGTCAATGATATAATTTATAACCGTCGTTGAACAGCCAACCCAATTTCTGAGCTTATGACTCAACAACTCAACTCATCAATGTTCAACTCCATAGCCTTGAACATTTGAACCCAATCAAGAAGACTAGGGAACTCCTGGATCAAGTAGGGAAATTCGTGAAGGACATTTTTAATGAAACTAACCCGAATTTGCGTTACAATCTAGAGGAAAACCACAAAAACTTTTCACGGTTAGCCTGGGACTCCTCAGTGGTAGCCGTGATCCGTCTACCACTGAGGATATTTTACATCAGCACTGTGGTCGGTGCAAGCCAGATATGAAATTTGCATCGACCAGTCATAGTTGGGATTCGAACCCAGGACACCTTACTAAAAGGCAAACGCTCTATCCCCTGAGCCATCCCTATCAAAGATATAAAAAAATCACAAAACTCAGAAAGAAAAAATTATAAATAGCAAGAATTAATAGAATACCATAGCTGAGAACGCATTGAAAGACATGTTCAAAGTTTAAATATATCATCTTGGTACTTTCTGAGTATTCTGTGTCTAGCATTCTGTTATGATAAACCTGCAAATAAGAGTCAAAAGAAGTTGAACCTATACATCACACCTTTTTTCTATTCAAACATAATTTTTCATCCTGACTGATTGTTAGAAGACCAACTGAATGAAGCACACACACCATAACCCAATGCAGCACTTGAAATCAAACAACAGAACCCTTGAAAAGCCAATGTTCCAAACATGGAACATTAAGTTTTAAACTAATATTTCTATTTTAAAACTTTCAAATAAAATTTTGAATATAATGCCTAACAAAGGGATATATTATTTCTTCAAAAGCTTAGAAGTATTGGAGTCGTAATATTAAAAATAGATTTTTGGTGAATTATATCAAAATAGGATTTTAAATTCTACAATATCGAATTTATAAAATTCATAAGAATTTACAATTATGGAAACGGAAAAGTAAATGCAAAAATATTTCGAGAAAATTTCACCATCTTTAATTATTAATACTTACATTAAAATTTTAGATAAATAAAAATCTATTAGGACTTTAATTGTTCATTCATGTTCCTGTTCCAGTCTTATAGCATTAGCATGTAAACGGTTAATTCAAAAGAGATTTGTTAAAACACATACAAAAATTATATTAAACTGAACAACTTACATACATAATTGAATTAAATATAATTTAAAAACAAACACAATTAAATCTTTCTCTAAGGTAAAGAAAGAAAATCTATGATTGCTAATGGACTGAATTAACATACTGTTCATTAATTGAAATAAGTCTTCTGTAGAAAAATGACAAAAAACGATTTTATTTCAAATCAAATCATCTTCATTTTAAAAGATTAAAATATGAAGATTGAACTGTACCTAATTTCAATATTAAACCATTCCATCAACTTTATTTAGTCTCTCTTCCAATTTTTTAAATGTTTAATTCAAAAACAACAACTTATTAAATTAACGAACTATAAAATTTAAACAAAGGATATTGATTTTAAATGCTTTTAAGAATGGTCTTTAACTATTTTGCACACATATTGAAGATAAATATTTCTTTGCTAATTAAGATTTAATGTTTGAGTTTTAAAAACGGAAACTAAAATTCCATTAAAATTTTTAAAGAGCATCGACGAAATGGGCGAAATACTAATAATGTTTGCTTTCATCATAATTATCTCCACCTGCTACTAAAAATGATTAAAAAGAAAATATGATATTGATTTTGTTTTACTTATTGCAAAACTCCAAGAAATGTTTCTGACATTGTAATAAAAATAAAAAAATTATTTTGTGAAATGCGTTTTACTTCATAAAAATGAGTTTTCATTTCAATTAATTACTACGTGAAAAGTAATGGCAACTTTTCTATTAGTTTTTAAGAAGAAATTTGAAAACATACATTAATTAAAATTTTATTGAAACTTATTAAGAGAAATCCATTTAATATGAAATTAATAAATAATCGTAAGTGTAAGGATTTCTTATAAAATATTTACAATTGGGTACTTACAACTCGAAAAGAAGACGATCACTGATACACAGACACCTGACCTATGACCTAAGTTTCAGCTGATCGCTTATAAACAAGATGGCGTGTTAAAGTCGAGATAAATTTCTTCACATAACGTAGAATATTAATTAACGTCGATCGAATAGTTCTTGAGAAATTGAATTTATGTCAGATGTCGATTTCTCAGGAATGATTCAACCGATTTGGCTCAAATTTTGTATTTCGCCATATACAATTACATTGTTTATAATGATTCAAAAAATTTTATACCTTCGAAATAAATAAAAAATTTTGACCATTCTTAAATAAAATAATAAAAATGTATATTTACTTAAAGTTATTTTTTGCATGGAATTATATTTGGATGAACAAATTTTATAACACTGTCTAAAAGTTTTTAATTCGCTTAAAAATTTCTCAAAATACAGCAAAACACGCAAAAAAGTAAAATTAACATTAGGGAATCCAAACTTTGGAGCGTTCTCCCGACCAAAATTTTGGTTACCTATTTCCCTGATTGCGGGTACCTCCCATAGTTTTGGAGGGTCAAAATTTTGAATTTGTCGTAAAAAAGGTAAGTTTATTGCAAGAAAGTACGTCTTTGTGTCCAATTTCGTACCTTTAAATAACTTCTGCACTTATTAATTAGCATATTTAATCATTAGGATCAAATCTGATCATTAGGATAAAACAGTATTCAGGGTCGCTTCATTTTTCCTCGAACTGTACATAGTATTAAAAAGTTCTTTAAAGTTTTATAAATCTATTTCATTCTAAGCATTCTGCATAATTTTTGCAATTAATTCTGGTGAGTATGTTGACAACTATTCACATAATTTTTGTTACCAAAATCAGCCAAACGCTTTCAATAGCATTTAAGTCTGAATCGACGAATTTGTAATTTAAAAGGTGTATGAAACCAATTGCTTCTCACATTGACGTAAATAATGAACCACGTGTTTTTCTTAGATTTACTTTAATATTATAGTTGGAAGTTCATTGTATCAAAAGAAAGATTAGCTACACACGCAGCATGACTCAAAATATCATATTCCGATTTAACCACAATTTTCCCTTGAATTAATAGATAAATTCAAATTTATTCTGTTATTTCTTGTTGAGTTGTCATTATTTATGCTAACACTATGTGGTGATATTAGGGTACCTATCAGTTTCGGTGGGTGTTAAAAACCTATTATTACAGTACCTATATTAGGTAAATAGATTGGATTAAAAACCTCTCATTACCACAGTGGTTCTAACGGCAATACGTACAATTAATTAAGCATTACTGGCGTTAATAATAGTTTGGCGATTTTTGCGACCATCGAGATAAGTATTATCAGTTCGAATGATTATAAAATGATGATGATGATTATAAAATTATTGATTATAAAATGATTATAAAATGATTGAAAAATGATTATAAAAATTTTAGTAACGTTACTGATTATTTTCGAGAATTGGAATTTATTTTAGCGATAGGTACAAAATCGGTAAAAAGTATTATCCTTATATGAGAACTTATTCGTGTACAAGAAACATAAAAAATTACCTTACTAATATTAACACCAATGATATTTAAATAATTTTGGCAATAAGTACAAAGTGAAATAAAAAAAATAAATTTTGTACTGAAAAGATAAATTAATGTAATAAAAGAGCTATTAGGTATCATTATTTATTACTGACGCTAATTTAGTCATACTTACTACTAGTTTTATGGTAATTAAAGTTTGTAGTAGTAACTAAATGTACTAATTAATACCAAGATAGGTACTGTATGAATAGATTTGTACGGACAACCAAAAGGGACCAAAGAAAATTGTTAATTATGTAGTTTCTGAACTATTAGGAGATTATAATTAGCAATAGTATTATACCAAATGATACTGAATATAATTACTCTTTATTTTTAAAAGATGAACTACTGTACTTGGATGATAGGAGGAAAAACATGTTTTGCTTAATCTGTAGGAAGAGCAATAATAAATAAAGAAAAATTATAAAATAATTTTTTTTAAAAAAGAAAAAACTAGCTTAATGACTTGTGCTTAATTGTGTCGGTATGTGTCATTCAGTTTTGTGCAAATCGGTAGTACTGATCAATACAGATTTATTAATAAGTTACTTTTTATCGCCCCTTACGAATACGGCTAGTAATATAACAAAGTAGCACTACATTTTTATTAACATAGAGGGATTCTGTTAGTGTATTCATTGTTAAAATTTCGTTTCAAATGAAACAGAGCAATTTGCGATTTAAACAATTATATGAAATAAGGATTTTCTTTGTTGTTGTAAGCATTCAACAATGAATCAAAATTAAAAGAGATAAAACAATGAAAAAAATATTTATCGGTCCCGTAACAATAAAAAAAAATCACTTTCTTTAAAGCTTTTGAGTTGGTTGGGCGAATTTTTTTCAACTGCTCTTTGTGCTACAATTTGTCGCTATGGCGAAAATTTATCGGTTTCTTTGTAAAAAACTGTAAGTAGAAATATTTAGTTCATTCAATTTATTTCACTTGCAAAATTATAACACTAAAATATTTTATCTCACCCAGCATGCGTAATGCAGGCGTATATATAACAATTTAAATTTTTCATAACGAACAATTTAATGTATTTTAACTCTGTGGCTTCTTTAATTGAGGAGGAAATAGTATTTTATAGCTTGATGTGGTATTTCTTTGTTTTGCAAGCATAACACTTACAAACACAAACTTAAAAATGCATATAGTTTGTCAGGGAATTTCAACAGCATTGCATTAATTATTAGAATAATTGAATAGGGTAAACTAACCAGTGAAGGAACACTTAAGCTTCGCTTGCCTTTTAAGAAATCATATTAATTTCAAAATTCGTAATTTTAGTTAAATGACAGTGTCAACATATGTGTTATTAATTGCAAATTATGTAAAAAAATTTTAGAGAACTTACATAATATTGTTTTAAAGTTTTGGAGGTTCAAATAACAAGTAACATCACGTCAACATTGTACC
>NC_092205.1:83513625-83519200 GCF_043381705.1 Parasteatoda tepidariorum | reverse complement strand
TTTTTTTTTTTTTTTTTTTTTTGAAAAATAAAAAAAATATCAAAAATTTTGAATCATACACTTTAGTGATCATTTTAGCTTGAATTTGTTTGAAACAGATTTTTTTCACTAAGTGATACGACAAGAAAACCATTTTTTACATCAAATTTTTATATTTTTTTGAATATAACAATTTTCAATAGGAAGGAAAATTTTTTGCAAAAAAAGTAACAGTTTTTTCATTTTTGAGTGAATTTTAATAATTAAAAATATTTATAAAAATTAAAAGTATTTTATTTTCAGAAAATATTACTGATGAATTCTAGGTTTACTGATAAAAAAAAAATTAGTGCTTATGTTTATAGAAAAATTTCGTCATTTGCCATTAGGATGTCTAAATAGGCGTGCGGCTCCTTTATTATTCAACCTGCTGCGCAAGTGGCCCTTCATTCAAAAAGGTTGTGCATCCCTAGTTTAGACAGTAGAGCTGCCAAAACTTTGAACCTAATCACTTTAATTTGGACCTATTAATGGTGATCACGAGAACTTTTTAAGTAACTTGAAAATTACACACAATTATAAAAATCATTTGTCCAAAAAAAAACATAAAACAAAGTTGAATAATTACTTAAAAAATTTTAATAATTATACCATTTTCTAAAATATTTTAAAGTCGAAAATTGATCCAAATCAGCCAAAACGGTATCAAAAATAAAAGTTTATAAAAGTCGCATTTTTAAAATTTGACGATATTTTAATATTCCAACTTAAAATAACGCCTGATTAATTATTAAATAGCATAGATAAGTTTAAGCCCTCAAATCATTGAGACTGAGTTCCAATGTGTGAAAATCCGAGCTAAGATCAAAAGTAAATTAGAATATCCACATCTTCTATTTAGCGGACTGTACATAAAAAAAATTTTGTAAGTGGATTTTATTTTAACACAATTAATGAATTCTTATTACTTATCAGGAAAAAGAATGGCGATCCTGATATGGAAGCCAAAAACCACAACATCGGTGGAGAGGAGGAAGGAGATTGGAAAATTGGGAAAGCTCCCATAATTCCTCAAATGATAAAAGAGATGGAAAAGGAGATTTTGGATGAGACAATTGCAGCCAAAAAACATCATGTTTGGCGCGTATTCTTCAAAAAGAAGAACAGAAAAAATTTAAAAGGGGAAAAGAATCCTCATGATGAAAAAATGACATGTGTCAATGGAAAGACAGCTTTGCCACTAAAATCAGCAATGACATTTGGTGGAATATATGGAAATGGTCCGGAGAGGAGCGCTGAGCAAAGAATGCAATTATACTTTGCAATTATGAACAATTTTGGCAGAAAAGAGACTGCTGTTTGAACTATGATGTAAAGGCAAAAAATAAATTGGCAGGAAAGAGACTGCATTTATTTGGCAGAAAAAGACTGCATAATTTTGGCAGGAAAAAGACTGCTATTTCAACCATAATATAAATTCAAAAATAAATTGGCAGGAAAAAGACTGCTATTTGAATTATATTGCAAAGGCAATACTAAACTGGCAGGAAAGAGACTGCATAATTTTGGCAGGAAAAAGACTGCTACATAAATTATATTGTAAAGGCAAAAAAAAAAAAATATATTTAAAGACACTGCATGATTTTGACAGGAAAGAGACTGCTGTTTGAACTCTAGAGTACTGTTGAATAATGAATGTATTGTATATAGTCTATTTTTTTCTATGATTCTTATATCAATGTATCTCAAATCTATAAACAATTTTTGGCTTAAATAAATATATCAAAATTCAGTTCTATTATTATTTATTTTAAAATTATAAAGCTTCTATTTTTATTCAGACAAATAGTCAATATAGTTTTTCTATAGAAAGGACTCCCCTCGCCATGAAGTCTAAAGCAGCTGCTATGGAAACAAGAAATAGCGCATTTCAAAAATCGAAGTTTCTCCCTCCATCGATTCCTTTGCTCTCGTCGATCCGAGCTAAGATCTGTCTTAAATATTGGCCCACCAACTTTAAATAATTAAACCTCGTAACCATAGTCACCGCCACTGCTCCAGATGAATCGCTAGGGGAATTCTTTCCATAGACAATATAGAAGCATGATTGTATTAGTTTCGTAAATTCCTAATAGTTACTAAGTATATTACAATAACCTAACGTAGATATTGTAGAAATAGGATTTTTTACGACCAACTGAATCTTCGATTAACGAGAGTTGGATTTGAGCAAAAGCAAAATGCCAAATGATGCTAAATTTAGAAATTTATTTATATGGAAAGAGTTTTAAAAAACATGTTTTGCTT
This sequence comes from Parasteatoda tepidariorum, assembly GCF_043381705.1. Classification (NCBI taxonomy): domain Eukaryota; kingdom Metazoa; phylum Arthropoda; class Arachnida; order Araneae; family Theridiidae; genus Parasteatoda; species Parasteatoda tepidariorum. The sequence goes on along the minus strand of NC_092205.1, from coordinate 83,516,914 downwards.
AATCTAATAGCGTGAAACAGCCAAAAAGGGCAACAAATAATAATAAATAAATAAATATTTAGCTTAATAAGTTGTGTTGGAATATGTCTTTTAATTAATTGTGTTGGAATATGTTAGTTTAGTCCATTATTTCAGCAAATTAGTGCAGGATTAGTGATCAGTACAGATTTATTGATTTTTTTTTTCCCTTACGAAGAGCGGATATTAAGTTAGTATTTAATATTATGGGTTCATTCTTAGTGCATGCGTATAGTGAAAATGAATAAAATAAGCAGACTTATATAAGTCTGATATGGTTCTTAAAAAAGTACTGATTTAAGAGTCGAGACTAATTATCAGAGAAACATAATCCTTTCTTCTTGAATAGGGTCATTTTATTTTAATACGAATTAATAAGGTTGGTGAGAAGTATTTATGGAATGTTTTATAAATTCATATCCATTTTATAATTTGTTCAAAACAGTATTTTAAAAAAAAATTCATGTTTTACTACATTTTCATTTGCATTATATAAATAATTTCATTTAATAAACCGAAATATTAAATAAAGTATGGCTTATTGATTGGATATAAATATAATTATTACTGGTAAAAAAAATTAATTAAAAATGTGATTCTCCTACAAAACCCATGGGTTCAGCAGCCTGTAGCGTATCAATCTATAGTAAGAAACAGTTCTTTGTTTTATTAAAAAAACGTTTATTTCACACCACAACAAATACAGTAACAAATATAAAGTACCCGTAACGGGATAGTTAAATCTTATAAAGCAAACTAGAAAAAGTGCCCGTAACGGGATATATGAAAACTCAAATTCCACAACAGCAACTAAAAAGGTCTTCTAATTTTATCGTCTGCTTTTATTTAATTGTTTATTTCTTTATGTGTTTAGCTTATTTTATTTATGCTTTTGTTAGCCCGTTATTTCTTTAATATTTTTAGACTTTAAAAGCCCTACACTACAACTGAGATATGGTAACTTATGACCATATAAAAGTAAATTAAATGAAATTACGACTTTTATAACACCACATTACCAATCATAATTAAAATAACTATAAATGTTTTTTTTAATTAATTAAAACCCATTTCTTATTAATGACTTGAAAATGAACAAAATATCTTTTTTTTCCCATCTTGCACGGAAAAAAAATCACAAAAAGCTTTTACTTTAATGATAATAAATACGAATGAAAATTGAAGTCAAAAAGTAATGAAATATTTAATGGAACTTCCAGAAAAAAAATAGAATTTTTATTTAAATATCCACATTAAGGATTTAGCAATAAAAATATATATATGAAAAGGGCTAAGAAATAATATCAGCATTATTCTTTCAATTTTAAGCATTAATATTTTTTTCAAGAATTTATAGAGAGTTAACTATTAAATTTGCTACCAGTCGCAATACTCCAAATCGGAAATCATTACTGAAATTGTTTTTCAGCTTTGTGAGAAGTGCTCTGAAATAAAATGAAAGAATTCGCCAAATGATTCGAATTTATAAACCTAGGCTTAGGCAATTTTGTTGTAATAAGTCGAGTTACTCTAGGGTGAAATTCCACTAGATCGTTAAGTCTTTATTTTATTTTTTTGGTGCACAAGTTAATTTAAACGTAAAAAGTTCTTGGGAAAAATTATCAATCATAAAAATCAATTTTCTTCTTTTGAAACATCAAAAAGTTTTGAATCTTTTCACGAAATTAATCTCAGAAAAACGCATATGGTATGATTAAAATTTTGATAATTGCTTTTTACTATATTTTCTATTATTGATCATGATTTTTATATTGGGCTGTTCGGTAATTTCGTTTTTTCCAAACAGAGAACTTAATTTAATTTTTTTCACAGCCCAAGTCACACTTAAGCCACATAATCATTATGTGCCCCGTAAATGTTGTAACAAACTTTTAGGGGGGCAGGGCACATCATGAGGATTAAGAATTACCTTGGAAACCATCAGCGACAATTTCATCTTACGCTGCTAGGGACGCTTTCCTCATAAGGACATTTTCTTCGTGCGCCTTTGAACTTGCACTTTTATTTTTTCTAAAATATTCTAAATTCATGTTACTATTTTATTTTTATAACCGTCGTTGAACAGCCGACCCAATTTTTTGGGTTTACGACTGCTGGCGTCATTGTTCAACTCCGTAGCCTTGTAATTTTGAGCCCAATTCAGAAGACAACGGAACTCATGGATCAAGCATTAAGAGAAATTTGCCTTCCTGGAGGAGTTTTTTCAGAGAACTAACCTGCATTTGCTTTACATGGAGAGGAAAACCACGAAAAACTCCCACGGTTAGGCTGACGGCAAAGTGACTCTAAACCATGATCCATCTACCACTGAGGAATGTTATTATAAGTTATTGTCAGGATAGGAGTTCCATTAAAATTCTCAGAAATACTGTTTTATCGTAATTTTATGCTTAGGTAGGCTTGTTCAGTTAATTGCCAAATCATTTAATTACGATAAAACAACTAATACTCTACCTATTTGAAAGTAGTTTTTGACAATAATTAAAAGAAAACAAAAAATTAAAATAATTTAGATAAATGAAAGTACCTGATGTTCAAAGGCACATGATATAATACATATATAGATAGATATGGAAATGACATAGGCATTTTTTCTTTCTAGAAAATGTTTTTATATAGATTTTCATTGTAAGAAACTAAGCTGTCAGAATAGCCATGTTATCAAAAAAAAAATTTTTTTAATTTCAATTGGATTACAGTTAATTTCTACCTATTCAATATCAATTTTGCAAAACCGCCTTACACTTTGCAGGTTTATTTAATAATAATCAGATTCATCGCCATCTGAGGAACAGTCCGAAAAATCTACAACATTATCATTATCAAAACTAAAATCACTTTCAGAATCTGATAAATCATCAGGAATATATACTATGTCTATCTGTGAACGTTTTCTATCAGCCGTTTCTGATTAGAAAAAGGCGGCAAACATATTGGAAGTTATAGCGATAAATGACGTACCTTCAAATGACATAATTTAATGGACGACTAACGACATCTGTTGGTCAAAACCTAAACTAAACGTCTACTGCTGTATATAAATATTTCGCTGTACATAATTATTTCACTGGTTTAACGGTGAAAAAGCTGGATGCACTCCTCAATAAACGAAGATAAATACATACCCGCGATTTCGCCCGTGGAAATCACGGGTCAGAGGGTTGACATTAACAATCCATTTTTTTAAAGAACTAAAATAGATAGTAATTAATAATTTTTCTGTTTCTCTTCTTTTCATATATATATATAT
>NC_092205.1:83509992-83512315 GCF_043381705.1 Parasteatoda tepidariorum | reverse complement strand
TGGCACGAAAATGTTCACGATTCAATTCCATTTTTTGAAAGAGAAGAACTTTTCAATTTACTGTCAACAACACAAATGAAGCTATAATGGTAAATCGTCTGCTGAATTTATGTTTAAAAATATCAAACTTTCGATTAAAATCGTCTGCGGTCGCCTAGCAACACTTACTGATGCCAAGGCCAGAAATATAAATAGCAACCCTCGTATTATAAAATAACATTAATAAATCTAGTGATCGCGAATTTAACAGAGTATTTTAAGCTATGATCGAAACTTTAATTATTTAAGTTTCGGTAAAACTTCAGTTTTAAGAAATTCTTTGTTGGGGCATACACTAGTCTTTTCCATGTCGTAATATCACATTAAAAATTATTTCGATCTAATTGTAGCCAAATAAAAAACAGGGCAAATATATCTCATTAATTAAATAATTCTTCGGCTACGAATTTGAATTGCAGCAAAGTTATTACTTTAAAATATAAGTTAAAGAAAAAATGAGGAAAAAAACAACTTTTTTTTTCTAGCGAACGATCTTTTAAATATTCGAAATTACTTTACTTTTCAGATAATCAATTTTACACTTTTGTGTTTGCCTCAGTAGTTCATACATTCTAGTCGAAGTTAGGAAAAAAAAATTTCTTCTGTATAGTCTTCCCGAAGCTTTTTTCTTTAACAAATCTGCGTAAAAAAAAAAAAAAAGTTATCGCACGTGAATGAGAAACTAGCAAGAAAAAAAAGGGGGTGCTAGTAAAAGCGGAATAAATCTCTAGTTACGAGATTTTGAGTAAACAGCAACGAAATTCAAATTTAAGATTAATAACTCCGAGAAAATTTTGTCGAATTATAAATTATTGATTCGAGGAAAACCGCGAATCATTGCTCCTGAGACTCGTAGAATTCAGCGAAGGAATCACATGCCTGTGTATGTTCACCTGATAAAAGAAAACTATTTCCGGAGATAAATGATCTAATGTTAAACTTTTAAGAACAAAGTGCGAAAACGCAATGACATTTTGCTGAATTCATAACATGTATGGCAACCAAGTCAATGCAATTCATTTCAGCGACATTCAATAGTCTAATGTTGAACTTTTAAAGAGGTTAGTCGTAGAACATGTTATGTGGCATTTTAAAGAGTTTTTAATATATGGAACAACATTATAAAATTCTTTCTGGAACAAACGTTCAAAACTTTTGAAGAACCTATAGGTGAAATGTCACATATAGGTGAAGAACCTATATGTGACATTTCAGCGAATTCATAATATATATATTACGGTAAAAACTTAAGGTCTGGTAAATCTTAGATTTTACCAGTAAAACTTGGCTTTTACCAAAGTTGCTGGGTAAAAGTCTGCAGTATGCTTTAATAAGATTCAATTTCGGCTTTTTACCAAGTCTTTGTGGTAAAACCTAGTACTTACCAAGCCACTTTGGTAAATCCCTGTTCTTTTCATAAAAACTAGAATTTGCCATTCTTTTGGTTTTTTACAAGTACAAATACAGAATACATTTTACAGATTAGTACTACAGTCAAACCCCGCTATAGTGAACCTTCAAGGGACCGAAATTTTGGTTCACTATACCCGGGAGTTCACTATATCCGTTACTCATGCAATTTAACTAATGGCTCCCAAACTCTTCCCTTTTATTGCACATTATTCAAATAAATGACTGAAAAATATTATGTAATAACAAAAAATGTGTTATTTTTCATTACTCTTCGTCTTGCGTGCAACAAAACTTTTAATTTTTCGATGATGAGCAATCCTCAACATCAGATATGGAAACACTTCTTGACTATCAGATAATTTTTCCTGAATTTCTATTATTCCGCTTTTTAAACCTGTCTAACCTGCAATTCGAGCATATAAAAGTAGTCTCATAAAATCGCTTAGCAAATTCATCGACATTTGTCCAGATACTTCGATTGGTGAACCACTTCAGTAATGCTTCTTAACATCCTTGTGATCTGCTTTTTTCAGCCATCTAAATTTTTTTCATGAGTAGAAATTATTAATTGCCTATTTTTCCATATGTTACATATGTACTTGGATAGTTTATATTCCCTGCAAATATCAACTTGATTGCATCCATTTTCAATTTTTTCTGATTATGCCCATCATTTTATCATCAATGGAGAACGTTTTACGTTTACTGCTCACCATAGTTAAATTTGAGACACTTGTTTGCAGGATTTTTTTAACTGAACTGAGAGCAAAAAGGAGTTGAAATGAGGGCCTTATCAACACATATTAGTGTCCCACCCTATGACCAATAATGAATAATTACTCATTCCCTCTGACAGAAAATGCATATTGAT
>NC_092205.1:83382830-83509802 GCF_043381705.1 Parasteatoda tepidariorum | reverse complement strand
TAGGACACAATCTTAAGCCGAACATTTCGTTCACTATATCCGGGAGTTCACTATAAACCGTGTTCACTATAGCGGGGTTTGACTGCATATATATATATATATACTAACTTGCAAAACGAAATATTTTTTAAGATAAACAATTATTTAATGTTAAACTTTTGAAGATTTTAGTAGTTAAACATCTCAAGACAATACATTTTTGAATTTGTGAAACTTAACTTCATGATAGATACAAATCATACAAACGGCATTACAAAGCATAATTTTTTCATTAAAAATTGTCTTTTTTAAGCATTTGAAAAAAAAATAATAAATAACTAATAAATTAATATTTTACACTAACAAAATATAACACATCCATAAATGAGGAACTTTTTCAAAGTGTCATTTAAAATGTCCTATCCCCAAACTTTTAGTTTGTTCAGCCATTTAAAAACAAACAAAAAAATAAACCAGAAACAAATTTACTCCATTGTTTTGTTTAATTATTCATCATATTTGAAAAAATCAATTACATTTTTTTCCTTCAAAATAATGCCTTTGTGCAGAAATTCAAATACTATTCATGAGCAATATTATACAATTATGATATTCAGTTGCGTAGAAACACTCTGTATTGCTGGATCCACAATATATATTTATTTGGCAGTGAAAACAACTAGACTAATGCCAGGTCATTGTCTATCATTTCCTAATTCGTCCACTTGAATAACTTTGCAATAAGAAACTACGCTGGGACATTTGGTAACAAATCTATAGAAGTCATATACATTCAAAAATGTAATTAAGATTAATCAAATGTTTACAGGCGTAAGTGGTTTATTTTTACCTCCTTTGCAAAGTAACCAACTTTACTTTTGAAAATTGGTACATTTCTATGGATATTTCTTCTTATATACATATTTTTATTTAATATTAAAAAGAGAGAAACTTGTTGGAAAGCATATAGGTTGGAAGACAAAAATGTAGGAGCAAATTCACCAGAGGGTTATACAGCATGTAAAAAATATTTGAAGAAAAAGAAATCAGGCTTATTTACAGTGTAAAATCAGAGAGTGAAAAAGATAATTTATGCAGGTGGAATAGTAATTAATTTCTGAGTTTTGATACACTAACTTTCACACTAGTATTTAGCTCTCTCGTAGCGCAGCATTTTAACACTAGTCTAGCCTTATGGTAATGCTGATTTAAAATCCTGCCAAGTAGTAATATCTGATTTTGACATCATGACGGATATATTAAATGCAATTTTTGCATACGGATTGTGCATGAAGCTGATCCTTATTATGCATGAAGCTGATCCTGTGCATTGTGCATGAAGCTGATCCTTAAGTTCTGAATTGTTTGACGAATCTCTTTAATCATAATTTATGACAGTATAATTACTAAGTAATTTTCACAAAAAATAATAATCGTAAAACAATTTATAAAATTAGATAACAATTTAAATAACTTTATATTAAAATGTAGCGTAGAATTACGTAACAAAAAAAATTTTTTTTTTTAGTTTTAAACTCTTAACTTAGAAAACAATTAAACAGGGTGCGTAGCCAAATTATTCAACAAAAAATAAGCACCTCTTAAGCACTTTTCAAGCACTCAAAAGATATTTTAAGCACTATAAAAAAGTATCATAATTGGGCAAGGTTGGAAAGCTTTTGACAATTGACGGTTTTATCTAGTTTCAACCATCATGTCAAAAAAAAAAAAAATTGGCATTTTTTTTGACAGATGTTAAAAATCATGAAGTTTTGAATCATATAAAACAAGGAGTTGAATGAATTGTGAAAACGTTGAATAGAAAAATGTGAACTGAGTCTTTTGGCATAATTTGCAGCTAAAATCAACACGGTAAAGGAAAAATCTCATTTTGAAAAAGGGAAAAGTAAGCACCTTTAAGCACTTTTTAAAAATGCTACGCACCCTGTTAAAATCAAAAGCGTAATAATAGTAGCACAGGTAAATTATCATTAAATTAGGATGCAAAAATATTTATAGGAAAATACCTTTATGACTTTTATTCCTTTTTTCTTAATGACAACTAAACCAATATGAAAAACAAGGTAGAAAAATTGGATCCTACCATGTAATTTCTTCGGTTAATTCATAGCAATGGAAAACTGTGTTAGATCTGTATGATTTTATATTATACAAAGTTTTTAATGCCTATCACTTACAATAAAAAATTGTATGATGATACACCCTTATTTGGCAGGATTCTAATTCCGCTTGATGTATAAATGCCAAACAATCGTGAGAGAAAAGCCATAGAATAAAGATAGTGTTTTGGATATAAACAATAAAACATTACCTTTGAAACCACATCTAATTTATCGTTAATTTTAGAATAAATCTTAAAATTAAATAACTAGTTAAAAAAATAATGATCAATCACAAATAAAATTTCAGACAAACAAAGAATTAAGTTGAATCTTTTTCACTTAAATCAAATACGAAGCACATAAATTTTTAAACCAATCTGCATATGATATAAACAGTCATAGATCAAAATGATGAATTATCCATGGAGAAAGTTGGAAGGTAATACTTTCCATAGATTATAATAAAACATGTAGAAAGGTTATTGATAGCTCAAACATTAATGGAAGTTAAAAGTTTGGTTAGGAAGAGAACTTTGAGTTACCTAAAATGACTTGACTTACATCTAGCTAACGTCATCGCAGAAGAATACACATTTTAATAATTCACATTAATTAGTATCACCCAAAAACATCACAGTGATCAGTTCCCTAACACTGGCAGAAGCCTAGAAATGGGCATAGTTCAGAAGTTATAAAATTATAATATTACAAACACTATTTTACATTCAAAACAAACATACATATATAACATTTGGATGAAATAACGCTTTAAAAATGTCAATGTTTACAAAGCAAAGATTTTCTTAATAACTCTTAATTAAAAATTTGCTTAAAATATAATGAAAAAAATTCCAACACTTATCTGTTATTTTAATATGTACAGATAATATATACACATATATAGTAGAGCCTCAATTATCCAAAGGCAATTTACAGGATTGTGTTCCCACCTTCTGCTAAGGAAAAAAAAAATGTGAAAATTAACTTTTAGTTTTCAGAATATGTGAAAATAGAAAATGCATTTTTTATTTTCAGAATATCTGGAAGGGGCCAAAATATAGCCCTCTTTGTCCTAAGGCAACCTTGAAAGAAACCTCTTCTTACTGCCCTGTTTCAATGTGGGTGGCAGGTAGTTTCTAATAAAGTTTCAAAAAATTACATTTTTAAATATGCCATTTGTAATATGCTATAAACATGCACTACTACAACAGCCAATCCTGAAAAAATTTGAAGGGAAGTTACTTAAAAAAATAGTTGTTTCTTAAAGTTGTCCAGTTATCTGGATTTTTCCTTATCCGGATCGGCTCTGGTCTCGAATGGTTCGGATAATCGGTGCCCTACTGTGTGTGTATACAGTGCACAAAATAAAAAAAACGGACCACCCTAAATAACTTTTAATCAAATGAATGGATCTTCACGTTCTAGGACACAATCTAAAGAGTTTGAGAGGGTGACTTTAAGTATGCTTATTAGTTAGTGCAGACGATATTTTAAGTCATGAAATCAGACACAAAAGCTTATTTCCTCTGAATAATTATACCTTTTTTTTTTTTGACAAATTCGGATGGGTAACCGCAACCTGGGAAATATGGTCCCCATAGTTTGGTCAGGAGAGCAGTCTAAAGTTCAAATCCCTTAAAGTTAATTTTATTTTTTGTTTGTTTCGTATTTTTTGTTTTGTTTATTTTGTTGAACTTTTTAAGCGAATTGAAACATTTTTGCACACAATTAAAAAATTTGTTAATCTAAAGATAATTCTTTGTAAAATAAAACTTATAGTAAATATTTATTATTTTTTATTATTTTATTTAACAATAGTCAAAAAAGTTTTGAAATGTAAAGTATAAAATTTTTCCCATCATTTTAAAGAATGTCAGTTAATGAATGTCAAACTACGTTTTTGCGCCAGATTTCATAACTTAAAATATCGACTGCACAAACTAATTTGCATATTTGATGCAACCTCCTTATATCATTAAGATAGTGTCCTAGAATGTGAAGACCCTATCATTAGATCAAAAGTTATAAATTGTGGTTTCTTATTTTGCACTCTGTACATTATATGTAATTTATTTTTACTATTTTGTTTCTGACCCATACTTATTATCATTTTGTATGTTATTATGTTAATACAAAATATTTGGTTTTCGAACTAAAAAAAAGTGGTGCCAAGGAACTCTTTTGAATATTAAGTATGACAAATTGGATGTGACGAAGCAATCTTAAAATAAAAATAGCCTACAAAACAAATAATATTTTCTGAGATTTTCTAGTTACTAGAAATTACAATTTAATACCTAGTTTTCAATTAACTTATACAATACTGATACTTTATACAGATTTACACTAAAATTATACTCTAACTCTACCTTCCATTCTTTCTTTTTTTTTCTAAAACAACGAAAAAATATATAATTCATATATTTAAATTCTATAGATACCTAACATTTGATTTTTGATAACCTAACTAGCAATACTATAGATAATGTACTTAAAACTCTAAAAACTAAAACACCATAGAGAAATTGTCATTGTAGAAGTAAATCGGAAAACATATTTTAAATGGTTATGTTAAAAAAGTGTAACAAACAATATTTTAGTGCAGCAAATAACCATATACAAAATCAAAATATTTTGAAGATTACATTGATAAAACTGCACAATATAAATTTCTAATGCTTCACTAATGTTAAAATTTTCTGATGCTTACTAAGGAGATATTGTATTTGAATTTATTTACAATTCATATAAACTTTTATACACAGGTTGCACACAATTATTCACAACAAAATATGTTTGAGCATTTATGACATTATAGAAGGAACTGATAAATACCATGAAAATAGAATACCTAAATCTAGCACAAAATCACAAATTAGTTAATATTAGTTAATATTTATCACAACAATAACATAATTTAATTCACTGTCTTCAACTACGAAAAAATATAGAACATATTTGAAAAAGAGGTGATAGTAGACTAAAGTAAGAGTTTCTTACTCTATGTGGAAATGTAATCTGAACTTGACCCCCGATAAAAAAAAACTGTGACAATACTCTTATATATATAGAAGTAAACTATATCTTTTTCAACAAAAAAAGTTCAATAGTTATTATATAGTTCAATAGTTAATATATGTTAAGAAACTCTAGCATTGAATAAAAAATTTAAATTTGCAAATCATTATAACAAAAAAAAATATATGTACCTTGTTAATCTGAACTGTTCAGGCAGAAACTTGTGAAATATCAACATAAGATATGAACGTTCAAAACAATTTACTGTAAATTTGTAAAACAAAATATTATTTTTTTTTAATCTAAATAATTTTGTAAATGGCAGCTCAAATGTTTTGCAGATTTTAGACCTTAAACACCCCTGATTTGAAAATATTGTAATAAACTACAATATCTAACTGATATGTAAACTAATGATTTCTATCATTAGATTTAAAATTTTAAAATTAAGATCAATAGAAATTAAATGCCTTTAAAATAATTATGCAGAAAAACATGAGAAAGCACTGAAAAATATATAGAACTTTTGAAATATTTAGACAGCAAAGTTTAAAGAAAAACGAATTAAATAGTCATCTCATAAAATATTCCTCATATAAATATCAAGCTCTTTAAACTGTATGAAATAATTAAATTCGATATCCTGAAATAATTATGAGCAAAAATATTTTTATAGATGAAACAACTTAATTTAAACTATAAAACCATGAATTAGATTATTTAATCATTCATAACTTTAAAAATACATTTACTTTGTAAGTATAATTTTAATTAAGTTTTAATCCAGTTTTTTCATTAAAAAAATGTGTTTTAAATTCAATTTAAATGGGTAAAATGATTTCCGAAAATGGAAATAAATGTTTATACATAATTGACTATTAAATAGCAAATACAATAAAGGAAAATATAAAATAAAATTAACAAATCAATCTATACTTTTATTTATTAAAACAATTAGGTTAAAAAATAAATTATATTCAAATGTACTTCTTAACTTTAATAGCATAAGGCACACTAATATATAAAGAGATCCAGAAACCTAAAATTGCAAGCATAGAATTGCTCAAAAAACAATTCCGTGTAGTTACAAATTCACACTAAGGTTAAATAAAAATTTGGAAAATGTAAATCTCCGCTTCAAAAATTTTATTTTACAAATTCTGATCTTAATAGACTGTAAATTCAATTTTATTTAGTTAAATAGCAAATATTATCTCAGAATGTATTGTCATGATATAAAAAACTTATTTCTGAGTAACATATAAAATTTTATGTTGATTAGATACCTTTAAACCTCAGATGGCAACTTTTTTTTCTATGTTATTCAAAAAGAGAGTTGGTTGCAGCTGAAAACTTTCAAAACCTTGCCCAGTAAATTAAATTTTTAGAAGTTAGTAATGTTTTCTCAGGTCAGAACCTTGATAATTTATTTCCTCTATAAAAAATGATTATTTCAAAATATTTTAATTACATTATTCTTTAAAGCAAAATTTAATATCCAATAATTTTTAAAAAAATTCTTAGAAAATGCTGATTATTAAAAATTTTGAAAAATTCATGTCTTTAGAGTAACTTTTCTAAAATATTAACTCTTAATACATTCCACATTTATTTATTTTATTTCTATTCTAGTAATTACAGTCTGGTAAAATTTGAAAAAAAAAAGTCTAATTGTTGACTTTAAAATTTAAGCATTTAGAGCTTTTATATTTAAATTACAAAAAAAGACATTTTAGTAAGCTTTAAGCAACAAAAATATCAAAGAAATAACATCTTAAATACTTTTCTATCAACGTCAAGAACATTTAATGAATTGTCAATACTGATTTAACCATAAATATCTATAAAATGTTTTTTGATTACATTAAAAAAATGTTAATGATGCTAAATACTATTGTTTTAATATTTGAATGAAATTAAATACTAACATCCTATTATAACACATAAAACTTTACAAAGCTATAGCGACTCTATTTTCTTATTAAAATTGTTTTTAAAATTGTCTTAAATACCTCAGATTTCCTTATTTACAAATTTTAGAAAATGAAATGGAAGTATGAATGATTTATAGTGAACATGAACATAAACAAGCAAATCAGCATTGTAAAAACTACAACACTCAAAATATTTACAAGATATAACAATTAAAGAATGGAAGAGTCTGAATGTGATATAACTATAACCTAACTATAACACACACACATGATTTTTTTTGATATATTATCATAGTCTACATGGATATGTAAAGAAATGCAAGTTGTAATACATATTGTAATTTAAGTACAATGCCAAAGTTAATAATTATTTAAGAAACGAATATACAAAATATACATTTAAAAGAATTCAAAAGAATTAAAAGGAAGAAAAAGAATTAAAAGGTCTGAAGAAGTTTAACGCATTAACTTAATAAAACTAAAATATAATATTAAACCTATACCTTTAACATAAAAAATTATTAACCAATCAATAAAAAAACATTAACATTAAAATAAATGAGAACATATAGGATTATGTTTAACATTGGCTTTGGAAATTTTTCTAACTATATTTTTATCAAAACACTATCCTTCAGTATAAATAAGCCTTATTCAATTATAACTAAGTACTTATGGAATAATTTTGTACAGTTTAAAAAATATACTCTAATTTTATTTACACCATTAATGTTTAAAAGTTAAAAATGTAATGAATTGGCACAGTTCAGTAAGCTTTGGAAGGTAATAGAAAAACATAAACAAATTTAAATAATTTTTTTTTAAACACTACCATTTAATTTTATATATGTATCTACACAAAAATTTATAAAACATGTAGTTTTTACAAGAAATTACACACATTTCTTACACAAGAGTATGTGTTTAGCTTTTAGTAATAAAAAACATTTTAATGTACAGTGTGCATAATGAAAATTTGAACACCTTAATAGCTTTTGATCTGATTGTCAGGCATTGACATCCATTCTTACGGAAAATTTCTTGAGTTAAAAAAAAAAAAAAATTTAAAAATTTGAATCGAAAAATTAGAAGAAAATTTCAACAAGGATTTATCCTTTTTCTCAATATTTCTTAGTTTACATAAAATATATTTAAAATTTCACACATATCTATGATGACCTAGAGAAGTAATTGAAATTTACAAATATGTCTTTCTTTCTTCAGTTTATGATTATAACTATTTACTGATAAAAAATTAAAATTAATCCTAAATATAAGCTTATAAAGTAGTTCTCCTAACAAAGAAATAAAATAAACTGTGTTTTTAAGTTCCACCTTTGAAAATTTGATTTCTGAAAACTTTTGTGATCAATGATTTTTTGAAACATCTAAACCTTCGATCTCTGGAAACTTCCGGATCACAATTAGCGAAAAATCCGGAAATCCGGATTTTTTCCGGAGCACAATCAGCCCTGCACACGTAATTGTAATTTATCAAATCAAAATGCGTAATTGTAATTAACAAAATTCAAAATTTGAAAGAAAGTACTTGAATATTAATGAAAATTATAAAACTTAAGATCATATCCTAGTATGTGAAAATTTGGTAATTAGTTCTGAAGTTAGTAAAGTGTTCCATTCATTATTTTGCACAGTGTACATAATTAAACCTCTGAGCGTTTTTTTTGGCTGTTTTTGAACTTTTAGCTTACTACAACACATAATCAGTTTCAACCATGCTTTTAACAAGAAGAAAGTGCATGGCATGAAAATAATGGTACATTTTTTTCAGTATCGTAAAGTTTGGAGAATTAAAGCATTTTATGTACAAATGGTGGCTTACCACAGATTATATGTAAGAAAACAGTTTTATAAGGGAAAGAAACTGTGTTTACATAGGAAGATCATGGTATTTCTTTTTTCATAGTTTAAAACAACTCATCATTCCGTACTATCATTTAGAGCTCCATTTATTGTGATGATTACTTTTCTAGAACCTAAAATTTTTTAAAAAAATGTATATTAATTGATATCAGGGAGTTTCAATTTCTCTCTACATAAAGCATAAATAAGGCTGTCATTTTGAATTAAAACAATGGAAGGAATCGCTGTGCTCTAAAATTATAAAATAGAAAACAATGTATGTAAATTAACTACAACTAAATTACTACACTTTTTTGTACTTCTATATACATTGTGCTCTAAGTAAGGTAGAATCTCAATACCAATTAGTTTCATAAAAAACAGTTAAAGAAAGGAGTAGGACATCTGGAAAAATCTACTCAGTAGTAAATTTGTCCAAGAGTTTAAAGGTGAAAAAACAAACCATTGTATGTTTAAAAAAATAAGGGTGTCTTTGTGCTATAATAAAATTGAACACAGTGTATAACTTAGCAACAATTTAATCAGATAATGCTTTTTTTTTTCACTTTTATACAGTGTATTCTTATTTAAGATACAATCATCATGCTAAGATAAAAAAAAATAATAAAATTAAAAAAAACAGTGAAAGAAAAAAGGACTAGAACATTCTGCAAAGGTAATCTAAGAGTTTCGGCTAAAAAAACAATAAATAAATTATTGTAGGTCAAAAGAATAAAAGGTAAATTGTGCTGTAGAATAATATTATAAAGCACAATTTATAACTTAACTACATTATTTATGACTCAATAGGTTGTATACTATTTGAGATAGAATCTCTATGCTATAAGATGGAAGGAAAATAAACAGCGTATGAGAGAGGGAGTAAAATATTCTTCCAAACTTACACATTAATTTTGAAATTTCCAAAATATGCAAAATAAATTAAATATTATAAAATTTAAAAAAAGGTTTATGTATCAATAGTTTCATTTCTTAGAAATGTGTGCACATGTACTTTCCTCTAATTAGATTTCCGTGCATGTAATATGCTTAGCATACTCAAGTTAAGGAGTGTGAAACAGTGGTCATTTTGAAATAGGAATCAAGCAGAAAGAAAGAGTTACTGAACTGTCTAATTAACCTTTCCTATATCAACTGTCCCACAGTTGGTATAACTATTCACTGGAATATTTCTAATAACTGAGCTTTCAAGATAGCATAGCAAAAAATTTAAAAATTTTTACTACTTTAAAACTTTAATTTTTGCAGGGGTAATTGTGAGCCCAACTCAAGAATCCTGAAAATTTCTTGAGTAAAATCATTAATGACGCATTGCAAAAAATTTATGTCTTTAGAAATTTAAATCATTGATATTTTCACAACATGAAATTCTAAATATAAATTTTTCTTTCCCATGCCCACCTGTGTTAACATCCGTCATTTCAGGCATTTGCAGGGCATTACATTTCTAAATAAATTATATGCAGCATAATTTAAATTAATAATTATGTATAAGTTTCCTTTTATCTCTACCCACGTCAAAATTCATGCTGGTACCAGCAACAAAAATATGCTAGTTTTTGCTATGTATTGCTAGGTCTGCTAGANAAAAAATATTTACAAACAAAAGAGATGCCAAGTATAAATTCCAGTTCTAATGTTTTTAAATAACTTATACAAGAATTTTTATACATAAATGTGATCGATGATTTCTTGAAACTTCTGCACCTTAGATTTCCGGAAATTTCGTGGTTAGCGAAAAATTAGGAAATCCAGATTTTTTCCGGAGCACAATCATCTCTGTTTTTGAAAAATGGGAGGGATAAACTGGAATTAGAGTATCTTTTTCCTACCTCAGTGACATTACTGCAAATAAAGGGGCCAAGGCCTACTGTCCCTATCTCAGTTTTCTTGACCTTGGACTCTGGGGTGGAAAAACAGATGTTCCGGTTGGGTGGTCAGCTGAACATGACACCCCCAGTGTTTAGTCCCAAAGCATGCTTGGCACTCATTTTATCTACCCACTAAAAGGATGAGTCAACCTTGCCTGGCTCAATGATCGAGCCAAGAACTTGTGGGACGAGAGTGCGAAGCTCTTTCAAAGGCAGAAAAATTTGCACGACAAACTTAAGACTGCAAGAGCTGTAACAATGATTGGCATATGCACATCCACAATTAGAAGATCCGTTTCATACTTCACATTTCTAAAGTTCTTGGGAAAGAAATGGTGTACAGTTAAAGAAATAGCAATTATCACAAGTTTAGAGTCCAACTTTACTGCCAAAATTATTTATTAACGAAACCGAAACTCAGAAAGAGAACAATGGTTTATAAGGCAAAATTAGTTACTAAACTGAAAAGAGAATCTGTGCTAAAAAACAGTTACCAACCAATATTGAAAACTGATTTATAAAGAAAGATCATTCAGATCTTCAGGTCTCATCTGACTGTTATTTCCTAAAAAAAGACAAACTTATTTGACAGGAATGGGATGAATAGAATTTCATTGAGTAGTTTTTGTTGGTGTTCAAACACTAAACTAAAAGTAATATTACTTAAAATAAATAGCTACCACCAGAAAGTAAAATAGTTATGCTAAATAGTAAATTATAAACAAATAGTCTTAAGGGTAGCTTTTTAAACAGATTTACTTATAATTAAAAGATAATAGATACAAAATAGAGCAACAAAAAAAAAGATAGCTTACCAGCTCTATTCCTGTGCTCACATAGCCAAATACCCTGCCAAGTTCCTAAATTTAGTTGCCCATTAGTAATTGGAAGAGTCAAACTCGAGCCCAAGAAACAGGCTTTTATATGAGCAGGCTGCAAAAATAATATATTTTAAAAACATATAATTGACATATTCATTTACAAAGGTATACAAAAGACCAACTTAGAATTTCCCTTCAAAATTTAAAGAAATAAAATTGATATTTTTGGTTTTGAGTAAGCGATTTAGAGCCACATATTTGCCAGTTTTTAGATTTTTAAAAATTTCATTTTATTATAGTTCAACCCATTCTCTGTTGCCATCGCATCTCATACATTCTGCATTTTTGTGCCTGTATGGTCGACGTCGCATGCCATGCAACAATGAGAAATTTTAATTCATTGCTACTTACACGTCGCTTTAAATCTTGCGATTGTTTTTGTATTTCTGAGCATTGCTAAGAGATAGTGCAACTAATCTCACTTTTTTCACAATTTTCGCAGTGAGATTTCAAGCCTTCAATTGAAATAAAAATAATTTTGTACTTTATGTAATTTCGCTTTCATTAGTGTTACCGTAGCATATCAAAATAGTTATGATAGTTTTGTGATATATGTGATTTTTACGCTCCGATGCCCAAGACTGATTGCAGAGCTGTTTTAATGGTAAAGTTGGAAAATTATTTTTCAAAAAATTTTTTAACCTTATTTTAATAATTATTTTATGCATTTGTTTATTTTAAACACCTTAAAGCAATAGAGTTAAATAAAAGTTAGTATCAGACTTAGTAATAATATCCAGTTAATCACCTTTCAAATTATTTTTTACAAAATAAGACATAACAGTTCTGATGGGATTTGTTCTTACGACAGTTTAATAACTTTAAAAGCTATTCAGGTTTTAGAGGAAAATGTTTAGCTACAGTAAAATTTTTTGTTGATAACCATTCAGAACGTATTCCAGTTGAAAGTTAAAAATTTAAAACAATTCTTTTGTTACATTTATTCTCATTTATAGTTTATATCTTCCTTATTAATTGTTAATAATTTTTATGAACAACTAACCATTATCTTTATAATTTTTAAAATCTTCAATTTAAATAAAATTTACTAATATGTGTCCCTTTTTATAGAAATGTAGAAAATAGAGATTTTCAGCAAGTTATAATTACTGCTCTCGATGTCTCTTTCTTTCGAGGGTAGTGTTAAAATCTTCCCAAACTGCAGGCTTCTCCCCAACATACCCTGGACCGTCTTGGACTGGACAAGAGGGACATTCTAGAAAACCCACTTTTAGTGGCCGACTTCCTCCGGGTCATGAATTTCACGGACATTGTTTAGCCCTGCTAATTTTGGGGATTAGGAAGAAGAAAAAGAAGACTGCTCTCTATGAACAATGCAAAAACAACAAGCAAACAATGACAAATGAACAATGAACAATGCTCTCTAAACAAGCAAAGAACATTAGTAAAATTTCAGGAAACTCACATAAAAAGCATAAAATGGGATAAATAAAAGCAACAATAGTTTGTCTATTTTATAATATGAATTTTATAATGCCTCATTGTTTTTTAACATTGTTTAGTATTATTTCATGAATCAATCAACATGTAAGTAGTATTTCACACTTAAAAAATTACATGTGCACAATATTTTAACATAAAATTGTCTTAAATATAATTTTAAACTTTCATAAACATGTATATATTTTTAAAAACAAAACTTTATTTACCATGTCATCTGGGCCCTCACAAGAATGCTTAAAAGGAATGCTCTAAAAAATATAACATTTAATTAATTAATTTCATGCCAAAACTAAATATAAATGCATATTTATAGCATTTTCTTTTTTCAAAAACACAATGTGGTACTATGTGAACCAATGGCAAAGAGAAAAAAAATATCAAAAAACAATTCACAGTTGAACAATGCAAAAGAAAAAATATAGCTCTTCAGTTACAAGAGATGCCAGTTTTCTTTCAGTTTAAATGAATAATAACATTTTTAAAAAAAATTGAAATAAATACAAACAATTAGAACTAGTGCCAAAATACAAGATAGATTCCATGTATTTGCAGTGGTGATAAGTTGTTTTCAATAACATAACAACTATATACTTATTTCAACTTTGTAAAATGTTTTTGAAAAATGTAATGCTCATTCCACCAAGATCTTGTTATCTTTAACAATTGAAAATATTCAAGATAAAACAAATTATTGAAATTAATGTATTTCAAATTATTGCTTTCAGTAAGTTGCATCAACCAATTCAGAATATTTTCACTAGCAAAGGACATCGATTTGAGATTCTCAGCATGTTATTAATTACAGAACTAGATCCGTCATCACAGTTAAGATATATTTTACGACTTGCCTTATGCTAAAGAATTTATAAGTCAATGCTAAAATTTCAATTCAATCTATTATATTTTAAGTTTGCCACAGTAATTTTTTATAGGAAATAATGTGATAATTATATGTGAAATTCTAAATTTTAAACTTCTTGCAGCATGGTATTATTTCAGAAGAACGGGTCAAAAGGTGAAATATTTATTTTTTTAGATTACATTATAAAAATACTTGTTTCAGAACTACAAAGCAATTACTTAAAAAGTTGCATACAAATTCAACTCTCTTTTTTTTAAACCTAAAGAACATAAGATGATCAGCTAAAACAAATTTGTATGAGTAAAATTTCATGACTGGTTTCAAGAGAGAGAAAAAAACTAATATTGAAAAAAGAAACTAAAAATATTACTAATTAGAATAGTATGTGCTAACTTCAATTTAGCTATCAATGCAAGTACATATTTAGCAGATTTTTAACATATTTCAACCACAGTATACTCTCAAACTTTGATACTGAGAAAACCTTGTTACGTCCAAACAATATTTTTCCCTGAGGCATTATATATCCACCTAAAGTTAATTTGAATTCCTATATCAAAGAGTTTCTTCTCAAAACCTTGCTACGTCAAATATTTTTAGTTATAAAAAATTTATTTTTTCAGAAAAATCAAAATGCAAATGTTTAATCCATAATTATTTTTGTCTTACTCCTAAAAGGAAAATTCTATTTATTGTAATTAGAATTACAGTCAATTATCATTACATACATATTTATTAGTAGTTATTCCTATCTTTCATGACTCTACTTCCTAGAATAATATTCTAGAATATATTTTTCTACTTCTTAGAACATACTTTGTTCTGAAATTGTTATCTTGAATTTTTTATAGGGTCCTTTCAACTTTAAGATATTGAGAGTAAACTGCATATCCATTTAGATATATGTTTATTTAAATGCAAGCATTTTTTAAAGTTATTAAATAAATAGCTTATTTAGATTGACAATGAAATTATTTGAATGATAGTTTTACCAAAAGAAATTTTGAAAAATTGATTGTTTTTGTTTTTTTGTTTCTTAATCTAACTGATTTGTTCATTTGATAACTCCAAAACAGGATCTTTGTCTCAGCAATTTTATGCGGGTGTTCAGCTTTGATAAAAACAACTAGTATTTAATATAATCAGTGATTAGTTTGTAATAATTACCAATAATTTTAACCATTTTAGGTTAAACTTATTAGTAATTATTAGAAATATTAATGAATTTAATTATAATATTTTTTTAAACAGTAACAGTAAAACATTACAAAAGAGCAACACATAAAAAATTTCAAAAATTTAAAAAAAAAAATTATTGCATTATCTGATAGTTTATACTTTTCACATTATTGTGCCAAAATACTGAATTGATTGTAAAAATGCAAAAGTTACAGCATATGTTAAACACAGCGTGCACTGTGACTTGTGTGAAGGAATTGTGCACTTAGCTGATTAATGGATTTCCTCACTCCTACCAAAACATTTTAGTAAAATACTATAATTTTAACTATCTTATTGAAACAATTTGCTTAAATTACATAAGAAAAAAAATTTATGGTACTTTCAGTATAAATAGTTCAAATTACATTTATTTCAAAGAGTTCTCCTTAATATTTTGGACAAATAAAAAAAAAAATCATAAATTATTATTAACTTAAATTTAGCAAAGTTAAAAAAGTAAGAATTTTTTTTTTCAAGTAATAATTTTTCTAATTTCAGGGATGAGATTGACCAAAAGGCAAAAAAGCTGAATTTCCAAGCAAGTAAAATTTACGTATGCGCAATCGGTCAACAATAAATTCCAGACAGTTGAAGATAATAAATAACAATGTGTTGACATAAAATTGTGTATTAATTTATTATTATATAAATGATTACATCGATACTTAACATTTAGTAAAAAGAAAAATTACCAATTGAAAAAATAAAGCTAGAAATTATATTTTTCTTCCGTTCACATAAGAGACAATTATTACTTGAGAAACTGTCTGGTTTAGCAAATTAAAACTACTAAGAACATACATTAACATTCTATTTCTGTTAATAAATACTGTTACATGATTTAAGGCAAATATATCTGTAACATGACTTTTTAAATTATTTTGAAAAGAAAATCAGCTTTTACAATTGGAAAATCATTATGTTTATATTATAATCTGATCTAACTAGAGCCCTGTGAAACATATCAATAACTGTGAAGTAAAAATATATAGTAACTCCTTAACATACAAAAATTGCTATTTTAGTTCGAAAAATTACATGATAATCAGCAACTGTTTAGATAATTATTTTTCATTTGATAAGAACTTTGCATTTTATAGCATAAATAACAGCAACATTATTTTTTAAATTTATTATTTTTTAAATTTTGCATTTTGATGCTGAGTTAATTAACTCCTTTTCCAAAAAAAAAAACAATTAATCACTTTTTAAGTGCTATATCTTTTATATTTGCTATATTTAGTCGTCAGTCCATCTTCAAACATCTTGTGACAAATCCTACTTTTTCTTCCTTGCAAGTCCAGAGTAAAAGTTTTGAATATATTCTATTCCAGTTTCGCTGATGTTGTAACACCTACATATACTAATAATCGTCGATAGAAAAACAGTCACCTTTAGAGTAACTAAATCAAGAAAAAATTTACTTCTTACAAGAATCGCAATAGTTGAGCTTAAAATTGCGCGAATGCAAATTGCAATCCTGGATTTTAAAATAGCGTGAATATGAATCACGATTATGGATTTTGAAATCACGTGAGTATGAAACTAGATATACGATTTTGAAAATGACAAAATACAAACTGCGATATAAAATTTTTAAATCGCGTAAATACAAATCACGATTCATAATTTTTAGATCGCGTAAATACGAATCATGATGCGTAAATTTTAAATTGCATAAATAAGAATTATGAGGCATAATTTTGAATGCAAATCCCAATGCCTTATTTTTAAAGCACGTATAAGACGAAAATCGATGTTTGATATTATAACCGCATGAGCGAATCACAGCATTGGATTTTAAACTCTTGTGACTGCGAATCGCTACATAGGTTTTTAAAAAGGCATAAATACAAATCACGATATCGGATTTTAAATCTCGTAAATAAGAATTGGAACACACAACTTTTAAATCACGTAAATACGAAAAGCTATGCTTGATATTAAAATCGCATGAATAAGAATCGAGATATTAGCAGATTCCAGGCTTGCGACTTCTAAAAGACTGTCTTGTCTGAAGCAGCGTCGTTTGAATTACGAAAATAAGAGCTATCTGGCTGGCGAGTAAAAATGCGGAAAATCTTATCTTCTGTGCGTAAAAGCGGAGAAAATAGCTCAAATAAGTAAAAATGCGGAAAGGGTTGGTAGCCTTGTAGTTTGAATTTCCTGTTTACCTTTGAAAATCGGAAATAAAAATAATTATTATATTTCAGTGGCTGAATTTTCTGAAAAAGCGGAATATTTATTTTTAAAAAAAGCGAAATTTTAAGAAAATCAGAGTTTTTGATAAAAAGGCTGAAATTCGAGAGACAAAAGTGAAAAAAAGCGGAAATCCGCTAAAAAGCGGAAAAATCTCATCCCTGTAATTTTTAGCAAATGGAGTTTTCTTTTCCTTTACTTAAATATGAAATTTTGAGAGCTAATGTAATTGTACATTGTGATTTTGTTCCCCTAAAAAAATTGAAAGACTGAGAGGACAATAGCACATAATTTACTGGAAACATTATTAGAAGACCCAAACAAACTTTTGGGTGATAAAAATTAGGAGAGAAGATGCTGCTAATGAGATGTGTGTAGTTAAAGAGTTATGTAAACAGAACTAAATTTTATATCTGTCATTTTGTTAATTACAATTTAGTAAATCAACAACAACCCACTGATTAATTTTAATGCATTCTTTTATAATTGCATATTTAATTAATTATCTATAAATGCAATTGACACGAAAATGATGAATCAATCATCTTTTTTATTTTGATTCTGACAGATAAGCACTCTTGGAATGCTTGCCACCTCTACTTTAGCACATACATCAACAAATATGCAGTCAGAGTCTTTAATTAATTTTTTTTAAAGGTTTGCTAATAAATTTATTGAAAAATTTTGGAATATATAAAATTCACAAAATTGCCAGCATAAATGTGAAAGTATGGGAGGACATCTGCTGCTTTGAATTGAATTGAATTATAATTAACTATAATTTAATTGTCTCTTAGTGTTATAAGAACAAATTAAATTTGCCTTAAAACAAAGTATAGCAGGTTTTCAGCAATTATGGTTAAAAAAAAACTCAGAATGAGAATTACATTTGTACCTGACTTTTTAAAAAAATAAACTCAAACTAAATTTGTTTTGAATAGGGTTATACCGGGTACTTGGTTAGATATTCTATACCTACGTTTTGCAAAATTATTTTACTACCCAATACATGGTTTTTAAACTCAACGCTTGTTACTGGCTACCCAGCCAATTTTACCTCGCATCCAGTGACAACATTTAGACATAACTATATTCAGGTTTATAGTAACTTTAATATACTATCAGTGTTTTCATCTCAGAAAAAAAATGGGTGAGAATTTCTCACCCTTTCTCAAAAACAGGGTGAGATTTCAAAAAGTTAAGTGAGATTTCAAAAAAAAAAAAAAAACACAAAGAGACNATTTTACCTCGCATCCAGTGACAACATTTAGACAGGCGCATCCAGTGACAATATTAGATATTCAGGTTTATAGTAACTTTAATATACTATTCAAAAAATAATTGTAGTGAAGAAAATTAATTTATTTCCTCAGTTTTTTAATTATCAAACCGAATTTTATTTTGAGATTTTTTTTTAAATTAATTGAAATGCACTTGAAAAACAGTTATAAGATTTCTTATGCCAGATATTGTAGTTTAATCAAATTTCTATTCCACTGTAAAAGAAGAAGACAACATTGACATTTCCCTTAGACTCAGACTTAGTCTAGGGACCACAGGTTGTGAACCCCTACTTAAGAGGCATCGTCAATAAAAAGCATTATCAATAAAAGATATCAAAATAAGCAGCATTATCAATAAAAGACATCAAAATAATAAAAAATAAAGACAATATCAGGGTGTGTAACCAGATTTTTAAACAAAAATAAGCACATTTTCAATACTTTTAAGACACTCAAAAAATATTTTTAATCACATTCCAAAAAAAATCATGATTAGGATCTGTGAAGTGATAAAAAATTGTTTTGTTTTTTTTCTATCGTTTAAAGTTCTTAATTTATAAACATAAAATCAATAAAATTTTAAAACATTTTCAAAAACTTCTCATAATTAGGACAGAATAACTAGTTTCTGATAAATATTGCAGAGAAAACAGTGAAAATCATGCAATTTTTGTAATTTAGAATGACAATCGATGCGGCAAAGAAAAAAATACCTTTCAAAAGATTTTTAAAAAATTAAGAATTAAAATTAATTATTTAAAAGAAAATTAAGTACTTTTTACAAACCCCAAATAAAAAAAGCACCTTTAAGATGTTTTAAAAAACATAAATAAAAAATAAGCACCTTTAAGCACTTTTTAAAAGCGCTACGCACCCTGAATATAAAAAAGTAACTTAAGGCTGATCTATTTCGAATAACTTAATTAAAAATGAATGCCAATAATGTATGAATGATAAATTCACAACAGAAACAATATCAGATTTAAAACAATAAAAGACAAGTGTTGGTATGAATAAAATATAAGTCTAATACTTACTTCAGGTACAAGTTGAGTCAGAAACATTTCCATGTCAACACTGAAAAAGATAAAAAATATTTACTATAAAAAAAAATAATAATAAATATGTAATTAAATTATGTTATATTTCATTTATAATTTATGTTTGTTTCTTATGAAACATTACTTTTTCAAGTGAAACAAACTAAGAAGAAGTATGAATCTTTTAACAACTAGAAATATAATTCAAAAGTAATTATGAAATGAAATCTTGATTAATATTTCAACCAGAATTCAGAATTAATTTATAGGCATACATATATAATTAGAGTCAGAGTAAAAGTTTAGGTTAATTTTAATTAGCTCAAAAATAATTTTAAAATAATTATTCAGTTAAAACTTTATTAACTTTACAACCAGCATTTTATGATTAAATATACATGCCTGCAAACTTTTGCACTTTCCAAAAATTATTTTCCTCAGAGATGGTCAAATGAGAATTTAAAAATCCATTTTTGTAAAAATATTTTAATAATTTTTCAGAGCTCAAAAACACCATCGAACAATTATCATTCATTTGCATATATGTTTAATTTGTTCATCTGCAGTGGTGATTAAAATTATTTAAAATCAAATGTATAATTCCAAACTGAAATTAAAAGCAAAAGTTTTGTAAGCACTTTAAATATAATTATAAAATCTACCCAAAAATATGGAAGAATTGACAGCTATGAATATATATAGACATAAAAAAATTATCACATTCGTAATATTGAAAATTTTTAAGTTATATTAGGCTTCTAATGTCACAGCAAAATTATCAATTGGTTCTGGTTTGGACCTTAAGTGTACAGTGCGCTCGTACTATTTTTTTAAATATAATTTATTATTATTTTATTTTTTGAAACTGACGTTTTGATTTGTATTAGTTGAGTTCATTTGTATCCAACTAACAGAAAAGTACCAAAATTTTTGGAAATAATTTGAGGAAATATTTAATTTCATAATTTTAAACCTAAAAATATTAATATTAAAAAAAATATCTTATTAATTTAATATAATCTTTAAATAATTTGAAATTAATATTGCAACAAAATAATAAGGCACTAAAAAATTCTCCTTCTTAAAAATTTAAAACTATTCATGATATAGTACAAAATCAATCTTACCGAACATGTGGATCCCAGTTCTGAAAAAAGAGAGATAAAAAAGGTATGAGTTTAAAAATAATCTAGAAATATTTCTTACAACTAGAATAAATCAAAAATATGTGAAATCATAATCATAATCACGGGTTGAAATAAGTGAAAATGATTATATTTAGCGATTCAATAATTTATGGCTATAAAATACTGCATGAAACACCGTCGTCTTTTTCTGAATTAAAGGTAACACGGCTAACTTCAAACAATAATTTTTCAAATTTGCACTTATTTGCAATTATTTAGATCTAAGAGAAACATTTATGCATCAGTGAAATTTCTTTAACTTTCAAAATGAATTATTGATAAATTTTTGAATATAACTAAAACAAAACTTTTTTCAAACTACTTTTTTTAGATTTTATATTTTAGTACAATTATAATTCTGATAATCTAACCTATTTTTTTAGCAACTTAGACTATTTTTTTTAATTAAAAAGTAGTACCCAAATATATTTTTGCTTATAGTTAGAGAAGAAGAAATATATAAAAGGGATACTGGTGTCCATCTGTGTCAAAGGGTTAATAATGCAAAAAAAAATATATATATATATCTTAAAATTGTAAATTAAGAACATCCTTTTGAAAAAGTAAAACACTCTCTGCTTGTGAAATTTATATTATTATAGGTTAAAAAAAAGAGATAAATGTATTTGTTTTTGTTT
This sequence comes from Parasteatoda tepidariorum, assembly GCF_043381705.1. Classification (NCBI taxonomy): domain Eukaryota; kingdom Metazoa; phylum Arthropoda; class Arachnida; order Araneae; family Theridiidae; genus Parasteatoda; species Parasteatoda tepidariorum. Next base: position 83,488,218 of record NC_092205.1, on the reverse strand, counting down.
TTTTCAATTTAACAATAAGTATGAAAAACATATGCATGCATATTGAAATGCCCGAAAGCAAGTTAATTGTGAAAAATCTGTGTACAAGATCTTCTGAAAAGCAAATTTTTCTTTGCAGAATTAGTATTTGATACCTGAACTATATCAGAAACTGATACTATTAAGTTTTCTACATTAGAAAAAAGAATTAAAACAATATTTACCTCATTTAACGCAAGACTGGCAGATGTATGCATTACTGGAAAAAAAATCAGAATCAGTTAACATAACACAAAGTCTAATAATTTCAAAACATGCTCATTTTTAAATGTAAAAAAGATTTTTATTATTACACTAACGCAACTTTTTTGTAGTGTAATACAAAATATAATAGTTAATTATGTAATTATATGCTCAAATACCCATGTACTTAAAAACTTTTTACAATCCTGTTATAAAAACTTTTTAATAGACTTAAAAACATAAAAACAATGAAATATATTTTTAGACCAAGCATTATACAGAGCTGAGATTCTTTTATGAAGAGCCTCTACCATTACAACATCACAGAACCTACAAAATTAACTTTTTTTAGAATAATTAATACACAATTTGTTTAACTAAAAACTCCATACAAACTAAAGTCAATCGAAATCAAGCACAAATATGAATAAGAAACCTAATGCTTTAATAACTTTAGCTGTGCTTATCTTAATAATATAGAAAATTGCTTCCCCATAAAATCATCTATATGTACTATTTTACTTATCCACTACTTTTGCTATAAAATTGATGCTATGCCTATTTTTTAAATCATTAAACCAATTATTTATTCAACCTCAAAATCTATAAATTTCTTGTAACTTGAATGTCTGCTTATACATTTAAAATTCTTTCATTGATAGTGAACCTGGCTTTGAACATGTAACCATTTTAAAGAAATTTGTATGCCTCTTTTCTTCTTGCATTTTGTAAAAGTTTTGTAAAAGCCTCTGAAAAGCTACACAAAATTATAATTAGCTTCTCAAAGCTTTCATTTTTAAAGTTGACTAAAACAAAAGCCACCATCAAAATAAATCATGAGCAGATCAGATAAATTTCCCAACATTTATTTTGTACACCAGTGATTGGAAAAACCACATTGTTTTTGTAGTTTACTAAAACTACTCTGTTATTAACAAAATGTCTACAAACTACTTTCAACGCATTGTAAACTACTTACATAAATGTTGAAAATGGTTTTGAATAAAAAAGTGACTTATATTAAACATAAGGAACTAATACGAAATATATAATCATGTTTACAGTTGGTTTTTCTAAAACATTTTTTTCGAATATATTTATTTAACCTTCAACTTTTCTTGTCTTTTTCAAAAGTGAATATTCAGTTTTAGAAAGGTTTGGAAATTATCAAATCGTTGCAATTTCCTTTAAGTATTTAATGTTCCTTTATTTCCTCTAAAATTATGTACAACAAAAATATATTCCCTTCTTTTGAAATAGCATGAATGATTCCTGGGGGCATATTTGCAATTAAAAGTGTGAGCAATATGATAAATTATCTATTAGTCATAATTTCTTGTTAGATAAACCTCAACAAAGCAATTTTATTGCGTTCATTGATGCGTCCACGAAGATTTGTATCCATCAAATTCGAACATATTTTGCTTAAGAACCTTGTTTCTTTACTAAACTAACCTTAAAAGTAGCAGGGGTCTGTCCAGACATTTTGTGAAAGGCCCGTTTTTGAAAAATTGTGAAAAAATTACTCGTAATTTGTGAATATAAAATAAACATTAAGTTACATTCCTTCAAACAGGGTTTCGCTTTTGTGAATTTGTGCAAATAGGGTCCTGTTATTGCAAAAAACTTTTTCAAGGAGTTTTTAAATTGTAAAGAGATACAAGATCATGCTCAACACTGCAAAATTATAATTTAAAAAAATTAAATTTTTAAAGATAAACAGCAGTTGCTGCTACTAAATTAGAGATGCAACATACAAATATTTGGTATTTAGCCTATACTGCTGAATGCAGAATATTGATTGCGGACGAATAAAGGAAGAAGCGTCAGCAGAAGACAAAACTTACTTCGTTTACATCTGTCTTTCTTCCCCCCCCCCCTTGGGAAGGGTTTATTCAATTAACAAAACAATGATGAAGATAAACACATTTGTGAAAGGTCCAGTTAAAAGATAAATCATTTTGTGAAGGGTCTGTTTTTAAGTTAAAATATTTCATGAAGGGTTAGTTTTTATGAAAAGATATTTTGTGACGGGTTCGTTAACAGACCCAAATTTCTTCTAAACACACTACACACCCCTGAGTAGTTGCAAAGAAATGCTAAAAACTACTGCATTTTGTATTGCACTACTCACTGCACTATTTTTTTTTAAAAAAAAAAGAAGCACTCTACACTACAAAGTACAAAAAAAAGTAGGGACTGCTGTAATTTCACTATGTGTAATGAGCTACTTCTGTCCACCGATATACACAGACACACAAGGAAGAATCTATTTCATGATATGGTCATGCAAACTCATCTAGTCATGTGATTCAGGAGTAGCACATTATGTTCTCTTATTCTGATTTTTCATTCGTTACCTATAATTTTTGAACTAAAAGGCTTTTTAAAACATATTCAAGAATGGAATATTAATCGGCAGCTAGTTTACTTTTTCTCTGACAATTTCAATAAAATAACTTTCTTGTAGTTCAAAAAACTTTCCTCAACAAATCAAAGTTATGCTCAAAACTACATTTTTAAGTCCTTAAAAACCAACCTAATTAAAAATTTCCAAGTTAAATCTAGAATCTCATAAACCAAAATAAATGAGTTTGCTAAATTATATATTAAAATTAACAGCAAAATGTACTTTGAAATAATTCCACTTTTCTAATGAACTTTTAAAAAAATATAAAAGAAAAACTAAAATACTTTTAGAGGTACTATCATAAGCTAATGCTCTAAATCTTAGTTTTTACTAATTATCTCTCTGCATGATATATATTTCAAAAGTTTAAATTAAGAAAGACATATTTCTTCCTGATAATAAATACCATAAATATTACATCATGAAGTTTAAACTTAATTCAGATCAAAAAGTTAAATTTTTAATTGTATTATTATAAAAAAAAAAGTGAATTGATCATCATGAGGTCAAATATGGGTTAAATTAAAATAAATTATCTTTGACATGAAAATAAAGAAAATTTCTTCAAATAACTTTTTATTCAGCATTACAGTATTAAATAGAATGAAATTTTACATTAATTTACAGGTTGACTATAATATATTTGTTAACTATTAATTTAGAGTAGTTTGTTTTTCCACGGATATTTCCATATCGTTATCCATACTAACTATAATTGCCAAGGCAGCGGTATTAAAACTTCAAATTGTCAAAAGAAAAAAAAAATATACAGAATTATACCCTTTGAGCTGGCCCCCTTTTATAATATTCTTTTTCCCAACCCCCTGCCAGAAGGCAGCCAAGGTCAGGTGATTATTCTGCTGCAGATCCTGATATGAAAATCTACCCCTATTCTTTTGAAATAGGTGGTAATTGTTTGATAAGCAATGTATCACAACAAATTTTCATTAACAAAGCTGCACATACAATTCAAGATAAAAGAGTTAAAAATGCAAATGCAGGAAGCGTAAACGAATTTTAATTATTTATAAATCGACTTAAGTTTCAAAATAACACAAACCAATCCCTTTTAATAAAATAATTTAAAAAATTCGTCCATAGTATTATATTAAAAGAATAATATTATATATAAATTATTATATTAAAAGAATAAAGCAAAATTGCTTTATTTATCCAACTATAAAATTTAATTCATCTCAATCAACTCATTTCAGATCAATGTGCCTCAAAAGAATAATAAATTAAAAAATAAAACTATAAATTCGATCATATTTTAGAGTCTCAACTATTTCAAGTATTAATAACTAAACATGCTAACAAAATTGCGAAAATACTTTTCTTGTCGTTAAATAAATACATAAATTTTTTAATGCTTTTCAGAGGCGTACTTTGAATATGAAAAAGACCGACTGCAAAATTTGATAACTCAGGAATCTGTTTTAATATTTCATCAGTAACTAAATGACATCCTCTGTGAACTGGTCGAAGATTTATTTTTTTCTGAAACCAAGCAGAACCTTGTTTCACAATTCCATTACTAGTACTAGCAGTCGCCATATCTTGTAAATATTTCAGAAACGAAAACTAAGTCCAAATAATTATTTTGATGCCACCTCAGAAAGTTGAATATTTCTGGTTATCCGGTTATTTAATCTAGAACGCTGCTAACTACCTATGTTTGTGTGATAGATGATCTGGGAGAAAATAATTAAAATATTGGTAATTTTTCCAACCATTCTCACTGAATGCAAATTCTTACGCATGCGAATGAGAAGAGGTTAAATGGAAAATATTAACCGGTGAAAAACTTCCTGGTTCCTGTCCGCTTGCCAAAAACTTTTACTTTTATAACTACTTTTATTTTGGAAATTTTTTGAACTCATTTTTATTGTTACACGTGTATAAGCAGGCATGTGTTTGCTTATTATAAAAACGGCGCAAGGATGGATAACACAATCAAGAGAAGATATCAGAAAAACACAAGCATGGGAAAGATAGGATTCGAACCCGCTGCCTCTACGCTACAGAGAGTTTGGCTAAATTGTGAGATTGCTTTGCCAAAATTTCCTCCCTGCATAAATTGAAAAGCGAAATGAAAGGGGGTATTTCTAACAGAGCGGTATCGCCCGCAAAAAGCAGTACGAAGAGTGGGGGTGGCGGGTTCGAATAGAGCAGTAACTCTGGATGTATTCTTTGTGATGTCCTTCATTAAACTGTTCTGTCTGTCCTTCTACTTGACAAAGGCTAAGGAGTAAGTTGGGTTCCAAACTTACAAGACTCCATAGTTAAAAGTTGATAGTCTTAAACTCAAAATTGGTTCGACTGTTCAACGCCGGTTATAAAATGAAATAAAAGAGTATAAATTTGTTTTAAGAAAGGCAGAAAATAAGATTTAACTGTTTTTTTTAAAGAAAAAATAAATTTATTTAAAAAAATTGATTGCGCAATGAGAGTGTCCGAATAAATTTATAAGTAATACAATATATGGAATTGCAGTTATGAAGTACTTTGCTATGTCTTTTTTCATTTTGGTAGCATCATACATACCAAAAATGTTCAAAAATATTGAATAATGTCCAGAAAGTATGTTCTTAAATATAAAAAAGAAGTTATAAGAAAAAATCTTTCTCAGTTGAGAACATGTCTTGTCAAAAAATATATGCTCCTTGAAATAATTATAGAACAAATAAAAAATTTAAATCCAGTTAAAAACTACGGAAAATTAAAAAAATGGGTGGTTCCAGATGAGATAATAGAACTAAGTTTAAAAACGATCTAGTTAACCCCCTTTTTTTTCTTCCTTTTTTCCCCATCTTCTAATGCAAGAAAGCAAAAGTAATAATTTTGAGGCAAATAATAATAGATATTTTATTTAATGTAAGGGAAAATTTTAATTAATGTTATAATTATTATAAAAATTACAAACATAGAAGCCAAATAAAATTACATCATAGAAGCCAAAATTTGGGCTATTCTTTTGACTAAACTATTGGGACCATATTTCTCAGATTGCGGCAACACTCCTTATTTAAGAGGTCAGAAATCCAAGTCCGTAGAAGAAAGAAAAGTATATTTATTCAGAGAAGATTATGTTTTTTCAGAGAGCTTGAATAATTTTGGCTAAAGACCGCTATTTATTTATTTATTTATTTTTTTTTTGATGATCAAAAATAAAAAACCTTTTTTTATGCATTTAAAATCATTTCATTTCTCATTACGAGAAAGAAAATGAGGAAAAGAAACATTGTTTTTGTGCTATAAAATAATCTTGAATTACATTGGCTACAAAACTTTTTAAATTTTTTTTTAAAGACAACAATAAAAAAAAATAAAAAAACGATACGATCTTTTTCTTATGTCGTAAAGTATAAGATTTAACATTATGAGGGGAAAATTTAAGGCGTTAAAAATTGTTGCATCTCAATAAAAAAAATCTTTAATTTGCCAAAAAATTATTTCATTAAAACTTTTTAAAAGTTACATAAATATTTTCTACTTTTTAATAGCTTAGTTACATGGTGTTTACTTTTTCCTTTCTAATGACACCAAGATTAAGAAAATTGACTCATAAATAAAAAAAAAAGTAAACATATAGACATTCTTAACATACGAGCCACGATTTTCTTAAATTGTGCCAATTTTCAGAATGACCCCCTTAGTTTTGGTCCAAAAATTTAAATAAAATTATTTTAGTCAGCTTTCATGAAGACCTACGTTCTACAAAATTTTTTAATGAGAATCTGTGGCTTGATGGCAACAACCATTGGACGATTTTTCTTAACACGAGCCACTTAAAAAATCATTTGCACTGCAGCGGCAGTTTTGGGTCTTCCCCCTAACTTTGTATTTTGCTTTGCTAAGCGACAACTATAAGATATAAAGGTGTGTAGATAAATGTACAAAGATTACGATGCAATAAAAATTGAGATTTAATTATTAAATCTAGAATTATCAACTGTTAAATTTTTTAGTAAAAAATGCCGTACGGCTCGATTTACAACCCGATGAAATGCATCCACGGAATTAAAATTTAAACGCCAGTTATGTTTTTTTTTTTTCAAAAAATTTCTAATTTGTCTAAGTATTGGAATTTAAAACGCCTTATTCGCAATACTTTTCTTCACATTTTTTTTTTTTGTTTTAAAATTTGACTATATATACATTGCTGTACGAAAAAGAAATTTCTCTCGAAAACTTAAATTTTTAAGCTCCCTCTTGAATTTGTAAGAAAAATAATTAATAAAGTAAAAGAAAAAATTTTCTATGCTGGAGAAAAAGAGAGAGATTGGATTTAAAAAAATATGACAATCTTAACATCTATATCAAATTTTTTTTAAATTTAAGCTTAAGAGTGATAAAGCCTTCTCCAATTGAAACTGTTATAACAATATAAGATCCTCATTTTATATGATTAATGGGTAAAATTACTTCTCTTCCACATCCTTTTTTCGTGTAATATAATTTATATTTTAAGTCTAAATATTTTTATACTTTTTCTGAAATAAATATGAATATATCCATGTCTGTGTGTCACTAAAAATGCAAATAATTAAGAAAACAAGACAAAAATATAAATATTGTTAAAGAAAAGAAGGAAAATTATAAATAAAATGTTTTTTTAAAAAATATATTTTTAAAAAATATAAAAATCCGGAAAAACAAATTAAGGAAAAAGACAAAATAAGAATAGAGCTCGACATCAGCTCTCACGATTATATCCGTAATAAAGAGTGCTGTCTAATTAATATAGCATAAGCAAATTATATCAAAACAATAGTCTGAAGGGCACAAAAAAAATTCTAGCGAAAAAGAGACATAGTAAATAAAACACAGAATGTATCATTCATATATATATATATATGTATGTATACATTATAAACCAAACGATCTTTTTGTTTAAAAAAAGAAAAAAAAACATATCAATGTTTAAGAAAAAGTACAATGATGGATGAAAGAATGAAGCGAATAGGGGACCGTGACCTCTCAGTACACTGAATTTTTTGAACTGAAACATTTTCTCAGGGTTTTTTGTAGAAAGCTACAAAAACATCAAATTCATAATTTTTCAAATAAATTAATGCAACTCGTTATGTTATTTCATAACATGTGAATACAAAGATGGCCAAAATCAACTCATTTTCCCATGCATAAAATTTTAAGTAACTCTCTTTTACATAGACTTTCAATTTACAATGCCAATTTTGCGCAGAATTAATTGCTTTCAGAACAAAACAACCCAACAAAATAGCGATGGAGGATTGTAACAATCCTTTTTTTTCATTAATGGAACTAAATGGTTTAAAAGAATGCTTCCTTTCCAGGTCCAACCTTGTTTAATATGAAAAAGATTGAATTTCAAATAATAAATTAATGACCCGATTTTACGTATCAAGTACAAGTTGGACAGATTTCACTTTCGTTCAAGGAAATTATTTAATTCGCGGGAGTGGCAACACGGAATCTACCAATGATAAAGCAACGTGGGTAGAATTTCAATGGAATTCGTGCCCTCTTCAACCCATCTGAAAATTGGAAACGTGCATTGCTTCTTTTTTTCTTCCTAGAGCCGGCAGAATTATCTCGAAATAATCTAAAAAAACTTTATGAGCGACTTTATCAATATTTCAGGAATTTAAAGCTATCTTTCATTACGTATCATGCACAGAACGTCACGATATGATATGTTACGATTTGAATGAAAGATTTAATTATTCTCTATTTGGATATTTTTACTCAATATTAATAAACATCGAAAAAACTACTACCGGTATCGCTCTTTTTGAGGCTATGAAAAAGCCTTTTTTATTAGTGAAAGCATTTTTTTTTCAAATTCTAATTTGTTTAATAGCTACAGCAGTTTAAATGCCGAATCATTGCTCTTTTTTTCCCTCTACATAATTTTATCTTATATATTTTTTAGCTGCTAAAAAACTATAAATTATAGAAATTGCGAAGAAATGCACAATACGATGGAACAAAAAAAATTTGGTTATCAGTTCGAGAAATATTTATTTTACTCTGTTAAACATGTGAATGCAGAAAAGAAAAAAAAGAAAAAAAACATGCGGGCTTCTCTGCACGAAATTACAATCCTTAAATTTGACTGGCTGAAAGGGTCTTTATTTATTTATTTATTATTTATTTTTTCAAAAAAAAGTCAATCTTTTCCTTAAAATTATTAAAATTTTAAATTTTTTTTCCGAGAAATTTTTGTTTTTTGTTTTAGATAATGACAATTTATCCATTGTTATAGTCATTGCATTGGTATAATTATATCGGACGATAAGGCATCCTAACATAAAAAGAAATTTTTTTCTCTTAGAAAATAATCCATTATATCAGGGATGGGCAAACTACTTCCTGCGGGTCAATAGTGGCTCACCGGAAGATATCAGGCCCGCAGATAGAATTTTAACTTACCAATCCGTGGCGAATATAAGCAATATACATCTATTTTCTTGTTTATTCGTTCAAAACTATTTTTGTTCTTTTTAAACAAAGTACTGATGATCTTTCTACTTTCTCTATTTTTATTCTACGAAACATAAATTGAAGGAAATAGACAGATTCAATTGGTAAAATGTTGAAAGCAGAAGCTCTTTATAGAATAGCCGTAAATTTCATCTGAAGCAGTTGTTTCTATATATGCCAAAGTTTGAGTTTTACAAATCGTTACCAAAGGCTAATTTCCCAAATTTAATATCTCATGCCCAGAAAATCAGAGCTATGTTTGCTTCATCTTATGTATGTGAACAAGTGTTTTCAACTATGAACCTCAGAAAAAATCATTTCAAAAGTAGACTAACAGACAAACATTTAGCCTCTTTCCTTAAAATAAGCTCATCTCACTTGGAGCCTCCATGGAAGGAACTTTTAAAAAGGAAATCGCTATTTCATTCCTCTCATTAAGTACTTAAATTAAAACTTGTATATCGTTTTTTTATTTTAGAAGTTTTTACTTAGCCCACCAAACATTTTTTTCCCTGATTTTTTGCCCTCGACCAAAAAAGTTTGCCCCGTCCCTGCTCTATATCATAATAGAAAAATAAAAATCGAATAAGAAAAGGTGGGAAAGGTATTCTTTTCCAGAATTTTCAGAATATTATAATCTACAGAAAATCTAAGATTTGAATGAAAATATAACAACCTTGAATAACACTTTCTTCAGAAGAGAATTCCTGTGAAATCTAATTTTTAAAAAAATTCAAATTCTCAGAAACTACTCAACCAATTTCACACAAATTTTGTATTTTGCCGTGTTAAATTGCGCACTTTAAAATTATGTAAAACATTTTATACCTTACAATAAAAATTATTTCGACTGTTATTAAATAAAATAACAAATAGATAAAATTAAATTTTTGACAACGAATTTTATAATTGGCAGTTGCGTGAATGCTTTACTTCTTTTTATAGTTATGAAATTATTCTAAATTCTACAAAAATAATTTTTATTTAATAAATTAATTAATTCATTCATACATTAGTTTTTTGCATTAAATAATGAGAAGGAATTTTTTTCTGTCATCCTTCTTAAAAGCGTAATAAAATAGCACACCTCGTTGATTAATATCTTGATTTTTAAAAAAAGTTGCATTTTTTAATGAATATCAATTTATTTTAAAACTAATGAGATTGAACACGCAATGCATTCCCATTATGAAACTTACCGTTCTTCTCACGGTAACAAAAATATTTCCAGAACAAAAAAAATTAAAGAATTTTCCATACATCCTGTTTATGGAGTGTTTGGTAACACCATTTCCTTTGTTCCCAATCACCAATCACACCCTCATTTATTCAGATGTAAATCAGAAATGCTCTTCCCATTTTTTAACAACTGTGTTATGTTGGATGCGCAAATAGGTGTTCCTAAGTAATTTTAACAGCAAAAGTAGAGAAAGTAATTTCGACATGTTTATTATACCAGTTGAAGGCTTCCAAAAAACGATATCACCCTCATAAACGGATTTAACCCTCTCTGTCACGTTTTTCTCTTTCGAAATTTAAGTATTTGAAAGAAAATATTGAAATTTGAATTAGAAATGATTTGAAAAGGAAAAAAAATTAACAATATGCATTTTTTAAAAATTTGTAACAGAACGATTAACTTACTTGAGATCGTGTAATGGATATAAATTGTTAACGATTTAATCACTGATTTAATCATTCACTAATTCACTTTTTTCACTGATTAAATAATTCTTGCATTAAAACATTAAAAAAAAGAAATAAATAACTTTTTTTTTAAATGTTATACACGAAAACTTTTGAGCAGGAAAAATTATCTAAGTGCTTGATTTTTGAAGTTCCGCTCAGTGTCTGAAAATTGTCTCAGAAATCATCAAATTTTTTAGAAGCTACATTTTTAAAGAGATCGAATTTAAATTCAAACAATTTCTTACCGATTGTTTCCAAATTTAAGCTACATTTTTTATTGTTCAGATTTTAAGCTACACATTTTATTGTATTTTGTATGCTTTTTTTGTTACAAATCAATTTTTGCATTATTATTTTTTTACAATATAGATTTTCCTTAAATACCATCATTCTAGCAAAAATTGGTAGACCTAAAAAAATCAACGCACGTCTAAAGTCTAATTTAGGTTTTTTTTTTCTTTCTAACTTAATCTCCAAATGAAAATAAATAAATAAAGAGCGAAAGACTTCGCGAAGAAAGCTGCAAAGCCACCATTTTGTTTTGAAAAGCATTATTGAGTTCCTAAAATAATAAAGAATACACAAAGTTAATAACAAGAGATCTACAAAAATGTTAAATTTCTCGGAGATTTTACTATTTTTTGTGTGCAAGCATGTTTTTGAGTGGAAAGCATCACAAATAATTTTTTCTATTCGCGAAACATTTTCTAATCGCGTTGTCTTCCACTGAATTAACTATCCAATATAAACCTTTTTTTCAAACAAGACTATGTACATCTCCCTTAGCTTCTGACCTACAAGCCGAAATATGCGATCTTTATGTTTGGGAATTAAATATTGAAAATTTAAAAAAAAAACAAAACTTTATCACTCTTTTTAGGAAAAAATTGACTAAGGTAAAGTACAATTTTAAACATATATGAGGTAATCTCAAAACGACTCCAAACTGAGCCCGTATCGGATTTAGCTCAGACTATTTGACTCCTCTATGAGACTCTAAGAAATATTGTGCACAAAGCCGGGTGCACAAACAAAATGTGTCGCTTTGCCATTATTTTTTTCAGTTTATTTAAAAAATTTAATCTAAATGTTACAAATAAAAATACTTGAGCTGTGGTGGCTCAGGGGCTAAAGAGCTCGCCTCCTATTTTCATGACCCAGGCTCAAATTCGTAACGATGGCTGGTCGATACAAATTCCACACTCGGCTCGCACTAACCACAGTTCTGACGTAAAATATCTTCAGTCATAGACAAATAATTGGTTAGAGTGCCCTTGCCATCAGTCTAACCGTGGGAGGTTTTCATGGTTTTCCTCTCTTTGTAACGCAAATGCGAGTTAATTCCATCAAAAAGTCGTCAACGAAGGCAAATTTCGCCCGATACTAGATACCGAAGTTCCCTTGTCTTCTGGATTGGGTTTAAAATTACAAAGTTATGGAGTTGAACATTGGTGAACGTAAACTCAAAATTTTGGTCGGCTTTTCAACGACGGTTATAAAATGAAAATAAAATAACTTTAAATCAACTGGTTGGAGTTTATTCTAAAGATGGGATTTTTACTACCAAGATGTAATCTACGAGAGGCTGACCTTAAATATATTAAGGTTAACCTTGTCGTAAGACTAACTCTGATTTCGGGACTTTTTTCTCCATGTAATGCATTTGCGGATTAGTTTCATCATAAAATTAAGGCATCCGTTAAGGCCCACTACTCGATCCTGGAGTCCCTTTGTCTTCTAGATTGGGTTCAAAATTACAAGGCTGTGGTGTGGAACATTGGTAGTAAACTCAAAATAGGGTCGGCTTGTTGAACAACAAAATTTGGTCTGCTTGTGGCTAGAAAAAAAAATACTATTTAAACTTTACGTTTTGCATAATTCTAAATAAAAATCTTTAAGCCGACCTGTTTTTCAAGCAATTCAATGTAAATGTCAATTTCAATAAAGTGTCCGAACAAGATTCAGCATGACTATAAAACAGCATTCCAACTGCTTATTTGTCGAATTAATATAAATTCAGTGCAATTTCGAACAAATTATTTCCCAATTCTTAAGAAAATGTAAAAATTTGAAAATTTCAATAATGTCCCAACTCACTCAACATGACGATAAAAATACATTCCAACCGCAAACGATATTTGTTTCATCAGCCCTAAACAAAGACATAATAGGGAGACAGATCAAATGAAATTACCATTTTTGGGAGAAAAATGATCTCTGCGTGCATACAAACCTTGACCAAAATATTGTATGAACTGTCAATGCGCAATTTACTCCACACGATTTGTTTAGACGAAAGGGTTTTTTGTCTTTATTTTTACTACCCCAAATTTACAACCAGTAAACTTTTGTTTTTCTTGCTGTTTTTAGGGTCGAGGTGAGTCTGGAATGAAAACCGTATTTCTCTTTCAAACAGATTCCTTTTCTTTCTCACGGAACATTTTTTTTATTCTAATTTTCTTTCGGTTTTTACTCTATTTCGCAAAAACAATGGACAGAAAATTACACACACCAGAGGCTTTAAAAATGTGCTGCAGATCAGAATATTATTTCATATTTATCATTTCCGGGTTGTTTAAGCAGAAATTCATTATTTAATTATACTTGTTAAAATGGTACAGATGAGTGAGTGGATGTTATACAATATTTTATTAAATTTTTTCTTTTTTTCAGATTTAAATAAGATTTTTAGTGCTTGCTTTTATTTACTCAAAAGCAGCACAAGAATTAAGTTGTCGTTAAATTTTGTGAAGTATTGGACATCATGCTTGGAGGTGTCTTTAAAATACCCTCTCTTTCAGAGGCTCCTAGACTAAATTTATGGAAGTAAGCTTGTGTAAGTGTCCCCCTCCCTAATTTATAGTTAAAAATTAACTACCTCGAATTTTTTTCGGCATTATTGAAATTTTATGCATTATAGTTAAATTTTTATCATTAATAAATGAGCTGTTAACTGCACTCTTTGTTTAACTCCATAAAACAAAAAGTAGAAAGTGCAGTAAAAATCATGCAGTGTGTAAAATAAAAGATGCAACACACTGAATAATCTTTGGTCTAATATTAAAATCTTCACGTTCTAGGAATCTGACTGATCTGAACTAGGCTAGACTGATCTAGGAATCTCACTGAGATCTAACTGATATTTAGCTTCAATTGAAATTTAACGCATTCGGCTTATGAAACAGCATTAAAAAAAATGTTAGGTTTGTATTAAAGTGAAACATTCGGAAGAAGCTGCAGGAAGTTAGAGTAGGCGATGGACTTAGAATAAAAAAAAAGGAAAACTTGAATGACATTAAAGTTCGGTTTGGTTCTAAACGCATCAATAGACATATTTTGAAAAAAGTTTTTGTCTGTATGCTACAAAACTTAAAACAGAAAAAAAGTTTTTTTTTTTAAAAATAATGAATCATAAAACGTATAAAATAAAGCAAAGAAATTTAAATAAAATAAAATTTACACATTAAGCTATGAAACCAATTGTCATAAATGTCAATATTTATCTTTGTTCAGGATAATAATATACACTTATATTTATCGTCAGTATTTCATTAATTATTTAATAAACATATTCTTCGAAAATAAGATCTTCTTATGTAAGTAATTGTTAACTTTATGAAATAAAATAATTAAAATTATTGCAATCAGAATTTTAGCTTTAAATCACATTAAATATATTAGCGAATGTTAAAAATATTTCTTTTAAATAGCATTGTACAGTATAAATAAAGCGTGCTTAAAATCTGAATGGAAAAATCAACAAACTAATTCACAAAAATTTAAGCGATTCGCCTTGAAAAATTTGTAATCTTGCGTTTAGTTCACTTAACTACTTTTGCAATGGTATTAATAATACTAATATTTATTATTCACAATTTTTATTATCAATAATTTTTATTATCGATTTTTATTATGGTTACAATTTTTTTCTAGTTATTTTAACTGATTATTAAGATAAATATTTATTATTCTTGTTATTATTGAAAATGCTTAATTTTAATACTAATTTTTAAATTTTCTAAATTGACTTAATTTATTGAACTTAGAAATTAACAAAATACATAATGTACGCATCGAAGGATTAAATATTTTACCTTTAAATTTCATTGAATTTGGAATATTATATTTCACCTTATCTGAAGTAGCAAAAAAAAAAAAATGTATAAATGAAAATAAAAAATTTATAATTACAAAAAATAATAAAAAATATAAAAAAATTAAAAAAAACAA
Source organism: Parasteatoda tepidariorum (assembly GCF_043381705.1). Lineage (NCBI taxonomy): Eukaryota > Metazoa > Arthropoda > Arachnida > Araneae > Theridiidae > Parasteatoda > Parasteatoda tepidariorum. The sequence goes on along the minus strand of NC_092205.1, from coordinate 83,473,196 downwards.
CAATACTTCTCAGGTAAAAAAGAATCTATTACTTGTTTTTAACTGGGTATGAACTTTTGTCTTCATCCTTGAAACATTTAAATACCTATTCAATCTATCTTTGTAATTATTTAGTGAATATAAATGACCGAACCGTTAACCGTGAAGAAAGCGAAGTATATCTTTCTTTTTTTTCCGTACATGAGAAGATGAAAAAACACCCGTCATCAAGACTTGACTTTACAGAATCCGGTGAAATTCGTTGCAAAAATAAAACAGAAGTTCAAAAACAAAGAAACATAACAAAAGCTAGCCTTAAACTGTAACCCACTTGGTACGGAACTACCTTCCAATCAGCGCTTTGAAAGAGTATTCAGAAAGTCAACGTTTGAGTTACGCGCCGAGTCATGAGGTTTACCCGTTCTGAATAAAATCGTTTGCTTCAGGTGATAGAATATAAGTTACATTTTTCATGAAAAAAATCGTCTGATATATTATATCCAATGGCAACCTAGAAAATAAAATTTATATGTGATTTTCTTCAATTTATCGTCTGATAGTTTTTTTTCTTGGAATATTATACAATAAATTTAAGAAATAATAATTTTTAAATGGAAGTGTGTCAGAATTTTTTGAATGATAATAAATGTCGAAAAACGCTGTGGATTTTTTCGCTTGGTATTTTGTGCTGTATTACATTTATACCGATGATAAGAGCTTTTCATTCAGGAGCGCCAGTTGAAGCTTGTGATTCTTTACTCCCACGGCATCTGCGTACCAGTCCAAAACCGGAAAAAGACTCCCCATATATTTTTACAGCATCAGCCGGCCGGTTTTATCCTGATTCTAAGCGAAGAAAAATTAAAGGTAAGAAATACTTTTTTAATTTTTTTTTATATTTTAAAAAAATTTAAAATAAAAATACAATGTTGTTACTTTGCTAGCAATTATTTTAGTTACAATACCCATCCAAAATTAAATACTCATATCAAAATTTACTCTATTCGATTAAATGTAAAATATTTTATCCAAAACTTATTCAAACAAAAAATAAAATACTCCGAGCAGCGGAGCAATTTTTTTACAGAGGATAAAAAATTTCAGGCTTTGATTGGTTAATAGAATGTCGGAAGTGGCCATACTACATCAAATGCAAATGTCTACAAATACTCAATACAACGAACTATGTTATAATTGTTTTCAAATAACAAAAGGAATAAGAAAACTTGCGAAATAAAAGGAAATGTATCATTAGGTTGAAATTTTTCGTTGTTCGATATCATTCTGAAATAATTTATTACTGTAATTTTTTTTATCGTATGATCACCAATAGTTTTTTCCAATGGTTTTGCTTTTNTTTTTTTTTTTTTTTTTTTTTTTTTTTTTTTTTTTTTTTTTTTTTTTTTTTTTTTTTTACGAAAAAGAGAAAGAACTTCCAAAAATGTCCTAATTATGTAGAAACTACGAATATTTGTTCAAAACTTTTCTTCAATACAACAAAAATTTTTGCTTAAAAAAATGAAAATAAACTATTTTTTGATGTTTTTTTGGCAAAAAAAAAAAAAAATTAGGTCTATCTTATATTTTAAATGCTAAGGGTCTTTAAATTTATAAGGGTACAGCTAGATATGTATAGTGTATAACGTAAATGAGAAAATCTAATATTTTAAGACTATTTTTCTTACAAGCAGAACGAAAATAAAATTGAAAATATTTGAAAAAATTTTAAAAAAATTAAAATCCGCAAATAAAAACTTTCAAACAATTATATTTATCATGAAATTTAACCAATTCTAAATTGAACTATTATGGTATCCTCGTCCTCAGCAAAGAAATAATTTTTTTCATTATAAATTAATTAAACCGCAATTCACTGCATAGCTGCATATTTCACTGCATAGTCAATTACTTTTACATCACTGTTCGACAAACCATGAAAGTTTTTTTTTTCGATTTCTATATCATTATTTATGGAGATGTCAATTAAAAATCTGTGAAAATAGAGTTTAACTTCCTTATCTATGAAAATATTTAATTTCACAAGAAATCTTCAGCAGAAATGAAATGAATAACTTGATTGCTTGATTGTTATTTAAGTAGGTTCAAAATAAGTTAAACGCTTATTTAGTCTCCAATTATCCTATTGTTTAGGTTCTCCATTTATCGCTTCACTTGTGACAAATTGAAATAAAACAAGACTTAATATATCTAACAAAATAAAAGGAAGAAAAGCTCGATATGCATAGACAATATTGTATTTTCAATTTGTTAAAACGGAAGTAAAGAGTTAAAAGTATTTTTGTAATGTAAAATTTATTAATAAAAATTTATTAAATCCATTTTCTTTAAAAAAATCTTTTTTTTTTTAATTTAAAAAAGATTTTCATATTAAAATTTCCCTCAAATTTAAAAAGACCAAAAAATTTTTTCAATTAATTTTTTAAAAATCATGGAAAAATTAGCGCCAAAAAGGCAATTAGCATAAATAGCTAAAGGAGCCCTAGCCTTTAATCGCCCTTCTATCTAAACTGATGGAACCTTATTATTTCCCAGATTACAACCCTACTTTAAGGTTAAAAATTGCAATCCGGTGACAAAAATAAATAAATAAATAAAAATAAGAGAATAATTGTTGTTCTATTCAGAGTATGTTTTTGTGTTAAATTACGTGACTTATGATATCATCAGCACTAATTGATTGCCGTATATAAAGTCATTCTCTCGGACCATTAGGATTGCATCTTAGTCGTAAAAATCCAATCTTTAGATAAATTCCAACTATTAGATTAAAAGTTATTTTATTTTATATAATTACCGTTCTTGAAGAGACAACACAAATTTTGAGTTGAGACTCCTTAACCTTGTAATTTTGAACCCAATCCAGAAAACAAGGGAACTCTGGTATCATGTATTATGTGAAATTTGCCTTCGTGGAGAACTTTTTGATGAAACTGGCCCTCATTTGCGTTACATGGAGAAGAAAATCACGAAAACCTCCCACGGTTAGCCCGTTGGTAAGGGGAGTCTAACCCATGATCCGTTTACCACTGAAGATATTTTATGTCAGTACTGTGGCCGGTTCGTATCGACCAGCCATAGCTGGGATTCGAACCCGGTTCATCTCATTGGGCGTGTTCTATCTTCTGAGCCACCACGGCTCATCTTCAGTTAGTAAGATATTTCGTTCTCTATTTTGTGCAAGTTACTTCTGAAAACAACTTTATTAAAATTTATTTATTATTATTTAAACCAACTTATTAGAGACACACTTGCTATTATATACATATATCATTATTACTTTTGAACACAAAGTCCACCTTATTATTTTGTACTTTAACACAAAAGACGGTACTCGATTATTCAATTCTAGAAAAACGTTTAAAATAGAAAAGCGGTTCTCAATTTCGACCTTGACCCAATAAACTTCTTTTAGTTGAACATTTATAGTATAAAGTATATAAAAAAAATTGTGAGCTTAAAAACCAATGAATCAATAAAAAAAAGCTACTTTTTTTCGAAAATATTTGATGGAGGAGAAAAAATTAAAAAAAATATTTAGTTTTTCTTAATTAATAATTAGGTTTTGAATTCATACTCATGGAGCTGTACTTAATTAAACTTCATTTAATTAGTTGGTTTTGTAAATTCATAAGCTGAAAATGAAACATAAGTTGAATTGGTTGCCAGCAAGTGACATTGTAGTTAGTATATCGTGGCATTTGTCGATTCAGAAGCCAATCAGGTTCGACACACAGGCGTGACGTCGCTTACAGATGTCCAATTAAATTTGGTTTAAGCCTCATGGTTTGGTACTTCACTTCGTATATGCAAGTACCCAATTATATTTTTCGTAGAAATGAAATCTGAAAGAACTGCTATAAGCATTTAAAATGGTTTGCATTTAAAACGTTTCTTTATGAACGAATTTAGTTATTGGAGTTTGATTTGAAAGCACGATAGGAAATGCTAATGCGGTTTTTCATAAATATAAGTCCTTTTCATATTTTTTTTCAATATATTGCTGTTAGAGAAATAATATTTTTCAAAAAAGTTCTATTTCATTTTCTTTAGCATGTTATTTAAAATATTTTCACAAAGACCGATATATTAAATAAATAATTGCTTAACAACAATCTCATTATTAATCTAATCATATCTAAATCTAGTTAATTAGATCTAAATATAAATACTGGTTTCAAAAATCACACTATGATCTAAAAAATGTCCTAGCTCTCGTTATCCTAGCCCCTTTCGCGGACCCCAAGGTTTCTTTCCAAATTACCAAATAAGGCAAGAAAAATGTATGTAGATCTAAAATTTTTTTAATCTAAATATTCATCTCCTGGAATATAGAATAGCAAGTTAACATCATTTTTTATAAAATATTTTTTAAATGAAAGTTAAAAATTCATTTCATTTATACAATTTTAAAATGTTTATAGGAAAATATTATTATTTTTTTATATAGGAAAACTATGGGACTAGAAAAGATAGCAATACTAAACAAGTTTTTTTTTAATTGATATTGTACGAAAACTATAAAAAGATCTGCACAATTTGTTGGGAATTTTTTTAAACGTAGCAAACGTTATATATTATTTTTTCTGTTTACAAGAAACTTTAAAAAAATAATGTTGCAGGTTACTGGGAAATTATTAATCCTCTTCGAAAATATATTCAAAATTAGATTAAAATGAAAGTAGTTTATTCTGTTAAACTAGATTTTTAAGTATTAAAATATTGCATTGAAGGAAAGTTGATTTTAATCTTTAGAAGTTTTGAAGTGTAATTAACGAATAACTTAATTTTATGAGTAATTGAATTGGGTTTTTAGACACACAAAAAGGAAAATGCTTTTAAAAATAACCTTAACTTAATTAAGTTATAAAAAAGCTTTTTAAATCAAATTCAATTTTAATTTCAGTTTAGTATTTTATGACGCAGTTGCTTATAATCCATAGCAACCATCTTGCGAAAAGTAAATGAATTATTTAAAACAATTTTTCTCTCAAACTATTTATTTAAAATCATAGTCTATAATGCATTAAATTTTTATAAAAACTAATAATCTATCTGCATTTGTGTTATTTAAAACTGCAGCATCAAATAAATAATTTAGAATACAAATTATGCAAATTGAACGTATTCTCAAAAGTCAGGTAAATTTTAATGAAAATTTTTCCTAAATTTTGCTTAATTTCAAGCACCTCAACCGGAACCACAGACTTTGAAGTTAATCTGGCTGTTACGATAAAAAAAAATCGGGACCTAAATTTGGTACAATTTATTTCAAAAATGTCAATCATGAGGACTCGTTGACATTTCCAGTAATGTTCTATTTTTAATAGTGCTGAACCGCCAAATCTCACATGAGTTTTCGAACGCTCTTCATTCCTAAGATTGAAAAGTGCTATTCGTTGATCAAAACACATTGGATATTGTGGGAAACACAATGGCAATTTCCCTTTTGTTCTCCATTTATAATACAAATTATTTGAACTGAATGAGTATCCAATAGTCTGAATCTGAAAAAAAAATTAATTTCACAAGCACCTCAAATAAAATCCATCCCAAATTTGGTTTAATTTCAATCATCTCAATCGGAATCACAGGCAACGAAGTTAAAATGGCTGTTTATAATAGCAAACAAATTTGATATAAATTTTTAATTTTCAACTAAGAAAACTAGTTCTTCTTTCTTGTAACTCTTTTTCTTAGTAATCTTAAGCCTTCAAAGTTGCGTGAGCTTTTGGACACTCTTCATAAAGTTGAGTAATGCTATATGTAGACCAAAGCACTTAGTACATAACTAAAGAACATTACGACTATTTTACTTTGGTATTCAACTTGTAATACAAATTCTTCAAATTCAATGTATGCCTAATAGTCTGGGAAATTTTAATAAAAGATTTACATACCCTACAAATAACATTAAATTTAGTAACAATTTAATTTTTAATTTTCAACTATGAAAATAAAGCGTTTATACTTAATTCTTAATTTTTAATAATCTTGTTTTCTCGTTGTTAAACCAATAACAACCTTCAAAATATGACAGACGATGTTGTATGGTGATTCTGATGGTCTACCAGCAAGCTGTGGCCATCAACAATCATCCAAAGATAGTGAAAGATTTTTCTTTACGTTATTATGATGATTTAACCATCATGTTATGTTTATTACCAAAGTTCTCCCTAAAAATAAAAAAAGAGCAGGTTGCTTCCTGACAGAAAAGAGACTTTGAGTATTGAAAAGGCACACACTGAACACTGTAAAAATTTATCAAAGAGTGTAAGATCATGTAATAACTGAATTTGATTCTCAACAATTTTTAGGCTACCGTCTTAGGCTATTTTATTTGTATATTTCAAATGGTAATTTTCACTCATTATCTAAATAAGAGAAACATTTGCAGTTAATAAATAATAATCAAAGGCATGCTAAGAAACATTCTCTGTGCATACATTTCTTTCCAAAATAAGTAAACTGAAAAAATACTTTTAAATAAACAGCTTAAGAGATTTTGTCTACAATTTATAGAGAAAATTATAAGAAGAGAAACATTTAAAGATGCATTTTTTTTAAAGTGTATTTATTTAAAAAATAATTTTAAAACCTAAAATCACTTAAAAAAATTATTAATATACCTACTTGAAAAAAGAGAAACTTAACCAGATATATTAACAACCTAATAAATAAAAATTTTACCATTTGAGATTAATCCTAAAAAAATAAATATTTGCAATAGTAGTCAAGATTAAACATATGAACACAGATAATTGTTGTGTGTAATTAAAGGATAACGGTTTATTTTTACAAAAAGGGCAAAAGAACGCATTTATAGAAATCAAAGGGCCGGCAGGACGGATCGCCCTTTCAAAAAACGCTTAGGTAGAACACTGTAAATTACTACTATTGGTCAAACAACAGCCAATGAAATGTGTTGGAAGCTGTTATTTTATTTTAATTATGGTCAACCAGCGTATTATGGTTTATTGTTGTTGGACCAAAAACAAATATTAAAATATGATGAAATATGCTGTTTTACTTTTATGTACACAAGTATCACACTAGAGCATATGGACTGAAAAAGGCTATGTGTTCACCAGAGCACATGGCCTCACTAGTAAAAACTTTATAACTCCTTTACTTTTGTTTTTAATTTAAAATATAAATTTTTCAAATGCCAATGTGCACCCAATAACCCAGAAAATTATTGTGAAAGCTTTCTCGATTCCTCAAATAAAAAACTAATTGCGGTATAATTTCAAGCATCTCGACCGAAACCTGGCCTTTAAGTTACGATAGTCAAATAGAAAAACTTATTAACATAATTACTCATTCCTCTCTCTGCCCCACCCTCCACATCTCCCACGTGATGGATCACCCAGCTAAACAATAACTCATTAGAAAAGACCTCTGACCTATGATTGGTCAATTTCCTCATTGCAGGTAAGTTGAAAGAAGAATACTTATTAAATGTTAGAGTTCTATCATAACCTTAAGTGGATGTTAACGGCTAATGGATGCCTAGTTCACACATTTATCTTATTTTCAGGAGGTCTATTTATCTATCTTAAAGATTAATTTATTTTTTCTTCTTCCATTTCTGTCCATCGTTGTTAGTTTATTCATATGTTTGTTTCTGGAGGTATGATTCTGAACCGTGAGTTGAATTGTAAAAAGGGAATTGGTAAATTCTTTAATCTAATTTTGAGTTATTAATGTTGCTGTTTAAGTTAGAAGTGCAGATAATTAGAGAAAAGTGTGCAATATACTACCATATATGTGAGAAAAATGAAAGTTTCAGTTGGTTCCAGGCATGTTGAAACAAAATAAAATGTTATTTTTATATGTTTTGCATGGAGATTGTTTATACGTTTTAATTAACGTATTAGTCAAACGAAAACTGCAAAAAGCATACATATTTACTCACTGAGAAAAAACTACACTTTCCTTTTTGTTTTTAATTGGTATTTTGAAACAAAACAAGAAAGTGTTTTTTGTATTACTTAAAGTGTTTTACATGTAAATTATTTGTAAAAGTATTTGATGAATTTTGATTAACACAGTAGTTCTAATTAAAATTTTTAGAGGAGATAAAAGTAGATTGCAAAAATGATATGATTACTTTCTAAAGAAAAACTACACCTTCTTTTAATTAGCTCTATGTATGTCGAAACAAAAAAAAAGCTGATTTTTATAATTGTATGTGTTTAGCATATAAATTATTTAACAAGATTTTTGATCAATTTTGATTAACGCACTTTTTAGAATTTTTAGAAGAGTCGAAAGTAAACAGCAATAAATATACTTATTTACTTTTTAAGAAAACATTACAATGTATTTTTGTAAAACTTGATATGATAGGCGTTCCAATTTCTTCCTATATATAGTCATTAAAAATCAACATCCCCTAAGAATTAAGGGATGATGTATCTTGATAATTGTTTATAGGAAGTAAGTAAAGTCGTTTGTGCACATTTTCGATATTTATTTGTCATTTATCAGTTTATTATATATTTCAATTTTTTTCCTTCCAATGCCCACCTGGATAATGGCCTAGGTCATACAGGCACCTGAAAGGCAGATTTGTTGGCCACTCTTTCAGGGTATATAAGGTGGGCCAACGTTGCTCCCACAGGAAGGAAAGATAGTACAAAGAAAGAAAGAAAAAACATGCCTTGCCCGGGATTTGAACCCAGCACCTTTCTGATGCAAGGGCAGTTCCCTAACCCCTACACAGGCCGGTCGGCATATTTCAAAAATCGAGATAACGAAATTTTAGATTAGTGTGGCTTGTTTACTCATAAATAAAATCTAAATTTTGTTATGGTGAAATAATCAGATAAATACTTGAAGGGGTACATATGAGGTTAATTTTACCGATACATACAAAGTTATTCTTAATTATTAAATAAACAAAAATTATAAATTTTGATTTTTTATTATTTTTGGTAGAGCTCAGGGGTGAAAGCGAGACGGAAAAGAGGAACGGCTGGTAGTAAAACCATTTCAGTTATAGCTAGTTTTGGGGAGGAGTTTACTTATTCTTTTCTTAAATTTTTCAACAATATCTACTTCATCTTGGAAAAGAAGCAGTTTAATTTATATGTCAGAATTATAAAAGAAATCTTGATAGTTACAGATATTTCATTTTTTTTCGAAAAAAATGCTTGAATGAAATGTTTTACGTACCAGGTTTTTCTCCTTTCCGTCTTGCTATATAAGGGCTTTCACCCATGGTAGAGCTTGAATTTTTACATTTGATCATGAAGCAAAACTCATTAGACTCAAACAACAACGTATTTATATGCTATAATAAAATTACCCGAAATGGTTATTTAAATCTAATTTCTAACCTTCTTACATTTTAACTAAAAACTCGTATTAACGAATGCAATCCAATTGTTATCAAAAATGGACAATCAATCGCCTATACGAGTAGGGGAAAAAAAAACTCAAAATAATTAAGTGATCAGACTATACCAAATGTTGTTTAGTTGAAATTTAGTTACAATAGATTAAAGAGAGAAATCCGTGGTAGAAAATTTCGTTGTTAGGAAACTCCACAGAATTAATTCGAGAGCTATAGTGTGCAATGATTTTTACAAATTATTTTACAAGAATTCCAAAAATATGTATTGAAGGCTGTCATTTCTCTTAAAAACACCGGACTCAAAATACATATTGACGCAGTGGACTGTTATTTTATTTGCTTCACACATTGAATTCACACACTTGCCTCTTTCGAGGTTGTTAATACACTCACTAGTTCTCGTTGCTTACACAGAGGGCGCTGCTCGCATACAAAACTGAACAGAGGCTATAATTTCTTTATATCCTTTTTTTATTCCTGTCTTTTTCTTTTAGTGAGAATCAAAGGTGCTGCTTTCAAAGGCTTTTTTGTTGNTGTGTAGAAGTGCTGATCAAGATACCCATATGGCCATTAATTTCTTCCGTGTAGAAGTGCCGATCAAGATACCCATATGGCCATTAATTTCTTCCGTGTAGAAGTGCCGATCAAGATACCCATATGGCCATTAATTTCTTCCGTGTAGAAGTGCCGATCAAGATACCCATATGGCCATTAATTTCTTCCGTGTAGAAGTGCCGATCAAGATACCCATATGGCCATTAATTTCTTCCGTGTAGAAGTGCCGATCAAGATACCCATATGGCCATTAATTTCTTCCGTGTAGAAGTGCCGATCAAGATACCCATATGGCCATTAATTTCTTCCGTGTAGAAGTGCCGATCAAGATACCCATATGGCCATTAATTTCTTCCGTGTAGAAGTGCCGATCAAGATACCCATATGGCCATTAATTTCTTCCGTGTAGAAGTGCCGATCAAGATACCCATATGGCCATTAATTTCTTCCGTGTAGAAGTGCCGATCAAGATACCCATATGGCCATTAATTTCTTCCGTGTAGAAGTGCCGATCAAGATACCCATATGGCCATTAATTTCTTCCGTGTAGAAGTGCCGATCAAGATACCCATATGGCCATTAATTTCTTCCGTGTAGAAGTGCCGATCAAGATACCCATATGGCCATTAATTTCTTCCGTGTAGAAGTGCCGATCAAGATACCCATATGGCCATTAATTTCTTCCGTGTAGAAGTGCCGATCAAGATACCCATATGGCCATTAATTTCTTCCGTGTAGAAGTGCCGATCAAGATACCCATATGGCCATTAATTTCTTCCGTGTAGAAGTGCCGATCAAGATACCCATATGGCCATTAATTTCTTCCGTGTAGAAGTGCCGATCAAGATACCCATATGGCCATTAATTTCTTCCGTGTAGAAGTGCCGATCAAGATACCCATATGGCCATTAATTTCTTCCGTGTAGAAGTGCCGATCAAGATACCCATATGGCCATTAATTTCTTCCGTGTAGAAGTGCCGATCAAGATACCCATATGGCCATTAATTTCTTCCGTGTAGAAGTGCCGATACATGAGAGAGAATAAGAACCGCTGATGCAAGATATCAACACCCATACGGCCAGTATTTCCTTCTGTGTAGATGTACCGATCAATATACCTATACTGCTAGTAATTTCTTCGGTGTAGAAGTGCCGATATAGAAGAGAGAATAAGTAGAAATGCCGGTAAAAATACCTACAACCATGTGGCCAGTATTTTCATCTGTGTAAAAGTGGATACAAGATAGAGAATAAGTAGAAGCGCCGATAGAAAAATAAGTAGAAATACTTTGTGGCTTAGATATTTTTTGTTACATAAAAACAATACAAACAGAGTGCTCCAGAATCACCATTTTAGATACAGATTTTTTTATGAGCCTCGCCAAAAATATGTTTAGGCAAAAATATTTAAAAAGCAAAAACATCGAAATAAGCTTTATATTTTGATAAAACAGAACTGAAGTATTAGGTTCACCTTTTAGTTTTATTCGGAAACATATCTAGCATTGACTTTTTTATTCTAATTGCTAAGTTATTTATTTCAATTAGCAATTGTTAGATTTTGGCGAGGTTTTTTCCAATTTGTTTTTAATAATTATTTATGACTTCTAATTTGTATTAACAAGAATTTTTAAATAGTTATAAAAGCAATAACTACAGAGCACCGTGGACATAAAAATTTATTCAATATCACAGAAATACAAATGCATCTATTATTTTAATGTTGAGCTTTTGTTGCTAAATCTGATATTTTGTGTTTCTTTTTTCCTTTTTTTTAAATTTAGGGCAACAATTTTGGAGTCATTTTCTGTATATTACAGTAATCTCGTTGCATCGGTGCCTGGAAAGAAAACTGCTCTGAAGATCTTTAGAAATTCAACTGCTTGTGACCCCGGAAATGATTGCAATTTTTCCAATGCTTATGACTTAAACACAAACTTGACATTAAATGAAAAATAAATATCCAGCTTATAATGTGTTTAATAGTGTTTATTTTTTTTAAAAAAATTATTATAAATAAAAAATAGAAAAATTATAAATTGAAAATGAAAATAACCTACAATTTTCAAGTGAATTAAAATATTAAAAAGTATAAAGAAATAAAACTTTTGCCACACCCCAAACGAGAAAAATACGTTGAACGCATCACGTGCGAAAGGCGTGGGAGGGATTTCCGGTGGTGATAAAAGTTAAATATGAAAATGATGCTTCCAACGTTTTTTCTTTTGGTGTAGGAAAAGCAGAATTATTTTCTCCTTTTATGTCCACTTAGAAAAAATTTGTTTATACAATTTTAATTTAATTTTATTATTTCCTTCCTTTTAATTTTGTGTCTGTTATTTCTTTTTAATGTTGGAAAGTTGAGGAAATTTTGATTAGTATCAGTTGATATTTGAGTCCTCTAGCTAGCCAGAAAGTGTGGGAAATTTTAATGGATTGGCTAAAATAACACGGTAATTTCTCTCCGTAGCGGCCAATAAATGATTGAATTTATTTAAGAATAATTTTTAAAAACAACCATCTGAACTAAAATAGTTAGTTTCAGTTTTTCTTCCATATGCTCTGTTATAAATTCGGTACTCACATGCAAATTTTTGTAACCAATTCTCAATATTTACGAAGGTGATTATTAAAGAGAAAAAAAATGAGACGAAAAAATAGATCGAAGCTTTAATCGAAGTCATATTTCACCATGCATTAAAAATCAATAAATCTAATTAGTGCCAATTCCTGAGGTTTTCATGTATGTGTTTTGAATTAGCAGTTCTGGAACTTTTTTATCATTAAGAAAAAAAATTTTCAATTTGTATAAAAAATTAAAAATTTGTAGTATATTGAAACTAAAATCCTTAATTAAATGGAAGCTTTTTTGAGCAGAATTTTCCAACCAACAGTTACTGAAAGATTATTGTGACTACTATTATTTCCTTTTCGCAATCTTTTAAGTAATTTTTGCTATGTACCTAAAAAGGTATTCGATTCGGGAAATATCAAACATCAAATTTAACGATATTTATGTAAACAGGAGTAAATTTCTTAATTTCCAATAATAAATTACAGTTGTTATGAAGTTTTGAAAATCGGAGCTTGTTGTGGCTTGCCTTTTAAATAACAAATAATATAGTTTTCCCTTTAATTATCGTTTTAATTTTTATATTATAGTGCTAAACTTCTATTAGTTTTTGTTGTTATGGTGATGGCAACGTTCGTTGTTTTATGGTAACGTAAAAGAAGTTTTAAAGGTATTCTAAAAATGTGAACGTTGTGAGACGGAATAAACGGAAAATTAAATGTTTGAATTATTATTGTGAACGTCAATGTGAATTAGCTCTTTTTTAATCAGATAATATATTTGAGGTCAGCTTAATACAATATCCAGTGTTAAAATTTCGCTTTAAACAGGAATAGTATGTAAATTCTAGAATGATAAAGATCAAAAAATAAATATACACTAGAGATTTCCTTTTGAGTTCAAATTATTTAAAGAATGCGCTGTGAGTTAAAAGGTTTTAAATACAGAGATGTTAAAATAATTAAAATCAAAGGATTTACTAAATTAAACAAGAAACTCTTGAATTCTGATGTCTAACTTATATTAATCAAAATTACAATTTAGAATAGCATTGTTAAAAGTATAAAAATTTGAACCGTTGAGAACATGCTTTAGTAATTCACAGAAAACCACTACAAATATATATTTTTAGCAAAAATCATAAAATATATTATGTTTTGTGATAATTAGCACTGTTTGACCACGGCTTTCTAAACTAATTCACAATGGCATAAATAAAGTATAAATATTATCCAGACGTTCAATTGGTATTAAATCGCTGAAGATTAATGAAAGATGGTGGCAACCACAACAATTGGAGTTAAAAAATCGAAATTTTTTTTTATTGTTAATATAAAAGAAAAATACTTTTATTTTGGTATTGGAAGTGGTCTGGACCATATCTTGAAAGACACTAAATATAAACAAATTTATTAATTGCCAGTTAATGAAGTTCATAAATTGTTAAAATGTGGATCCATTGCAAATTTAAGAATAGTTCAAATGGATATTGTTTCACCAACGTTTAATTGAAGTTCGTGACAACTACATTAATTGAAGAATTGCTGTTCATTTTGACTATATCTTTCCTCCTCTTCAGCAATATAGTGAAAAATGTGGATAATTTATGTGTATATTGGTCATATTTTACTATACCCAAAAAATAAAAATATATTTTTAAAGTTCCAGTTTATGATGTTCGCTTTTGAATTGATACTCAACAAATCACTTTTTGGAATATATATATATATATTGAGGCAGCTTAATACTATCTTCAACTTTAAAATTTCGTGTTTTATTAGAAATTGCGCGTAAATTGATATTAAGATAAAAATTATTACGCAACCTTCAAGTTTCTTTTCTAAATTTATATAGTTTTAAGAATTATGCTGTGAAAGAATTGGATTTAAACGTGAAAATATTAAAATGTTGAAAATATCATAAAATAACTCAACTTACATTTGTCTGATCAACTTCAGAATCGAGATCTAAAATTCTGAAGTCGAATGTGATTCCGCTGCTGCATAATACAAGTATTTCACTTTGAAGTACATAGTTTGCAAACTCCCGCAATCGCTTTCGCAGTACCTTTACGTTTGCTTCGCAGTTAGAGCTCGCTTCGTTTACCCGTTCACTACTGACTTATTTTCTCCAACTTCATACGTATGCTATAACTATTTTACCACGTTTATATAAACTTGCCTTCGTGTATGTCTGTCCGGGTGGAATTTTGCAAGAGATTTTAAATTAACTTCCCGACTAGCTACAAACTTCAAATTTGGCACATAGTTTAGAATTGGATATGACAATGCATGAAAATGAAGAGAAAAAAGACATACAAAATTAAAATAAAATTAAAATTAAAGAAAAATTAATATTTTCGATTGTCTTTTGTTGTCGATTCGATTATTTCAAATTAGTGTCACATGTCAGTTGAAAAGTTTTGTGTACAGTGAGTGAAAAAATTGAGATTTTGGAAGTGAGTACAAAAAAAATAAAATAAAAAATAATACTTATAAAAACCACTTTTTGTAGTGGAGAATAATAATTAAAAAACAAAAATTTGAAAAATGAAAAGCGTGGTGCGCATGAAATACATAACAGTACATATACTCATACATATACACATTTTCTTACTCATACACATGCACAGCCACATTCTCATACACATGCATATACACATCCACATTCAGATACAATTACAGATATACATACACATATTCTCAAGAGCACACATACACACACTAATATAACATTACTGTTATGTATTTCATGCGCCCCACGTTTTTCGCTTTTCAATTTTTTTAATTATTATTCTCCACTACAAAAACGTGGTTTTTAAAAATATTATTTTTTATTTTGAACTTTTTTTTAATATAAATTCCTAAATATCGGCAACATTTACATTCTGTAAGAACCTTAGATTTATATATATTTCTATTTTTTTAAGCAATTCTACTCTGAAATTATATTTGAAATGCATAATTCAAAGAATTTCGTTATTTAATAAATCTCAATGTTTAAAGACAAAACAATTTTAAATTCGTATTCAGACAAAAACTCTTTCAATGTAAAGAAAATTTTATGACTTTTTAATAAATAAATTTTTTTCTGGGTTAACTATGAAGCATCATTGACACTAAAATAAGACACCAAATAAGAATTATTAAACCTACACAATATTAAACCTACACATATCAACAAAAGTATTGCACAGTTTGAAATTGTCCTCTTTTAAATTTTCATTTCTGGCAAATTTATATAAGTTAGTTCGGGCTTTCTTTGTTCTTGCGAGAAACGCTAATTTTCATTTAAAAATTTGTAAACATCTACATCTAGGTGTTTATCTCTATGACTGACTGCTAACTCGATATTTCAGTTCTTTGTTGACAATTCAGAACAAAAAACTGGTTAGTTTTTCAAAATGTCCTCATTAGTGTTATACATAATAAAGTACTTTGAATTGCGGAATTAATTTTACTCGTGTTTCTTTTCAAGAATTGAGCGACAATTTAATTGAATATACTTATGTGTGTCATGAAAAATTTAAAGAGTTTTGCTAACGTAAGTGTGGACACTTGGCTATTTTTTTCTTTCTACGCAAAGCGGAAATCTTTTGAATCTTGCTTCATAATAAACATTAAGCAGTTATTAGTTTGAAAATATCCAAATACTTTAAGTTATATTCATTTGAAATTTTTAAAAAAATTAAAAGACTCCACTCCCCAACCCCATAGTTGCTTCTCACTTATTTATTCATGATTTTTTCTTAAAAGTCGATGGTATTATTAAACATTCAAAGAGAAATTGATTTGGATGTTGAAAAAATCATTGACAGATTTGCCAAAGTTTCTAAAAAACGCATTACATTTATTATTTAAAGATTTTGAATACTTGAATTATTTATGGATTGTTCTATTGTTCATTATGAAAAAAATAAATGAGAAGACTAGCATTAAAAACCCCAGTTTTTTCTTCAAAAAAAAATTATTTTTTTTTCATCAAAAAATTAATTGTGTGGAGGGGGGGGGATCTGAGCCCATGACCCCCCCAGGAAAAATTTCTTGATCCGCCCCTGCAACAGATCAACTTCATCTATACTACAACTTGGCTTTATTTATTTAACGATTAAGTATAGATAATATTTAGTATATATTGATAATAAGTTGAGATAATTAAGTATATATTGAACGTCTTATTGATTAAAAAAAATTTTTTTTCATCAAAAAATTAATTGTGTGGAGGGGGGGGGTTTGATTCCATGAGCCCCCCCCCCCAGGAAAAATTTCTCGATCCGCCCCTGCAATAGATCAACTTCATCTATACTACAACTTGGCTTTATTTATTTAACGATTAAGTATATATAATATTTAGTATATTATTGATAATAAGTTGAGATAATTAAGAATATATTGAGCGTCCTATTGATAGTTATATTGCCCTAACTACCTCAAACGATGTAACACAGCTAATAATGTGTAATAATCAAGGCGGAATAATTAAGTATTTGTATAAATGCAACAAAATATCTGTACGCAGTGTAATTATTCTTTTAACAAAAAATCAACAACATCATTCATGCTACAGTCTGGCTTTATTTAGTTCACGGTTAATTAAGTATATATTGAGCGTCTTATAGAGAGTTATAAGTATTTAACTACTTCAAATGACGAAACGCAGCCATCAAAGTTGAATAATCCGATTTTATGGATTCTGCCAGCTTCTCTAGTTTCGTCAAGGAATCAATCTCCACTATCGTCTCAGTGTATGGATCATAAATAACATGGTGTTGGTGATCCATGTGGTAGTTTACATATTCCCTGAAAAAGAAACGGAAAAATGTTAGCCGATATTAAAACTAAACACATCAATACTTTTTAAATGGAGCTCCTTGTTTTTATTATTTTGTCAGTATTTTATTTTTATGACTTCTAATTTTCGCGTCAAGTCGTAAATTGTGGTAATATTTTTTATTTCCAATAAGCTGCACAATCGGTCTTGCCGATGAGCAGACCTAGTGCGTTCTCCAGAGGTGGTATCCACTCTTTCAGGACCACCACAATGGGTGAGATACCGTTGGTCATGTTAATTTGGACGTCTAGTTTCTGCCACACTAGATGGCAGCACCGAGACTCTATTTGGATGCTAAAGTGCACTAGGAATTTAATTTTGCCGGAAATGCCAAGAGCCAATAAGGGACTCCAGGGATCTTTTACATGCCGCATAATCATACGACATGGCCTCTGAGGATTTTCTGCATCCCGAAAATCCGGTGTCTGGGCCGGGGATCGAACCCGCAGACTTGGGCTCAGAAGGCCGAATTGTGGTAATATTGCAAGTTACATCTTTATAAAAAAAATCACTGAAATTGTTTCGTTTCAGACACCGATATTTGAAGTTAAGACGTATTCAAAACTGTGAGTACAAAACCGAAAATCTACTCGTTGAAGTTTCCATGTTTTGAGATGCAAACGATTGCCTGAAGTTTTGCCACAAAATTTTAATTTATGCTTTTACCAATATTTTTTTGACCTAAATATGTTTTCTGTTCCGAGATCATTGCTTTTCTTCAGCATCATTACTTTTAGACTTCTTCTGTGCTATGTATACAAATTTCGCGAAATGAAAACTTAAAAATATGGTTTTTATGAAAATTTATATAGCTTGAAAACTATTTTATTCATTACTTTCAAATTTTTGATGTTGCAATTTAAAATTACGCAGTTCAAAGCTATGCATAAATTTATTTTCCTTAGAATTCAAAAACTTAAACACCATTGTAATAAAAAATAATGAATTATAAAAAACATTTTTTCAGACCATTTAAATTTAAAAAAATTTCAGATAATCCAATTTTATAACTGCGTGAGAAATCTCCTGATTAAACAACTGAAACCATATTTTGCTCGTCAAAAAAAGATATGTTGATTCGGAGAATGCACATATTTGGGACAATTTGTACAATATTACAGCAACTCAGTATATTTTGCTAATTTTGGGACTGATTTAGCATACTTCAGATCAAGTATTTGATCCATTAAAATTGTAACGGGAAAATTCAATCATTAGAACAAATGTTATCCAGGGGGAGTTTTTTTTTTTGCTCACTAAAAATAAACTAATCTAATAATTAGTTTAAATATTACAGCATTAAACAGCTTTACAATGAGTTATGCAATTATTATTAGAATATGAAACAAAAAATTTAACTGGCTATTATGTGTTTTACAATTTCAAACCCACACTCTCACACTTGATATAAATTAATGATCTGATGCAAATCACATGATATGCGTTTCTAGAAATGAATATTAAGCAAGGTGTGTGTGTTACACACTCTGTGTTTTACATAGACACACGCTGTGTTAAGGCAGACAAACAGAAAAATTCAAAATAGTATTAAGTTATAAAATTATACTAAATATTATCCAATATATTTTGCATTGGAACTTAGGAGTTTTTAAAATGCACTTCTCTTTCAACTCTTCAAAACTTTCAAAGATTTCTTTGTTTTCCTTTTTGATAAGGTTTCTAAAAATACAATTTTAGGGTGGTCATTACGGAACACCCTATATTTCTACTAAGACAATCGCATTGTAAAGGCATGTAAATAGAGAAAAATATTAATTTTTAGCATTGCACCAAACGTTGTTATTTACATTGGAGGCTGGATTTCAGGATGTTCTGACGTACCTAATTTCCTCCTCCGCATCTTCAAAACTTTCAACATATTCCGTGCTTATTTTTATTTAATTTTTGATGAGGTTTATAAAAATTATATATTAAGGGAGATCTTTATGGAGCACCTTGTATTTTTACAGAGATAATCATATTGTAAAGGCATATAAACAAAAATATATTATTTTTCAGTAATAGCATTGCATCAAACGTTGGAGGCTGGATTTCAGGATGTTCTAACGTACCTAATTTTCTTTTTGCATCTTCAAAACTTTCAGCATATTCAGAACTTATTTTTATTTAATTTTTGATGGGGTTTATAAAAATTATGTGTTAAGGGAGATCTTTACGGAACACCTTGTATTTTTACAAAGATAATCGTATTGCAAAATCATATAAACAAAACAAAAAAATTCTTTTTTAGTAAAAGCATTGCAGCAAACCTTGTTTTATACATCGGAGGCTGGATTTCAAGAGGTTCTAACTTACCTAACTTTCTCTTTTGCATCTTCAAAACTTTCAGCAACAAAGTAGATTGGCTGAAATTCTTGATCTTGATAAGCTTGGACTGCTGTGACGATAGGATCAAATGGCAATACCTGAGGCTTCGATGACATAGCATTCTGCAAACAAAATACGCCAAATTAAATAAATAATTTCCTCTGCGTGTCTAAATCATTACTGTCATTCATTTGAAATTAAAAACAAATTAAGATTAAAAAGTACAACATAATTATAGAAAAGGAAACCGAATATAGCTAAAACCAATAGTATGCCTCATTGTATAATCTAATTTTTTTCCTTTCAGAGACAAATATATTTGTAACCGTGCAAAAGTTGTAAATCTAATATTGTATACAATGCTGAAAATCTACACGAAAAGCGTTAAATAAATTAAAATTGAACAAATTGCCTGCGCATTGCATGCAAGGTCAAATAACCTGACAAGGAAACATTTCAGGTAAAATTACCGTATTTTATGGTCATGACATTTCTGATAAATAAAACAAAAATATACAGTAATTAAACCATTCATATAGTATTTTTTCTGTTCATATAGTAACGGTTTACCGGAAATTCTGGTTCTCGAAATTATAGTTCTTATTACCACACATTAAGCAAAACGTATCGAACCGAAAAGTAAATTAAATCGTACAAATGTTTAATGAGCCATGCTCAAAAACATTATGATAAAATTACCAAATTTTAAAACACATTATTAAACAATATTTTATTGTTAATTTTACCAAAATTATAACCAAAGTGTTTTGGTAAAAATTACCGAGCATATTTGTGATCTCATAGAAACACGGTAAGTTTTAACATATTCTGGTAGTTATGATAAATTTCACCATTTGTTAATCTGTAAAATATGATTCATTAATAGCATTAAAAGTAATATTTGGAAAATTGGGCTCCCATTTTCAAAATGGGCGATTAGTTTTGAGAGATTGAAACATGTTGACTGTTATCTACAATCTATATATATTTGAAGGTAATGAAATTTTTTAATCAAGTTATAGCATATAGTATTGTTAAAATTTCAAAAGTTGGCCGAATATTCATTTAAAAGTTTATTAGATGACAATAAATTAGCAAAATTCTGTTACATAATTGATTTTCGGTCTCTGTCTACTTGTATGCAAAAATCAATTAGAATTGCGAACACCGCTTTCAGGACATTTTCCTTGTAATATATCAGTTTCTTATTTGCTTAAATAAGTCGAAGTAAGTATTTTTCTGCGGAATTATTTTTTTCCTTATAGTACGAAACTTCTTTTTCCTACTTCAAATTGGATTCCGTTGGTTAGAGGATCGTATAAGACTTCTGTAAGAACCATCGAGTAGAAGCGAGATACGTGATCTTGATGCAGGTGGTTGAGCAGTGCAAAGGGTACAGGGATCTAAAGAGAATTTCCTTCCCCTTCAGATCTATGTCTAAACTGAGGAAGTGCCCTCAATAGTGAGTAGTGCTGCCATCTATCCGTAGAGTTCTGAGCCAGAACGTACTTTCACTTTTGTTTTTCTCTCTGGTCAAGCAAAAGACGCACCATCATGACTTAATTTGCAAAATGTCAATGTCTAGCCATTTTGACATGTCCAAGTGTCATTAAAAACACCTCTTAGACATTAGTTCAAATCAAATGTGCTCTCAATTTTTAGGATTAAAATTTTTTTCGAAAAAACTGAAAATCTAATCTTAAATAAATTTGGGATTTCTCTATTTTTGATCAATGTTTTGTTAATATTTATTGAAATTACCAGAAGTTCCCCATATGAAGAAAGCAATGCTGCCCCATAAGCTTTGATGTCTCCTTTTTCTTTGCATAATCCGAATTCAACAGTAAACCAGTATACCTATTAACAAACAAAATACACTTTTAGTTAAAATGCGATTAAAATAAAAAATAACCATTACAAGGATTTTTAACAAAATTCGATTTACAAAACCAAAAAAGATTGACAGGATGCAAATTAGTGAAATAATTGCAATTCTTTGGTTTTTAATAAAATTTTGAAAAGAAGCACCACAAATTCTTAAAACTAGTTTTCAAACCTTAAATGGTGCAAGCACTAAATTGGGCACAAAAATTTCCAAAAAACTATGTTGAGAACTCTTAAAAAATATACTTTTTTTAAGTTAAATTTTTTTTATATATAATTCTTAATGTGTTCTAATTTTTATTTTGAGGTGCTAGTTTATTAGAATGTTTAGTTCAATGAATACATTATCGTTAAATATTATATCAAGAAAGTATTTAAAGTAAGAGATATTTTTAATAAAAGACGAAATTACGTAAAAATATAAAATGATTGATTTTATGTACTCTTGGTATTTAGGTTATAAGGTACTTTAATGATCAAACTTAATTATCTACGAAAATTCTTTCTGAAATGAATAAAAAATTAAGGAAATACATTGATACAAAATCTTAAGATAAAGTTAAAAGTATTTTCTAACATTATATAAACAAAAATAAAAAAAGTTTAATTTCTAACTGATTAAGCTGCTATGATTTTAAATAACCAAATAAACAGCTGTACCGTTAAAGCTTTCCTCAAACTGAAAACATTTTTTTCCTTCCTTATAAAATGCTATGCTAAAAAACATTATAAAATGCGAAAAATGACTCCCGGTGGCTGAGTGGTAGCGCTTCGCGCTCCCGTGCCGCTGGTCCTGGGTTCGATCCTATGGCTGGGAAAGATTGACTCAGCCTTTCATCCCTTCAGCGGGTCGATAAATGAGTACCAAGCATTCTTGGGAACTAAACACTGGGAACCACCTCACCGGAACATCTGCTCCTGCACCCCAGAGCTTAGGGTCAAGAAAACTGAGATGGGCACAATAGGCCTTGGCCCTCTATGAACTGTCGCGCCACTGAGTTTTGTTTATAAAATGCTATATGCTAAAAGTCATAACTGAATAATTTCGAGACGGTAACGAAAAAAATATAGAAAGAGAATAATTAATAAATGAACTACAATGTAGAAAACTTACTGTGGCTAATTTTTCAATTTCTTCATCAGATGCACCCAAAGAAGCTAGTCCTATTTCTTGTGAAAATCTAGCAAAAGCAGGATCTGAAAACATCGGAATGTGGCCTAAGAGCTCGTGGATACAATCTCTGAAAGAAATTTATTAGCATTAAAGTTTCGTTTCAGAAATATATATGTATAATGCTCATTGCACTGAAAAGTTAGTAAGCTTTATATAGTAGCAGCCGCAATGAAATGAAAAATCACGAAATACTAGTTTCCTATGTCAACCGTACAAAAAATTGCGATTTGGAAAATATGGTTTCAATATTGCTTAGCCAGGAAATCAATAACTTTAATTTCCGCTTTTGCTTATTTCACTATATCTTATCTTTTGTACGAAATGAATGTCATGATGTATCATTGTGGCGGCCACTATATAAAGTTTCCTAACTTTATATGGACTTAGATGAACAACTATGGTAAAGAATTCAACTACAATTCCGAAACTCCTTGGTTCGAATACTGCCCGAAGCCGAAGAACATCTTTCTCACGCATTTTGCCTCCAACGTCACTTATGATTATATACATTTTATTCAGAAAGGATTCTATGCTATTTAAATTTTGAATGCAAGTGGCTTTCAACTTCGACTATTATTTGTTTCGAGGCTATTTTGACACATTTTTGCTGAATTTTGAAAACCCTTTATTTTACATTGTAGAAATATCGTATGCGCTTTAAAAGAATTTGATAACTACAAAAATGACAGGTATATACTTACGGTTCAACGGTATGATGCGGAGAGGATTTATGGCGTACATACTGCGTACATTGGAATACTCGAAAAGCCAAACTTGCCAGAAAATCTCTAGCGCTTACAAGACCAGCTGCAGGTCTTAGCGTAAAGCCAGATTCTCCTACGAAAAATAAAAAAATAATTAAAACTTGATCCAAAGATTCGTGTCGTTTTTCAAAAAAACGCAAATAGACAATTTCACTAAAGTGATCCCAAATGTCATTTCCCTTTTTCTTTAAAATACGAAATAAAACTTCAATCGACGCATATTTTAAGACTCCGTGTTATTTTTTTGGTTTTTATATGAGATTGTTATACCTGCTCCCAGATATACCATTAGATAAGCAGTGAACCTTATCCTCCATTTCATCACTTAAATCATCGCTATTTTGCAAAAGTTTCGATGGAACACCATGTTGTTGTTGTTGACGTATGCCTGTTTTTAGACAGAGCGGGTGCGATTGTTCTTGTTTTTCCAGTGGCGCCATCTATGGCCAAGAATTCGACTTCTGCCGCACCATACGTCTCACCCATTTATCGGGCGGACCCATTCATACATCCATTCATTCATCCACTGATCGTAATTTTGACCTAAATCAGAGAACGATTATTGATTTGTTATGGGAACATGGAGGACTTTCGCGACTCGACTGATTTAACGTGCTCAGTCACTTTACTAAACGACGAGGCCGACGAGGTTCGAACCCACGAGCTCTCGGACATGTGCTCAGTGCCCTACCGACCAAGCTATCCCAGCCTGTGATTGATGGAACACCATCATATCCTTAAAAGAATGGTATATCTTGGGAGAAACACTTCATGGTAAATACTGCTTACATTATTTATTTGAATTCTAAAGTATAAAAGAGTATATATTGAATAAAAGACAATGAAACTTGAAAAGATCATGCTGTGGAGAAATTACCTAATAAATATTTGTCAATATTGTTTTAAACAACAAAAAAAAGCATATTCAACATTTGAAGCTTGCTGGATTTCTCGTGGTTCGTGTAAATCAACTTTTTTCTTCAATTTAAATTTTAAATTATTGAGGGAGGCGAAATAAAATTTGCTATGAAAGGTTTCTCCTGAGGCAAATCCGACATCTTAAGTTTTAGACTTGGTTTGACATCCACTGACTACGCGGCTACACTTTTTCCTTTAGTTGAGAAAACATACGTTTGGTTGAGGGCAGACGATTTAACTCTTAAAATGAAATGGAAGATGAAGAACATTACTCGAACCAGGCGAAGCTCTCATGACTTGTGTACATAAAATATGTCGCAGCATTTGCAGAAATGTGTTGATTGAAGCAGCGTTTATGAAGACATATGCTGAACCTTTTTAAATAACCTCAGAATTATCTTGACGTTTTTTTTTTCTTACGTTATCGCTTAGTTTATCGCTTAACCTCTTAAATCATACTATAAGATTCGCAGTGGTTCAAGTGATAGCACCCAAATGAGGGGACACAGATTCGAATTCCAGCGATTCCTGGTTGATACGAATTCTGCACCCAGTTCGAGCACAGAATAAAGTGCTGACGTAAAATACCTTCAATGGTAGACGGATCATGGGTTAAAATCCAATTTTCTTTTAATCAAACCGTGGGAGGTTTTCGCGATTTTCCTCTCCATGCAACGCAAAGGCGGCTTAGTTCCATCAAAAAATCCTCCACGAAGGAAAACTTCTCCCAGAGCTTCATCCAGTAGTACCCTTGTCTTCTGGATTGGATTCAAAATAACAACGCTACAGAGTTGAACACAAAATTGGGAATTCACAGATAGTGAAAAACGTCGCAAATAACAATTTATTCGAAAGTATAAAATGCAATGAATCGTTTTCTTTTTGTCACTACACTTAGATGCTATCTCAATGTAATAGAGAGTATTAAATAAATAACTGAATAACTATAGTTATAAATGAATAATTATTACTTTTGAGGAAAGTGGAAACATCTTGAAGTTGAGGTATAGCATCAGCTCTATAGATATTTGCTTCCTCAAGCAATTGGAAGGACTTTTGATAACTCATGCAAGCGTGTCTATGATGGAGTGCCTTCATTCTCTTGTATACTGCACTCCTACGAAAACAAAAATGCATAAACAGTTAGATAAATTGCCAGTAACTATGTTAGAATATAATTAATTCCAAAAACTTGTTAGATTTAATTAAATTAGTTAACTCAATAAGAAAAAAAAACATCCATTAATTTGTCAGGTTTCCTGCGCAGAACTGTTTGTTTAAGGTCATACGTTAATGTGATGGAGACTACACGCTAACGAGATGGAGACTATACGCTAACTAGATGGAAACTATACGCTAACGAGATGGAAACTATGAGGGTATGTAAAAAAATACGATTGCATTAGGACAAATGTCTCAAACTACATTACGTTGCAGAGGTGGCTAAGTGAGAGCGTTCACCTCACAATGAGATGAAGCAAGCTTGAATCCCAGCGATGGCCGGTTGATGCGAATTCTGCTTTCCGCTCACATCGACACCAGAGCTGACATACAATATCCTCAGTGGTAGACGAATCATGACTTAGAAACTTCTTGCCGTCTGGCTATCCTAGTGGGTTTACGTAGTTTTCCTATCCATGATGTAGCGCAAAGGTGGGTTAGTTCCATCAAAACGTCCTCCACGAAGGATAGTTGGTCTAGATACTTCATCCAGGATCTCTCTAGTCTTCTGGGTTGGGTTCAAAATTACAAGACTATGCATCACTTGAACATTGATAATCGTAAACTAATAATTGAGTCGGCTGTACAGCACCGCTTATAAAGTAAGATAAAATTACCTTACGTTTGCGCTTTTATTTAATAGAGAATTTTTGGATTGCGTTTGTTTTGCCATAACCATAACGCTAACTTTATTTCTCTCTTCTTAACTAGCCCGAGATTTGTGGGGCAATTTTCAGACATCTATTGCGAAGCTCAAACGGCATTTTGAATAGTGGAAAACCGTAACACAATGCAAAAATTTTTCTGGTGCAGATCTGCGTCAGTCTGTTTTATCCCACATAAATCTATGTCACTGTTTTTAAGCGTGATTATATCACTAATTCACAACACCAGTGAGGAGGAAACACCAAGAAAGCTCGATGTGCTTGGTTTGTGCAATTATGTCTTTTCATATATAATTTTAATATCCTTGTCAAAAATGAAGTTTAAAAAACTATTTACATTAAAGGAAGAAACAAATAAAATAATGACATTTTTAGAATCTCTCAGAACATAACTACTTTATGTTCTTTTTGGTAATCCAGTTGGTTTTGATGTTTTCAGTTACTCTGCAGTAATTTTTAGATTACTATCGAAATTTTTCGAATCGCTAGTAAGGAAGACCGAGTTAAAAATATTATAACAGGTGTAGTTGCCTGATGAAACTTGAGGGTCTTATTACTTTTATTTCCTTTAACTACCCTCTGTTTTCCCTGTTACATAAGCAGGTGACATATAAGCAGGGCAATTATCGAAAGTTTCCGGATCACTAGTGAGGAACCGACCTCTGTTTACTATGGCCTATAAGCAGGTATTGAATACTTCAAATACGTCATACTCAACAGTGTTTCTTAGATTCAAATGACATTTTTGCTCATTCCTGGCTTAAATATAATTTGTGACCCTTTATATAAATATTTTAGTTTTACTTTATTTTTGATAAGGACTTTATTAAAATACACATTAAGATCGATCAATAAGAAACATCCTACATAAATTGTAGATTTATTTGATAAATATATTAAACAGGAATATAATAATACACACTTTCTTACTTTTTGATTAAAATTTGGTAACTTTTTGGTCAACAGCGTTTCTTAGATTCAAATGACATATTCCTGTTTATTCCTGGCTCAAATATAATTTATGACCCCTTATATGAATGTTTTTGTTTTACTTATTTTTGAGAAGGACTTTATAAAAATACCTATTAAGATCGAGCAGTACGAAACATCCTACATAAATTGGAGATTTATTTGATAAATATATTAACAGGAATATAATATTGCACACTTTCTTACTTTTTAAAAAAAAAATTATTTTGAAGGTTACTTAAATATTTTGTTACAACAATTTTAAATCAATTTCAAGTTAGAATTAAAAAAAAAACTTTTAAACGTAAACCACTTAGAAACGAAGGTTTATTCCATGTATATTTCGTCGCAATATAATTTTAAAATTTATTTCAGTTCGTGAAAAGCTGTAGTTTTGATATCAAATTCCATTAAATTTGTAGTTTATTAGCACACAGGATGACTTTAAAGTGGTAAAATTTTATCGTGGTAAAATTGATAAAATTTCAAATTGTAAGGTGATTGAGTTATATCACTATAAACAGACTTAAAGACCAAGAAAATAAATAATGTTTATTAAAAAAACATGTTCTATGCGATGGATCTTCAATAAGGCATAATTGAAGCTTAAAATCTAAGAACGTTTTCTCGTATATTTATATTATGTAAATTTGCTACCAATACAATTTATGATGTTAAGTTTGAATATTAAATACCATTTACTTGTTAAAAATCCCACAAAGCAGAATGTGCAGAAATTTATACGGAAAATATTGAAATATTTACAAAAATTTAAATATTTAATGTGCACATAAGAAGTATTCTAAAATAATCACTTTTTCGGGATAAATATGCTTTACATAGAAAAATATAATTTGTAAAAATGAATTATTTACCAGGTTTTTATTTCATCATCAGTGTATTCAACATGAGGAATAGGTTGTCCACTGAAAGTATATAATTAACAATGTACGCAAAGAATTAAATATTCAAACTGCAAATAAAATAATATACTGTATAAAGAATGTAAAGAAAGTTTGCTATGTAATGAATGTTCACTGATGTAAATTTGCTTATAATGTCAATCAACTGTAAGGTTGTTTATAATGTCAATCATTTGTAAGATTGCTTTTAATGTCAGCAACAATCTTTATTACAAAGCCCAACAAGGTTTATAAATGATTAGCAAATAAACTATGCAAGCTTGAAACAATGTAAAATTTAACTATGCTTATTTACGCGCTTGAGGTACGCATTAAGCTTGCATGAACGACCCATTTATATAGAGATTGAATCTGTCTTTACAAAACAAGGTCAGAAAAACCTTCTAAAAATGAGAAGGGTCATTTGCAAATCAAGAATAGAAAAAGTTTTCAAACCGAAGATAAATTCACTTTCTCAAGGTTTATTTTAGATTTAATGACCATCACTGAAACTATGTATTCACGCAGGCATATATATACTTTGTTTAACACTTTTAAAGTGAAGGTTGGTCTTATTATTAAGTTTTCAACACAAACAAAATGTTGCATTTGAGAACTTGGACAAAGCTAGAATTGGAAAAAAAATTCAAAAACGAGGCTTATTGTAAAAGATGAAGAATGAAATTTTATAAGGAAAAATAAAGAATGAAATGAAGTTTTTTGCAGTTTCATTCAATTTTAAAGGAAACAAGTGTAGCATATTAATATTTCTACTAAGTTTGAAAAAGGATTGATTAGTCATTCGTTCAATACCAACTAAATGAAAATAAAATAAAAATGCAACATTTGCTGCGAGGTTGTCAGATATTTGGTTAGCTATTCGTTAAAACTAGATTCCACACTTTGTTGGTTTATAGATCTTGTATTTAATGTTGTGTATTGTACTTTAAGAAAAAGAGCACTTTCATAAATTTTAAACTAATATAGCATTAGAATCCGATTGAGGATCGATCAGGTATATTTTATGCAGGGTTGGGTTTTTGACGTCAAAAAGTGGTTTTTGACATGACAAGGGTATAATACTGGTTTAACCCGTCAAAAATGTCAAAAACTGAAGTTTGCCAAGAAAATATATAAATTTCAAAAGTACCAACAGTTGCCATGCATTATANAAATTCATTTTTTATGAGTGCTGTCCTTTAAAAAAATAATAAATAACAATAATGAAACTCACTGTTGGTAACTAAAAGCTTTCAATGCTATATCCTTCCTTCGAGTTCTGTAGGCAATGTCAGTATATCCCTGTAAGTTACAGAATATTCAATTTAGATTTTTTTTTAAATTGAAATTTGAGAAAAATGTGAGAAAATAGGTGAAAAGAACATTCATTTTAACGCAAGAAATTTATTCTAAACGTAATCAAACATGATAGACATAAATATCATAATTTAATGGGATAGGCAAAAACATGAAACATCGTGAAAGTCATCCACATTTGAGAGAGATGTGAAAGTTATTTGATTAGTTGTGGAAAGTAAAAGTCTCATTAGAATTTAAAGCTGCTTGTTATTGTTTAAAGAGACTTGACTCCAAGATTAAAATATAAATCTAAGTTATGACAAAAAATTCTTAATTTTGCTTTCCAGAACAGCACATTGAGCATAAAATGAAGAACGTGTCGCAAAAAACAGTAAGTTGACGACAAAATCAGATAAACACGAGAACATGCATGGTAAGACCTTTACTTTCGCTACTTGCTACGAAAAAACCTTTAAAAGTAAGTATCCTTACTTGTACTTCGCTACTTTTTAAATTTAGTACTTTCACTTCGTTACTTTTTTAGGAAAAGATATAAGTATTTGTAAAGAAAATGGTGAAAAAATTGTTACTTAATTTTAAAAAAATTAATAAAATTTTCTCAAAAAAAATGTTTTTTTTTTTTTAATTTTTTTGAAATTACTTTTTTTAATTCATAAATTTAATGCATTCTTTAACAGCTGGATTCTTTTTCCTAAACACCCTTAAAGTTCAGTTCTCTTATCAAATTGTAAAAACTTTATCGAAAAATCTTAAAATTTTGCTATTAGTTATCCTTGTATTATGAGCTATAATGTACATGCATAGCTTACCGGATGACTGCTGTCCAGATTTGGTTCAAACTTCGACAGAATATGAGCGCATTTGTCTAAATCGCTTATATGTTTAGGAAACCATTTATCTGAAATAAATAAAAATAATTTTGTTTCATTATAATGTCATTGGTTAGGAATTATGATAATTTGAAAAAAGTTTGCAATGTCTAAAGTAGTTGAGAAGCAGAATTTAAAATATTTAAAAGGGAAGTGGATAAAAAAAATTAGTGTTTAAATATTAATGTTATTGTGAATGTCCGAAATCAAGAGAATGTTAACTTTCAGCGGTTAATGTCAATAATCACATAGTCGCTTTGGTGAATGTCCGAAATATTTGTTATATCCGATGTGACATTAATTTTTTGTTAATATCATTGTATTTATTCGATATTTTAATATCTGCTGAGGATATATTAGGAGAAACATCAGTGTCCGGAGTACCGGTTAAATGTATACCAGGCAATGGCACCGAACCTTAAAAAAAATAGATGTAGGGCATACCGGGCAAATGTATACCGAGCAGTGGCATTTAACTATACATAGTATATATTTCGGACATTTACCAGCGACTATGTGGTGATTGTCAACATTCACCGATCCAATATCTGTCATTCACAGTAACATGAATAAGGTAAGTGCTTAGGGAATTCAGTTTTTATAATAAATGCTAATTTTGATCGGCTTTGATAATAAACAACTGATGAAGGAATACATTATAAAAAGATGTTTGTCTAACAGATTTTATTTGTCTTACGTTGAAAAAAAATTAAAAAGTAAGCATCGTTTTAATATTCTGATGCATATGGTTGATATTACATTAAAAAAAAACTTGTAGTATAAACTGACTACATCAAAAACATTCCATAAACTAAGTTCTATTGGTTATAAAACTGCATTAATATAAAAAATTGGATTTTTTTTTCAATCTGCTTAAAATAGTTTTGTGCAATGTTATAAAAAATTTCAATTATATTGCATTACCTATCAGATAGCATCAGCTATCTATCTGTAAAAGATAAAAGTTGAAGCTAGCAGCTTTGCACTATCTTTTTAACCTGAATTGAGAATATTTTTCTGCTCATATTAATAAAATGTAACGGTTATCTATCTGATCTAATCTCTATAATCTATCTGATCTACCTGTCAAAATGTTTGTCTACATTTCTGTAAAAGAAAGAAGTTGAAGAAAGCAGCTCTGCACTATCTTTTGAACCTGCATTGAGAATACTTTTATGTTAATGTTAATAAAATTAGAATAATTTCAAATTATTTTCCTTTTTATTAGGTATTTTATTAGCGTTAAATTACATTAAAAAATTATATTTTGGAGAACATAATCAACTCAACTATTTAAAGTTATGAAAAAATATNCGATAAACTAAATTCCATTGGTTTATAAGACAGCATTAATATAAGAAATTGGATTTTTCTTCAATTTGCTTAAAATAGTTTCGTGCAATGTTATAAAAAATTTCAATTATATTGCATTACCTATCAGATAGCATCAACTATCTATCTGTAAAAGATAAAAGTTGAAGCTAGCAGCTTTGCGCTATCTTTTTAACATATATTGAGAATATTTTTCTGCTCATATTAATAAAATGTAACGGTTATCTATCTGATCTAATCTCTAAAATCTATCTGATCTACCTGTCAAAATGTTTGTCTACCTACTAGTAGCTCTGCACTATCTTTTGAACCTGCATTGAGAATACTTTTCTGTTTATGTTAATAAAATTAGAATAATTTCAAATTATTTTCCTTTTATTAGTTACTTTATTAGCGTTATTAGTTAAATTACTTTAAAAAATTATATTTTGGAGTACATAATCAGCTAAAGTTATGCAAAAAAAAATCAGTACGTTTATTGTTTCCTTGCACCAAACATTTTACTGTTCTCTTAGGTATAAAAATTCTTATTCCAGTAAATTGTGGAATATCACCAGGGAAATTTTTTTTATTAAAACTCGTAATACCTAAAAAATATTTGAATTACAAACGTAAATAAATACTTTACCGAGGAAATAAACTTTCTCGTTCGAAATGACAGTTATAGTTATTTCTTCATTTCGTCTAACTGTCTTGATTAGTTTCATTAGTTCATTTTTGCGCACTGCCATTTTAACCAAAACATCTACGGATGCATGCTCCTTCTTTGAGACTCTTGTTTCTAAATGTTGAATATAAGCACTGGAAGCCTAAAAATGATAATAAAAAGGATAATTTTTGTAAGAGCAGTTTTGAAATTAATATATTTATTTATAAATGATTGATTTGAAGTGATAATTTTAAATGATAAAGGATAAATGATAAATTTGAAACGTGTATTTTAACATCAGTTTAGAATCATAAATATATGCCTTTTTCTGAAAAGTCTTAAAGTATGTTATAAGAGCTGGTAACTATATTCCATTAAATACTGCATAGCTTGTTCATTTTCATATAATTTTGAACATTTCTAACACGTATATCTTGTAATGAATTTAAACAACGAATGCAGGAATTCATTTTAATAATTAATGATAAAAAATTTGGTCTTTTTCCTTTTTTACTTGCAATAAATATTTTTTACTTCAATAGAATATGATAACATTTACTGTGTCTCTGGCTCCTTGGAAACACTAAAAAGCTCGATAGTTTTGACAGAAACGCTTTATAATAACTTTGGTAAAGTTAACAAAAAGATATGGTTTTATAATATGCGATAAATTTTGGTAAATCAAGGCAAAAGTTGGTAATTTTATCGGAATACCTAAGGGCATAGTATAAAAATCATTTATTTGATTAAATTTAATTTTCCGTTTTGTATTTTTTTACTAAATGTGTGGTAAAAAGAGAAATAGGTTTGATTATCAAACTATCAAATATACGATAAATCATCAGTTGCTGCACATTGTTGGAATCTTGGTCATAAATGCAATTTCCACAATTGCAAAACTCTTCTTACCCCAGTCACATAAGCTCATCTTGATGGCCTGGAAACTCGTTTTATTCACATGAATGCTGCTTCCCAAGTTACAACATAAGTTCCTCAATGACAGTTAATTCTTGAACTATAATAATTTCTCATCAGCTCTCCATTGCGCGTAGAAATGTATTTTACACTTATTTGCCCCTCTCGACCACTGTGATTTTTCCCACTTTGTTTTTCATCTTTTCCTCTCTCAGCTTTTGTGTTTTTCTAGTTTTGTTTCTTACCCTTATTTTTTCCTTTTTCATGGAAAACTTTGCTCTTTATATTTTAAATCACTTTTATATCTTCTCATTCTTACGCCTGGCAAGTCTTAAAAACGGGCACCTGTTTTTGAGCACTTCAAACATGTCGATTATTATATCCAATCCGTATATTTATGAACTGAAATTAGTTTTCAAACAAATAACTATCTAACTTATTAAAAATGCCCTTGAAATCTGTTCTTCCTCAACAATACTTAAAACTTTAGACGTTATCTAAAAGTAGAGCAAATTATTTTTTATTGACTGAAACGAGAAGTCACTGAACTCATCGTTAATGTAATCTAATAATGATAAACATTAATGTTAGTGATTGTTGTTTTACATGACAGATATAAATTAAAATTGTACTCTGAATGATAAATACTTTCTTGACAGATTTCAACTGTCATTTTGATATCATTAATACAGTTTTATCATTTAAAAAGAAGTTAACTTCGTAGCAAATAAATATATCATATACTTACATCAATACACTTAAGTATGTATGGTAATAACGAATAGTCATCCTCTATGGTAAACACAACATTGGTAATTATTTTGTTGGAACCATTATCATCAGCAATGTGGCTCAGCAGCACTATCTGTAGATAAAAAAATAATACTTCATTTGTGATCGCTTTGTTTGTAAATAAGTTCGATTCATTTTCATAAATTTTGTATAAGAGACAAGAAATATCTCCGTTTCCGATTGTATTATTATTTATTTATTTATTATTGTTATTTTGTAAAGAACTTAAGTCAATGATTATTCAAAAATAGTAATCAATGTCAAAACCAGTTTAGCATTATATGTGTATTTTTTTTAAAAAAAGTATTTTAATTCGAATTAGTTTTTATTTTTCATTCATTGTTAATTTGTGAAAAGAATTTAGTAATGATATTGGAAAATGCTCGACATAAAATCGGTCTTATACATATTAGTAACATCATTTTGGGCAAAAAAAAACGAAATTATCGTTAAGAATTTAGATATTTTCTAGCACTGGGGAACAAATTTTTTGTTGCATTTGTACAAATATTTGATCTTGTCCAATTAGTGTGTGAGGATTTTAAATTTTAAATTAGTTTTGCTCCTAAAGCTGCAGATTTCTTTTAAATGACAATTTTAATCTATCTTTTTGTCGAAATGTATAAGTTTAAAATCGTTATATGTAACAGAGGGTCACGTAGTACGTCATGCGTTGCAACAAACTTCTAGTGGAAATAGGGCACATCATCAGGATTGAAATTGCATAAGAACCCATGCTTGGAAATATCGTTGTGCACAGCTAGGGACTCTTCCTTATTATGAATTGTTCAGAAGCACATGAAGAAACAGTTCATAATATGAAAGCGCTCCTAGCGGCGTATCATAACATTTTCGGCCATGATTTCCTATGCAATTTTTCTTCTAATGGTGTAACCTAACTCCAAATAGAAGTTTGTCACAACAATTACGCGCATTCTGTTATATATATAACGTTTTCAAGCATGTATATTTTCAGAAAAATTGACTAAATTCGTCATTTAAAAAAAAATCTGCAGCTTGGAGAGAGAAACCGATTGTAGATTTGAAATTAACAAAACTAATGTATCTAATATTTATTTTTAGAAACTATTTCATGCAACAGAAGAAAAAAAAGGTTCTCTTGTATAACCAGTAACTTTTTAGAATTAACTTAGAATCTTTCTAAAGAATTGAGAAACCCCTTCGTCAAAAGCCAGTAACGTTTCTGAAATAAATCAGTCATATCTAACTGTTGAAAGTGACTTAGTTAGAATGTTGCTGATCTATGATGCTATCATCTATCGGGAGAGATGGATAGTACCAGAGTTCATGATGAAGTGAGCCAGATAGTAATGAGAAGTCCTGTTATCCTGGCATCTAAGTCTACCTGAAAAATTACTTGTTCTTGTAGTCCAGGTTCACCAATTGAGGTGTGTATCAACGAAGAAATCCTCCGGTATATGAATAATTAAAAAACAGTAATGCGAGAATTCAATGAGCTAAGCGGATTTATAAGGCTTCATCACAGAATTAAAATAAAAATAAAAAACAATTTGCAAACAAAACTACCTCGGTATCCATAAATTACAAGAAAAAAATGTAGCATAAAATTTAGGAAATTCAAATACATATCATAAATATATCCTAGATAGCAGATAATCTTTCGGCAAACGTTGTAATTTTATTTTCATTTGGTTTTCAAAGAAAGGTTGACTTATTAATCCTTTTTTAAACTTAGTAAAAATATTAGTACGAGTATGCCAAGCTAGTTACATTAAAGATTGAATAAAGGCATGCAAAAATCTTTACAAAAAAAGTAATTTTTTAGCTTTTACTGTAAACTTTGTTATTGCAATTTTTTCATTCTAGGTTTGTCCAGGATCTCAACTGTAACATTTTGTTTGTGTTGAAAACGTATTGACAAGGCGACCTTTCACTTTTAAATTGTTCAGGAAAGTATACAAGCCAGTGTAAATAAACCTTGTTAGAATCTAAAATAAACCTTGAGAAGGTGAAATTATCCTAGGTTTGAGCTCTCTTTTTACTCTTGATTAGCAAGTGATAATTCATCCACGAGTTCAGAAGGTTATTCTAGCCCTGTTTTGTAAAGGAAGAAAAAATCTCGATATGAAAGGGTTGTTTAGCAAGCTTATTTAACCTTGTTAAAGCAAACTTCATAATGCGTGAACATAACATTATTTCAAGCTTTCATTGTTTATTTATTGAGCATTTATGAACCTTGTTTGACTTTGTGATGATGGTTGCAGCTAACATTAAAGTCAACATTGCACTGCCATCTGGGATGCATAAATGAGACATGTTTCTGAAAAAATCTTTAATTCATAAAAAAACCTGCTGGAAATTTCCATTTATTATAAACACATAGATCAAACTTTCAATATTTTAAACTTAAAATATTCCGGTTTTTTTCATGGTAATCTTAAAAGATTTTTATTCTCTTACTTCCGATTTCCGTTTGCAAAGTTTTGAACAAGCATCATCATTTATCGTAATTTTTCGCTCCGAAGTTTCGTTAAGACACGGTTACCAGTTGATCATTGTAGTCAAGCATCACTGGCTGAGATCAGTGCGAGGGTGGGTGACCACTTGGACCAGTCAACCAAGGGACCGAGGGTCCGTGGTATTGGTCCTCGTAAAACTGTTCAACCGTAAAGAGCTCGATTGCGAGAGCAGGTCGTCGGACTACCGAAGCAGTGGTGCCAGCCGCCCTCTGCAGAGGATCAAAATTGTGATGGCACGACTTCGGATCATTTTTGGGGATGTTTCCCAGACCGTCGCCAACAGCCCATTGTGCAGCTCTAGTGCGACGTAAATAAACTACACCAACTACAACAAATCGTAACTTTCATCGATACTCTATGGAAAATAAACATACAGCTTACCTCTTCTTCAGTTAAATCTTGAAACTGTATTTCATCTTTCTTCAGTTCTTTTATCCATTGTTCCTGTGCAAGCTTGTTTTTAACCGTTTCTAATTTCGCATCAATCACGAGGGAGTTTCGTCTGGGTCTATTTGATACTGGTATTTGCTGGAATAAACATAAAATGCTATATATGCACGCATCAAATTTTTATTGCAAGCATTTTGTGTGATAATATTCCAATGAATACATTTATTTTGAATATAATTATTTTTAAATAAACGCTGTTATAAATATTTAACATGCTAATTTGCTTCCAACGGTGCTAAATTGAATGATTTAGTCGTCTAAGTTAATCCTTTATGAACTTTAACCCACTGGCGGCTTAGAAAATTGTTAAAATTGGGAGACTATTTCCCCTCAATACCCTCTTTCTCTATCCAATAACATGAAAAACGCGATTTTATTATGCAAAAAAGACTGCATGTTAAATTACGACCTTTTACGTGGAAAGCCTTCAGTGGGTTAATCCTTTTTGATAAAGAGCCGAGGCAGCTCGGGGGATAGAGAGCTTACCTCCCAATGAAATGCCCTAGGTTCAAATCCCAGAGGTAACGGCATCTGTGA
This sequence comes from Parasteatoda tepidariorum, assembly GCF_043381705.1. Lineage (NCBI taxonomy): Eukaryota > Metazoa > Arthropoda > Arachnida > Araneae > Theridiidae > Parasteatoda > Parasteatoda tepidariorum. The sequence goes on along the minus strand of NC_092205.1, from coordinate 83,435,690 downwards.
ATTCTGCACCGGTCATGCCTTCACCAATGTGCTGACGTAATATATAGATCCAAAGTGATAGACGAATCATGGGTTAGACCAGGGATGGGCAAACTACGGCCCGCGGGCCAATTGTGGCCCGCCGGAAGATTTTATCCGGCCCGCGGATTGAATTTTTATTTGCCGATCAGTGGCAAATATAAAAAATATACATCCATTTTCTTGTCGACTATGTTTAAAATTATTTCTGTTTTTCCTTTTTCAACAAAGTACTGATGAAGTTTTTGCTTTCTCTATTTTTGTTCTACAAAACATAAATTGATGGAAATAGTTAGCTCAGACAGCTTCAATTGGTAAAATGTTGAAAGCAGANTAAAATAAAATAAAATAAAATAAAATAAAATAAAATAAAATAAAATAAAATAAAATAAAATAAAATTTCTTGATAACATGCTTCAGCTTGTATTGGATTCACCTTTACACTTCATAATTAAAAGGGGCACGATATTACAGCTTAAGCAACCAATTATGATTCATCTTGAATTTGATTGATTTTAAACCCTTTTTAGGCAAAGAGGCACGATATAATTGCTTAAGGTAATTATATTATTTTTTAACCTAAAACGAGTACACAAAACATATGAATAATTATAAGCTTGTTGTATCAGTCTAAGTATTGTACCTTAAACTGGTCAAATATTTATCTAACCGGTTCAATTAGCATAAATATATTTCCCCGTGGACTTGATCACTCACAACATGTAAAATCACTCATGATCATAATACGGCATAAATTTCTGAGAAATTTCATTAAAGTATTATTTAGCACTAATTTGATTTATTTTAGCTTATGTACCTAACAAAAGTTACTTTTTATTGCATGAATAAACAATTTCAATTAAGTAACAAGTTTAGAAGGAAATAATTCCAACTGAATACTACTCAGTGAATAACATCCAACGGCCTATAGTACAACAATTGGAGGTCAAAGAAACAACACCATGTAGTACCTTGGACACCTCATAACACTCTACCTTGGATAATTTCCTAACTTGATATTTTTTCTGAAGTACATGACAACATTCACAAAAAATTGATTAAATGGGCAAACGTGTTAGGCATATACCACAAAATTTCTAAGTTTCTTAAATAATTACTTTCTGCATGTGAACAAAAGTTAAAATTAGTTCAAGATTATGAGTTATCAGAGATTGGAAATTAATAGTTAAGAAAAATTATTTATCACATGAATATTAATAACAAAAAAAAAAGAAAAGAAATTCCTGCAAATCCTTAAAATAGATCTAAACATATAAACTACAGACATTAGCTTACATGTTCCTTTAAGCAAGTTAACAGTGTCTTTGTTTATTTTTGTTGATTTGATTGGTATTTTATGCAAATGCATTTGATAAACACAACTATCATGATGCTTCATGCTAAAGATTTGCAAATAAAAAAAACCCCCAATAAAAATGCTTCCTGTCTTGTGCTAAAAAAGATATTCATAAAGTGTATTTAAGTAGCAAAACAAAAGAGAAAAGAAGGCTGATAACGATGAATGATTTGAATAACGACTAGTCATTATCGTTATTGTACCATTCAAGGGAAATAATGAGATTGGGGATCACCTCTTTCTTTTTTTTCCTGTTTTCGGAACGATCAGATATAAAAGGCATGGAAAGAAAAGATTAACTATTTAAAGGTCAAATAATGATTTTATCTTCTCAAATCATTTTTTTTTTCTCTTTTGAACTTGAAACTATTATTTTCCTAATTTTAAATTATGATTTATTTATTTTTTGAAGAAAAAAAAATTCAATCGAAATGTTTCAATTTTCATTAAGTTTTATTTTAAAAATTTTCTGACTTATTTAATTAACTTTATCTAAACAGGCCTTAAAATACTCAAACGTGTGAAAAGAAATTAAACGAAAAATGAAGTTACGGTAATTAGTGTAAAAAAATCCGGTAATATTTACGGTTTTAAAATGGCAGTTGAGTTGCTTGTGCGATACCATTTAATTTACGAAGTAAATCCTTAGGTTCAGCTGTTTTTTACCATACAAGAACAAGTTTTCCGTAAAATTTGCGAACTAAATTTTCGTTTTTACCATAAAGGAAAACGTTTTCCATAAAAATTACGAAAAGAATTCGTTATGGAACTGGTTTTTAACCCTAGCAAAACAAGTTTCTACACAAAAAAATAAATAAATAAATAAATCTGCTGTCTCAATAGATTTTTACTGGATTGGAACATTCTTTCTCAGTGAAAATTACTAAGTAAATCTGTATTCCCACCTTCCCATCAGATGTAAATATTTCGCGTCGGCAGAATTAGTATCGACCAGTCATCGTTGGGATTCGAATCTGGGTCTCTTTAATGTCTGGGTCTTTCCGAATCTGGGTCTTTCCGAACCTCTGTCCCTTGAGCCAATGTGGCTCAAGGAACAGAGGCGAAATGATGAGAATTTTGCTTCAATATTGTATCAGTTTCCCAATAAAATTTTTCGTAGTTTTATTAATACGACCTAGATATTGCCTTGATACAACCTTGACCTTACATTCAAAGTTATGAGGTAATTGCTAAAAAGTAAAAGCAAATCTAGAAGTAATCGTTAAATGATTGGAGAAAATATAGTTATATTACAAAAAGCAAAATTGCATGACAAAAACTAGAATCTAAACTTACGAATTTAATCAGTTTGTGATTAGGGTGGAAAGCAAAGAAAAACCGTTTTGTCAACAAAATAGTTTTAAACCGTTAAATATACAGAGAAATTCCAAAAAACGACGGATTTTTTTCTGTGTACACATTAGTAGTTTTCCTCATTATATGATGTGCTCTTATAGGTATGCATGGTAGCAGGACTCAAAAAATAAATCTCAAAATTTTACGTGCTCTGTTGTGCACTTTAGTAAGAAAAATATGCATGCCTGAATGAAACTTTTAAATGCTCTAACACCTTTTTCGATTGCATATTAAAAAAAATAAGAAAATATAAATGCGAATTTTTTTTTTTACGGGTCGTATTATTATTTCGTCAGTCAAAAGATGAAGTTAATAACAAAATATCTATATTTACACTTCACACAGCCGGCCAGGTGACCGAGTGGTTAGCGTGTCTGACTGCGAAGCCGATGGTCGCGTGTTCGAATGGCGAGTGGACACCTGTGGCAAAGCCACGCGGGCTCCACCGCAGTGGCTTCGCCACAAGTCCCCACTGGGAAACGAGAAGAGAGTAGCAGTTCTGGCATTCCTGTGGCCAATGGGACAATCCCCAAGTGCCCGCCAATTTAAAAAAAAAAAACACTTTACAGAACTATTGTAAGTATAAATAAGAAGTTTTAAGTATAATAAACAATAAATTATAATCTACTACTTAACAAAAAAACTATAACTAAAGTCTACTACTTTTTCACTGAAAATCTATTTCTAAATTTCCAATAGTTAACATATGCACCCGGTTTCTTTCCATTAGAGGGGGAAAGGCCTTGTTATTTCGCCGTTTTTTAGAGAAAAAAAACATTTATTAAAAAAATTAGTACATCTACGATTTTTTACGGGAAGAAAAAGTTGTGTTAAAATTACGATACTGTATTGTAACAATATTTTTGGTTAAAAAAAAAAAAAGAACCATAATTTCGGTAATAAAATTTAAAATATACGTGTTGTAAACCATTTATTTGTGAATTTTTCATTTCACATTCATATGGTAACGGTTTACCGAAAATTCTGTTTTTCAAAATTATAGTTCAAACTACCTCACATACCGTGGAGAATGTAAAACTGAAAAGAAAATATAATTGAATGCTTGGTTTTTATGCCATGCTCTAAGATATCTTTATAAAATTATAAACTTTCGCCACACTTACCAAATTTTATAAAATCAAATTTCATTGTTAATTTTACCTTATCAAAAATTTAAACTATTTTCTTCAGTATTTAGCAACTGTGAAATTATACATTTTCAATATAAAAGGTTGCATAATAGGTTAATAACATACCATTACTTTACAATACAATAAAAGAAAACTTAATTTTAAGTCTTTAATATTAAATAATGCATAAAATCAGAAACGTAATAATAAGAGACACCCTAAACCAGAAATTCTGCAGCATGGTAGCGGACACGGCAGATGATTACATCATTTGCAGATTATATTTTATTAAAGTTTAATTATTTTTATTTTTCAAAAGCTAAGTTAGGGAGGTAAGGGAAATTAATGAGACTCCTTTTAAAAGCATCTTCTCTAAACTTGTTTTTAATAAAAATTTTAAAAAAACTGAATTGAGAGAACACCGCAAAAAACAGAAAGTAAAGACTTTTTTTCCACTGTTTCTTGATTTTTAAATTGTATAAGAATATATTCAATCCTTCTTAAGAGCCATTGTAAAAAATACAATTTAAACGCGAACGACATAAAGTTTTTATGTATAATTTTTAAGGATTTTATATTTGCAATATTTGCTACATGTATTCTCATGTTTTGCTACATTTATGATTAAGCAGAATTTGCACAACAATAATCTTTTGATCGAAGACTAATTTAGAAAGAGTTCTTTAAATTCTGTTATCGCACAGAAAAGTATATTAAGAATTAGATTATGAATAAACAAGTCATATTCCATAGAGTAAAGAATTATTAAATAAAATATAGGTAAATACGATAACAACTTTTATTAATGCCACGCTGATGGATGTCAAAGACATGTGGATCATTTTGTTTACTAACGATCTCATCCCGTAATTTTTTTAATGAGAATTCAAAAAAGATAAGACGACAGTAATTTTTTTGTATTAAATGGAGAGATAATTTAACATGTGAGAATTTTTCTAAAAGCGAATGTTAAAACTATAGAGCTGAAAATTATGATTTTTTCCCGACCTCAATGATTCAGCCGTTAAAGTCCTGAATTGTCAATGTAAAAGACAGTGGCTCGGCTGTGGCAGTTTGAAGCCCAACCTGCTTCAAATCAACGGGTATCTACTTGTCCGGGAATTAAAGGAACATTTTGGGCAATGCCAAGCACACTGGACCATTGGTCACAAAATTATAGATCCTTAATTCCATGATTTTCCTGGACCTCAACGGTCTATTGTGGAAATGCTTTACTTTTTTATAAATTAAAATTCACATATCAAAGGTATGCAAAGCTTTTGGTATTAGTTAGATTCAGCTGTGATGTAAGCCTTCACAGCTGAATACATGTTGAGATGTGATGTAAGCTCTCACAGCTGAATACATGTTCAGATGTGATGTAAGCCACCACAGCTGAATACATGTTGAGATGTGATGTAAGCCCTCACAGCTGAATACATTTTCAGATGTGATGTAAGCCCCCACAGCTGAATACATGTTCAGATGTGATGTAAGCCCTCACAGTTGACTACATCTTCAGATGTGATGTAAGCCATCACAGCTGAATAGATGTTCAGATGTGATGTAAGCTCTCACAGCTGAATACATGTTCAGATGCGATGTAAGCCCTCACAGCTGAATACATGTTCAGATGTGATGTAATCCCTCACAGTTGGATACATGTTCAGATGTGATGTAAGCCATCACAGCTGAATAGATGTTCAGATGTGATGTAAGCCATCACAGCTGAATAGATGTTCCGATGTGATGTAAGACATCACAACTGAATAGATGTTCAGATGTGATGTAAGCCATAACAGCTGAATAGTTCATCACAGCAGGGAATAGACCATTCGCCTGGCAATGTTGTAACCCAAATTCGAATCCCAGCGATGGCTGGTGGAAACGAATTATGCTTCCGAATCGTAGCGACACAGCTATGACATAAAATAACATCAATAAAATAACATATAGGGTTAAAATTCCTTTCCTAACTTACTATCCGTAAGAGATTTTCATGGTTTTCTTGTCTAAGTAACGTAAAAGCAGGTTAATTTTAATAAAAAATGCTCCATGAAGACAAGTTTACGAAGTATTGCATACCGTAATACCAAACGTGGGTGACGGTGCTTGCTGTTATCGATCAATGCTTGATCCAGAGGATATCTTATGTTTTAAGTTGAGTTCAAAACGACAAAGTCATACATGGATTAGCTGCTAAAATAAAATAAGTTGGGTTGAGGTGATAATGACGTGATTACCATGCAGCTTGATATACGGCTAAGAACTTAATATTTTACAAAGATGTAGAGATAAAATAGAGATAAAACAAAAGAGCAGTCGATATTTTGCCCTGTAATGCTAACACCAATCTTTTTATGCTGGAAAAAAAATTAAAGTAATATTTTCAAAATATTAATTTCTTATTGATTTTTTCATTTAAAATTATGTAAATAAAAATGTTGTGAATATTTTTATAACTCTTAATTCAAACACTTTTAGTAGCTGCAGAGATATATGTAACAGAAAACGGTAAAAAATTAATTTTTTTCTCGAAAATTATATTTTGATAAACAAGTTTTATAATCGCATGAAAAAAATTATTTAATTATCTAAAATAGTTCCAGAAATATGGTGAAATACTATTGAAAACTAAGGGGTGCAAACTTTCATTAGCTCTCCTGCGTTAACTATTGAGACCATATTCTCCAAATTGCTAGAATTTGGAATCCGTAGAAAAAAGGGGATGTTTAAATATCGCCATAACATATTTAATGTTACTCTTCGAATCAATAAGTTTGCATTTGTCAATACATAAAAATCCTAAGATAACGTCAAAATTCCTTTCTTTACAGGGTGCGTAGCCAAACTATTCAACAGAAAATAAGCACCTTTTAAGCACTTTTCAAGCACTCAAATAATATTTTCAAGCACTTAAAAAATATCATAATTAAGCAGGTTTAGAAAGTTTTTGACAATTGACGGTTTTATCTGGTTTTAACCGTCATGTCAAAGAAAATATTTGGCATTGTTTTTGACAATTGTCAAAATTTCTGAATCATGTAAATTGAATGGCGTTTTCATATGCCACGAACTGACGATTCCGAAATAGATTGGGGTTGAATTAATTATGAAAACGTTGAAAAGAACAATGTGAACATAATTCGTAGCGAAAATCAACATGGAAAAGGAAAAACCTCAATTTGGACAAGGGAAAATTAAGCACTTTTTAAAAACACCCAATAAAAGAAGCACCTCTAAGGTCCTTTAAAAAACGAACATAGAAAATAAGCACCTTTAGTCACTTTTTAAAAGCACTATACACCCTGTTTTAAAAGTAAAATTCAAAAGTTTCAAATGTAATTCAAATCGAATTATTTTTTTTTACAACCCAGTTACAAAAAAAAGCATTTTAGGAAAAAAAATAGTTTTTTTTTACTCGTAATCGAACAAAAGAATAATTGTGAATTTACTTACCTCATTGATGGAGATTCTCTCCTGAAAGCTGGCACTTGTAGCAATCATTTTTGTCAAGTAGGATCTGTAGGGAAAATGCGCGCTCTTTTATAAAATGCAGCTTAATTTTAAAAAGGGGGGAACTTACGTCATTCTGTACATGCGCATTATTAACTACAATGACGTGCACCTTTTAAGTCAAGATATTTGTCACAATCCATTCATAAAAATAATGACTTTTATCTGTCCTTGCTTTAAAAAAATTTGATCTTTTTAATAAGTTTCAAACATTATTATTTTTGTTAATTGCCGTTTTCTTATAACTTAATATGATTTGGTGCTACAAAATCGATAGAAAAAAATTTACCGAGTATAATGTAATTTATCGAGAAAAAATAATTTGAAATGATATCATTTAATTAATTTATTAATTTGCGGTTACTCTTCTTTACCTTAAAAATGTAAATGAACTCAAATATTTTTAAACATTTGTTTATTTTAATTATCTTTCTCCCCTTAGATGATATTTGGTATTTACGAGAAGAAATTTTTAGTTAGGAAAAAAGAATCAACGAAAACGAAATATATACCTCCCTAATATAGGCTATTATATTTTTTTTTTACCAAAATCAAATCAAAACCTATGCACATTTAAGGTTACTATTTAATAAAGCTAGGAAAAACAAAACAAATGTTGAAGTCTGACAAGTCAATAGGGATGGGATTAAAAATATCAAAATTTCTACTGTTTTCAGAGAGAAGCAAGAGGAGTTGAAAAGTGATTGCTAGGAACACCTCCGAATTCTATTCGGTAACGTTTTTCATCTCACCTTCACTACTAGTGATTAGGTAAATTGTCCACTTTATGTAACGGTTTACCTGAAATTTAGTTTCCGAATTAATTTTTATAACCACGCGTGAAGGAAAAAATATAAAATTCAAAAGTAAATTTAACCAAATATATCATGATAAAATTACCAAGTTTACCAAACTTTATCATGTATTACAAAACAACATTTTATTGCTAAGTTTACAAAAACATTTGAAGCACTTTGGTGAAATTTACAGAGCTCTTTGGTGTTCCCATTGAGCTAGAAACATGGTAAGTTTTACCCTATTCTAGTAGTAGTTACTGTACTTTGTTTTCATTGAAGTTTCATCAGGCAATCAAACAGGTTTAGAGATTTTGATAAAATTTTGTTTCTTTCTCACATAAATATTACTTTAAGAACCCTATTGCATATACTTTTTGTATTTATTTTTTTGCAAGTGTCCTAAAAGTATCTAAGTGGAATACTCTATATACTCTAGTTTACTCTTTATACTCTAATACTCTATATAACTAGTTTAAATATACCATTTATCAAAATATATAAAATAATAAAAAAATTGACCACTTAGTACTCCGTATATTACTTTCAAAGGAAATAGAAACTCGCTTTTAAGACAGACAATGTTTCTTGATTTGAAAAATATATATTCATATCAAAATTTTTGTAATATTGATAAATATATTTCACAAGTTGAAAATTAAGGCTACCTCATAAGCAACGGCAAATTTCATGTCATATCAAATCTTTTAATGATGTGACATAATCATCATCGTAAATCGGTAGAGAAAGATAATATTTTTAAAAACTAAAAAATATATTAAATTTTGGAATTTTATTAAATTCAATAATTGACAAAGTACAAAAGTTAGCCCAAGAGCTTGTAGTTTCATTTCCACCCGATTTTAATATTAAATTTAAGGATAATTCTTTTTTAAATGCATCAACATTGTTAATATAAAACTGTATCAACAATATTAATATAAAATGGTATCAACAATATTAATATAAAACTGTATCAGCAATATTAATATAAAAATGTATCAACAATATTTATATAAAACTGTATCAGCAACATTAATATAATATTAATATAATTACTTCAAATCCGAATAAAATCAAACTAGATCTTAAAAAATTATTGTACTAGGGCGAATAATAAAAAAAACATCTTTTTTTTTAATTTAAAAAAATAACGTGTTAGCTTTAATCGATAGTTTCAATATTACATTTTTCTACACCAGAAGGCTCAGAGAATAGAGCTTTCGCCTCCCAATGAGACGACCCAAGTTTGAATCCCAGAGGTGATTGGCTCATACATATTCTACTTCCGGCTCGCACCAACGACAATGCTACCATGAAATATCCTCAATAGACGGGTCATGGGTTAGAATCCCCTTGCTGTCGGGCTAACCGTTGGAGGCTTTCATGGTTTCCATTTCCATAAAAAGCAAATGCGGCTTAGTTCCATCAAAACGTCCTCCACGATGGCTAGTTTTTCCCAATGCTAGATCCAGGCGCTTCCTTGTCTTCTGGGTCAAGTTGTCAATAACAAGGCCACGGAGTTAAGCATTGGTAGCCTTAAACTCAGAATTGAGTCTGCCTTTTATACAAAATTATAATGTAATCTAAAATATAAAATAAGATTATTCATCAAAGAAAAAATAATGAGTTAATTTACTTACGTCTCGTTAACCAAACGTAGGAAAAAAAATTGATCTTTACAAGTTATGAAACAGATATAGCAATAACTCTAGAAGACAGAGCAATAACTCTGGGATTGTCATCACAGTTTTGTAGGAGCTTATTACGTTAAATAATAATTTTGAGATTTTAAACAGGAATTCGATTTAATGTTATGCATTAAATGTGGCGACATAAGTTGATTATGTTTATATAGCATAATAAATTCTTGACACTATAAAATAAACATAGAAATTTTATAAGCAAGCGCAAAATATTAATCATAATAAAAATCTGTTCAAAGCATAGAAACATAATCATTTATATTATTATAAATGAAAAGGAGGTTAAGGGCACACATACCAACAGTTTGGAGACAAATACAAAAGAGTTGCTTAAATTTCATCAGTCAATTGTTTATATACTTTCGATTCCAATGCTTTGACAATCAACTTCGAATCTAGTTTACGATATTTTATTAATTTTTAGTGCGTCAAAAAGTGCTCTTCAATTAAATGGATCCATTTAAACGCCATAAAACAACACGTGCTCAACCAAATTTTTAAACTGACATCAATGTAATCTGGCGCGTGCGAAATAGTCACGCTTTGTCTACTCCTTCAAAAAGAATTTTTCTACAATACTCACTAAGATATTTTTGGGGGGGATAACGACCTATACAACAGCTAATTGAAATTTATTTACTTAGCGCATTATTTTATTTCTATTTAGGATGTATCAAAATATTAACAGTAAACATAATAAAAATAGCGAAATCGTAAAATGCATTCACAAACACTGGAAACATTCCAGCTTTGTTTCGAAATGCATAGAAGTTGTTGTTTGATTATTCAGTATTCAGCATATATTCTAGAGAACTTTTAGATTTGTTTCAATGTTTATTTAAAATAAATAATTGGTCCCGCAGTGGACTGATCGCTAAGACACGATTCCCAGCAGATCACCGTAGTCAAGCATCACTGGCTGCAGTAAGTGCGGTGGGAGGGTGGGTGACCACTTGGATTAGTCTGCGTAGGGACTGAGGGTGTGCAGTATTGGTCCTCATTAAACTGTTCAACTGTAAAGTGCTCGACTTCGCGTGCAGGACGTCGGGCTACCAAAGCGGAGGTGCCATCCCCTCTGCAGAGGATCAAAATTGTGATGGCATATCTTCGGATGATCCTCAAGGATGTTTCCCAGACCGTCGCCAATAGTCCATTATGCAACTCTAGTGCAACGTAAATGAACTACAACAACAACAACTAAAGTAAATAATTGAAAAACTACATTTTTCAACAAGACTAAAAGAAGGCTATTTTATTTTTATCAAAAGAACCAAAAAATGAAAGACCTCTAGAGAGGTTTAATTACGACTCTGATTTTTGTGTTGTTGTAATATGTGTTATAGGTTAAGGGAAAACACCGGCTCTTTGCAAATGTCGCAGGCATTCTACAATGTGCTAGGCTGATTGAAACAGTCACCAATATTTTCTTATCTGACTGCTAACTTTAGGCTTATTACGATCATTTTGTCCTCCTAGCTAATAGGATACTGGAGAAATATGACTCAATCTTACAGATTTTGCTTCATTCAATGAACGTTATTAATTATTTCAATGAACATTCGATAAGGTTATTAACAATGAGTATCCTTTTCTTTCAGCGAATTGCAAAGCTTCTTAAATAAACCTGACTAATTGAACAATTAATTATATATTTTGAATTAGTCTACGTAGACTCATGGGGAAAAAACCTAAAAGTGTCAGGCTGATTAGAAATTCAAAGAATTTTTTTCAATCTGCCTGAAGTACTTGTAAAGTAAGGGCGAATGTTTAAAAAGATCTGGATTATTTAATCAGCCTGCGACGAATATCCTTACTGGCACACCTATTTTTTTTTTAAAGAATTCATCAAGAATGCATATTTTTAATGACTACATATAATCAAGAATACATATTTTAAATGAGCAGACCGGACTGTGTAGGTGACAGGGAACTGACCTTGCATCAAAAAGGTTCTGGGGTCGACTCCCGAACAAGGCAAGGATGTTCTTTCATTCTTTGTACTATCTGTCCGTACTGTGGCAGCAACATTGGCCCACCTAATATGGTGCCCCTGAAAGAGTGCCCAATAAATCTGCCCTAAAAACGCCTGAATTGATGAATGTCAACCAAGGTGGACATTAGGAAAAAATATTTATAATTGATGTTGTATTACATGATCCAATTTAACTATCGAAAAGTGTTTAAATAGCGAAAAATGTTTCAAACTACTGGATTACATCATCATCAAAGCCAATTGAAATTACTAAAATCAACAGCACTCTCAAACAAATCGGTTCATTGTTCAACCAAATTATTAGCACCTTGAACCTTAATATTGAGCAAAGGTGCTGTTATCTTAATAAGAGAGTTAAATTAATTTAACTTTCCCTATTTTCGTTCAACTTTAACTACATTTAGTTTCGAAATGAATTAATTAGCCTGATAATAGGGTTCAACACAGGGTTCGAAAAACCGCCTGTCCGCCAGTCCTAGGCGGTCAAAAATTCCCCGCGGACAACGAATTTCTCGAATCAGACGTTCGCGCGGACGGCCATTTTCCCGTTAATGGTCGTGATACACTTTCAATTTTTGTTATCTTACAAGAGTCTAGCTCCTCATTTCTAAAATGACCCTCTAATCTAGAAATCCCGTGCAGCAACATACTGCGCATGGTGGATTGATGTTTTTTCCGTCTGGGAGTACTGCAGCAGTTGAATGGGACTTTTCAGCAATGAACTTACAAAAAAACACATTACTCAAGCGTTAAACGCAATTATGAACATCCACCTAAATGGAAAACCCCTTTCAGATTTCTGTGCAGAAACCTCTGTAAATCATAGGCTTGATTGTGGAACTGGCAAACGTCATATTTGATTCATTTAAAAAACGCAGTACCCTCGGATAAATTGACATCCCAGATAACTTGACCTTTGTCATTTAAATTATTTCATAAAAGAAATACTTGGTTTTACTATTAGTAGCTTTCTTTTCTTCTTTCATTTCTTCTTTCATTCTTTCATTACTGTATAAAGTAATCCTAGTAGCTACTAATTCATTGTGTAATTTATATAAATGTTTGTAATAAATAAGAAAGAATAATATTTTTATTTATTTAGAAGCGACGGGTGAGTTTCAAAGGAGTACGGGTACATTGTTGGACAAGCCGTCCTCGGGGACGGGTAAAATTTTTGAGTTTTTTCGAGCCCTTCTTCAACATAGCCTTGTAATAAGGTTGCATTAAATTTAAGCGACAATACGGAGTAACACGTGTTGAAACTACACGGCAAAACAAATTCAGGAAAAACTATCATACTTGCACGGTTATGACATTTCCGGCAAACGAATCCTCAATTTTTTTCTGATTAAACCAAAATATACAGAATTCAAACCACATATATGTAACATTTAGCACATTTATTGTCCTTCTGTAAGACGTTGTGAAGCGTAGTAGTGGGTTCAATACCTCTGTGCTGTTTTTCTCATTTTTATGCCTGATTTTAATTTGATAAGAGACAAGTCATTTTGTGCCTTGTGCAAACGAGCCTGTATATGTATCTAAAATAAATGTATTTCTTTACTTTCACACATCTGTGATTACTCAACCTCCATTTTAAATTGAATTTGGTGGAAGGACGAAAGTGCTGTAAAAAAATATTGCAAATAAAAACATTAATATACCAAGAATTATATTTATTTATTGCTACACAAACACATGCAGGCTTGTGTGCTCATTACAAAGTACGATTTATTATAAGTCCCTGTCAAATAGATGTTGTGGTTGTTGTAGTTCACTTACGTCGCACTAGAGCTGCACAATGAGCTATTGGCGACGGTCGGGGAAACATCCCTGAGGATGATCCGAAGACATGCCATCACAATTTTGATCATCTGCAGAAGGGACCTGTCAAATAGAAGAACAAATTGCTCAAATTAGAGAAGGACATTACAAAGAAGCAGTTATTTTAAGGTGAAGGTAGCTGGTTTGAATCCCGCCGTGTCCCAGGATGTACGTTTGTGCTATCTTTATCTATCTAAAGCTATCTGTATTTCGATTTGACAATAGCATATAAGAAGAGCTTTGTAATGAACAGAGAAGCCTGCATATCTGTGCGTGACGATTAATAAGTAAAATAAATATAAATATATAGATGCATCCAGGGTTACGGCTTGATTTGAAACCATAACCTCTACGCTTCCATTTTATGATGATAGGACAGCTCTGCTACTTAACAGTAGAGCTACTGATTTTGTTTACCCTTGTCCAGTTATTTATGCATTTACAAATGCTTCCCGCAGTGAACTGACCGTTAAGACGTGGTTCCCAGTAGAACACTGAAGTCAAGCATCACTGGCTGCAGTCAGTGTGCAAGTGGGTGACCACTTTGATCTGCCTGCAAAGGGACAGAGGGTGTGAGGCATCGGTCCTTGTTAAACCGTTCTTCAGAGAAGTGCTCGACTTCCCACACAAGTCGTCGCACTAGCAACGCGGGGGAGTCATCCCCTCTGCCGAGGATCAAAATTGTGATGGCATGTCTTCGGATCATCCTCAGGAATGTTACCCTGATAATTGCAAATAGCCCATTGTGCAACTGTAGTGCGATGTAAACCAGCAACAGCATTTACAAATGCGCATTTTTTATAATTTTAAATGTCAGTAGATGTCAATTAATAACTTAAGTAGGAAAAAAACAATTGACCGACGAGAAACAAAATTAACAAATGTTTACTAACTATAGAGGTTATAAAGGTCATCAAACTGGACCTTTTTGCGCCAACTTAAGCTATACTAGTACTATTAAAATTACCAACTATTCGTTAAAATTACTAACTTTTACCACATTTACTATCAAACAGCAAGGTAGTAAAAACTATATTTTATTGTTAATTTTACCACACTTCTTGGTGTTCCAAACAGAACCAGAAAAATGGTAAATTTTACCATATTGTCGTAGTTTTGGCCATACTTTTTTTCTCTTTCTGCTAACTACGTAGAATTTTTCACTATATAAATTAATTTACTACTAAAAACTTATTTATGATGTATTTTTTAAAGAAATTATTTCAACATTATTAAACGAGAATCGATATAAAAAGGAAAGAAGCAAAAACCTCAATGTTTAGCAAATTATGATTGTTATACTCATTGTTCTACCAAAAACTCCGTTCAAATATTTTCGTTTAACTAGCATTTTAACTTATCTCATATAGACATAACTCAGTAAATTGAATGATTTTGTAGTAGTTCTACATATAAAGTAGGTTGTATAGTATGTTTATATTATGTACCCCATACAGATCCGCAATTCTGTACCGAACTGTACTGAATTTGGTTCAAATACGTTTAAAGACACGGCGGACTTAGCTTCGATCGCTACATCATGAAAAAAGAATTTTCCATAGGATTTGATAAATATTTTATAATACTGATTCGCTAGCTTGCAACTACCAATCAATCAGAAATTGGTTTCATTACACGTTCGTATGAGTTATTCATTTACCGTTCCCTGTGTTAAATTCTTTTTTTTCCAATGCCCACCTGTGTTATCATCCGTCAATTCAACCATTTGCAGGGTGTTTTCGTTGGCCTCTCTTTCAGAGGCACTATATTAGGTGGGCCAACGTCGCTCCCACAGTAAGGACAGATAGTACAGAGAAGGAAAGAACATCCATGCCTTGCCCGAGATTCAAACCTAGAACCTTTCTGATGCAAGGACAGTTCCCTGACCCCTACACAGACAGGTCGGTCCTGTGTTAAGTTATCATAAGTAAAATCAACGTTCATTATTTCATAACGTATGAGAATGACATGATTGAATTGGTATTTAAAAAGGTATAGGAGTCCATGTGTTTCCCATATTAATACTTACGCTTTTAAAACGTGTTTCTATAAACTTAATGTTATACCTACAAGTTACGTAGTATGAGTATCTCGATCCTGATTGGTTGTTGAAACGTGGCATTTGTTTAAGTTAGAAACTGTTCTTTCCATTCGATTTCGAATAAGCCGAATAATTTTCTTAAGTAACAGATACTAAATTCTTTCACGAAGATTCTTTCTCAAAGATTTCAATTCTTTCATTATATATTTGTTGTTGTTGCTATTGTTCATTTACGTCACACCAGAGCTGCACAATGGGCAATTGGCCACGGTCTGGGAAATATCCCTGAGGATGATCCGAAGACATGCCATCACAATTTTGATCCTCTGCAGAGCGGATAGCACTCCCGCTTCGGTAGGCTGACGACCTGCACGCGAAGTCGAGCACTTTACGGTAGAACAGTTTAACGAGGACCAATACAGCATACCCTACGGTCCCTACGCATTCTGATCCAAGTGGTCACCCACCCGCACACTGACCGTAGCCAGTGATGCTTGACTTCGGTGATCTGCTGGGAACCGTTTCTTAACGATCAGTCCACTGCGGGACCATTATATATTTACACAGAGACTTACCACAAAGGCAGGCACGAAAACACGTGNAGACTGATCCAAGTGGTCACCCACCCGCACACTGACCGTAGCCAGTGATGCTTGACTTCGGTGATCTGCTGGGAACCGTGTCTTAACGATCAGTCCACTGCGGTACCATTATATATTTACGCAGAGACTTATCACAAAGACAGGCACGAAAACACGTGGAACGTAACTAAACTAATTATGCATCGAAGTTGCCAGGTACGCAAAACAAAAATATATCAAGGTTACAATAAAATACATAAACAAATAATAAATCTAAGTTAAGAAAAAGAAGTAGGCGAGAAATAATTATATTTCAACTAATTCGATGTTAGCTCAGTAATTAACTTATCATTAATTAACATTCTAACTTATATAGAGAAACTTCCATTTTGCTGTAAAGATTAGCCGACGCTGATGTCATAGGTCACGTGCGTGGACCTGTGACGAATATTTTAGTCCGAATATTTCGTACCGAGTATTTTAGTCGAATCATTGGTGACGGAAAGTGAAAAGAGAAAATGGAAAGCTTTCTAAACTTTAAAAAAGTTCATCTGTTAGTCAGCGAAATTGGATTATTTTATAAATCGTATCACTATCGTCGAATGAACCTTCCTTTAAAAGATCTAAAATTAGATCCAATTTCCTTTGATCCAATTATAATTATTAACAAGCGAATAGTAACGTTGGACATCTTAAAGATAAGAAGTTTTGATCGAGAATACTCATTCCTTGTCAAAAAAGACAATTCTACTGAACAAGTTATTATTTTGCGTTATTATTATTTCTGATAAAATATAAATAGACTTCGCATTTGCGTAGGTTCGCTCATGCAATAATACTTCTGCAAATCACGATGACTCATAAATTATTTAGTAAAGCTTAAGTAAAAAATACAAAACTCTAAAATCTTTAAGTACAATTAAACAGTACAGCTTGCTCATAATTATATTAGGCCGCTGCTTGAGTACCAGAGTTTGACGTCGATTACAGTGATCGATTACAACTGCAATTGATTACAAATAATTATTGCTATGTAATCAATTACTTGTAATCACGATTACAAGTAATCATAATTTTTTATTACGTCAGAGTAGAGAAAAAATGTGATCGATTACATTTTTCACTTACAGTAATCAATTACTTATAATCATGATTACAAACATTCATAATTTTGATTAGAACTGTAATCGTGATTACATAACCAATCACTGTAATAAATTACTTGTAATCATGATTACAATTAGTCAAAATATATGATTACATGTTATCCAAATATACTTGTATGATTACAAGACTATTGTATACTTACATATGATTATATTTTACATAGTATAATGTACCGTATACTGATACATTTTGTACATATTTACATACAGCGTACGTACGAATAAATAATACTAAAATGCATGTACATATGTATTTATCTAATGCATATGTAGATATATATGTACAGACATTTTAGTGACACACTCATATGCATACACTTACATTGTATATGTTACCGGCAAAGTATGAAATGCCGGCATTGTATAGAATGCCTAGGAAATGTATAGAATGCCTGGCGTTTTTAGACAAAGTATGAAATGTGAGAATTATTATATACTTTGCCTAGGTATTGTATACAATGCCTAGGCATTCTATAGAATGCCAAATGCTATTTAGGCAAAGTATGAAATAAGCGTCCTGATGAGATTATTATGTAAATGATGTGCATGCTACTGTGAATGACCGAATTCGGTGGTTGACTTTCACCGGTGAATGTTGACAATCAAATAGTCACCTTGGTGAATGTCCGAAATATTTATTACATCCGATTTGATATTAATTTATTCGTCGATATAATTACATTTATTCGATATTTTAATACTTACTGACGATAGATTAGAAGAAACATGAGTGTTTGGAGTATCTGGCAAATGTATACCGGGCAGTGGCACTTGATCTTAAAAAAACATCAGGTGTAGGGTACACCGGGCAGTGGCACTGAAACTTAAAGAAGCATCAGTGTAGGGTATACCGGGCAATTGCACTTGACCCTAAAAAAACATCAGTGTAGGGTATACTGGACAAATGTATACCGGGCAATGGCACTGAACCTTAAAAAAACATCAGTGCAGGGTATGCCGAGCAAAGGTATACCGAGCAGAGGCACTTAATTAGACCTAGTATATATTTCGGTACCAAAGGTCTAGTCATACTAGGTCTAGTTAAGTGGCATTGACCGGTATACATTTGCCCGGCATACCCTACACTGATGTTTTTTTAAGGTTCAGTGCCATTGCCCGGTATACCCTACACTGATGTTTTTTTAAGGTCAAGTACCATTGCCCGGTATAATTCTCACNTTTCTTCTAATCTATCGTCAGTAAGTATTAAAATATCGAATAAATGTAATTATATCCACGAATAAATTAATATCAAATCGGATGTAATAAGTATTTCGGACATTCACCAAAGCGACTATGTGATTCTCAACATTCACCGGTGAAAGTCAACAACCACCGATTTCGGTCATTCACAGTAACATGCGCATCATTTACATAATAACCTCATTAGGACGCTTATTTCATACTTTGCCTAGATAGCATTTGGCATTCTATAGAATGCCTAGGCAATGTGTGAAATATAAATCATTTAATATTTTACCGTCTAATTTTAGGCATCTTACACAATGCCTAGGCATTCTATTCAATACCGGATTTTATATTTTGCCGGTGACATATATATAAAATATATGTACGCATGTATATAGTTAATAATTATGTATGCATGTGCAAACAATGTAGACATGCACATTTATACATAATGTATGCATTTTATGCAAATGTTACTTGTTTATGTCAAGGTTCGTGATTTTTTTGATTTTTTTTAAAAAAATTAAAAAAATCAGATTTTTTTTATTTAAACCTGATTTTTATTTTATTTAAATCGAATTTTTTTGATTTTTATTCAAATACACTGTAAGAACTTTGATTTATGATTAAAAAAACTCTATAAACGTTTAATCAAAATTAAATGAATATTAAAACTATATTATAACAATATTTTAGAAACTCTCACTACCTAAAACAATTTTTTATTATAATACATAGCTTTGAATACATAGCAACCATTTTGAAACAAATGCATAATTGAAATTTAAAGACTAGATGAAGTATAGAATTGAAAGAATACTTTAACTATTAAAACAAAGTTTCAATTAGCAATCCATAATTTTAACTTAAAATTGTGATTTCTTTTTTTTTTCTCTTGATTTTTAAAATGACAAAATAAATGTAACAGATTTAGTTTAGTCATTTATCGAAAAATAAATAAATACCTAATCTATATATTTTCATATTAAAATGTTCATTTTTAATTCTATATCAAAATAGATAAGTTAAACTAAAAAGAAATTTAAGAAAATCTATGTACTCATTGGAATTATTTTCACAAAATTTCTTTATAGAAGATATATCATATGGATTTGATAATGTCAAAGATACTGTAAACCTATTATGAGAAAAAAATACTTATTGATAAAGGAGACTGCTCAATTCTGATTCCGGGTTATTTAATTTAATAGAATGACACTTCATCAGGAAAAAAATATCTGAATTCATCAGCATTTTTTCTTCTTCTATTTTAGGCATCTTCTATATTATATAAAATGCTAATACGTACGTATGCATCAATAAAACCGATGATATTTCTTTTCTCGCGTTGGCAACAGTTTTCATTTTTAATTGATATGCTTCGGCGCGCAAGAGCACGTAGTGAGCATCATATGGCTAATCTATATTATATAAAACGCTAATACGTTTTAATTGATAGGCTTCGGCACGCAAGAGCACGTAGTGAGCATGATATGGCTAATCGGGTGAATTCTCACCGAATTATCAAAATTATCTTCATTGAAGCCGATGCTTTACATCCGGCTTTCAGTACTATTTCATATTGTTTTACAACACATGGTTTTAGCCCTCTGGTGGGAAAGACTTTAAAACAATACTTACAACAGTTACTTTTCTCAACAACTGAAATTTAGAATAGTGTGATTATTTCAAATTAATATTGAAATGCACACGTTTAGAATTTTCTACAGTGAAAAATTTTGGGAACTTCAGTGTTTAAAAAAGTATACAAAAGCTAGACGTTAAGAACGAATCCAATGAGCGAGCAAAGCGAGCAACGGATTTCGAAGCAATCCGAAATGAACTGCGAAAGCAGTTCCGGGGGTTGGCGAGCGCCAGCGAGCAGGGGGCGAAGCCTCCTAGTATAAGAATAATTTCTTTTTAATATAACCTCAAACTTTAGAAATATGCATTTTCCACCAACAAAATACAATATAGATTTTAATTCCATGCTTTTTCAATCAAAAGGTAGAATTTTAAGTAACATCATTTGTATTTTTTTGTGAAAAAAATTCCTGTTTATTAATTACTTGCTACAGCTATGCTATAAATGTTTACTTTAATCTGTACTTTCAATCTCAACAATCAAAAGATTTTTAAAAATTTTGAATGTGTTGAAATTTAGCACTCACCAAGGAAGAAAGTAATGTTCATGTCTGGGGATTTTGGTAGCCAGCGGAAGTGTCTAAATTCAGAAGAGTGCCGCTGGCCACCAAAATCCCCAGACCTGAACATTATTGAACATATTTGGGATGCCCTGCAACGTGAAGTTCAGAAGATATCCCCACCCCCTCTTACTCCCACTGATTTATGAACAGCCCTGCAGGATTCATGGTGTCAATTATCTCCAGCACTACTTCACACATTGATCGATTCCATGCCACGTTGTGTTGCGGCAATTCTGCGTGCTCGCGGGGGCCCTAAACGATATTAGGCAGGTGTACCAGTTTTTTTGGCTCCTCAGTGTATATATATATGTATATACGTACAAATATATATGTATACATGTACATATACACATACATGCATTCGACATGCATATATTGTACAGATGAATATACATATAGTGTACAGGTTAAACATTCATATAATGTACGTATGATGTAATGAACATATGATGTAATTTGCATATAATGTTCTTATATTGTACATATGCGTGTACATATATTTTACATATGTGGATACAAATATTGGACATAAATCTTTAGTTCAAATAAGAATAAATTTTAAAACAAACTTTAATAACTTTACTGTTATAATTTTTTTAATGCATGCACAATCTGTGTGTACATTGTAAATGCATATATTTAAATGTACGCATGTATTTATACATTAAATGTAATTACGTTTATATATACGTTGTATGTACATACGCACATTGTACATCCAAGCATTTTTTGAGCATCCATACATTACATGCTCATATGTATTAACAACGTATATAGCTATATAAGTACATATGTTGCGTGTACAAACCATATATGTTGCGTGTGCAAACCATATATATGTAAGTACACGTAAATGTACGTGAATGCATTTTATTTACGCAACTATGTACATATTGTGTACCTATAAACAACATTCTTGCATATTGTACGTAAATACGTACAGTGTATTGACATACGTACATTGTTTATACGTGCTATTATCGCAAATTTATACAATGTATGTACTTACGTACATAAATGCATGCATACGTATGGACATTTTTTCTCACATACGTTCATACATATGTTGTCTATGTATACAAACATACAAAATATTGCATTCGCATACAAACAAACATACATGCGTACATGTATCATGAATGCATAATTATGTGTACTAAGCATATACGTATTGTATTATGTATATTTCAATATAATTATGCATATCGTACTTACTATCATATCACATTTTAGAAATTCGTCCCCTTTGTAATGATATAACAGGAAGTAAATCTAATCTTTTTTTATTCACACGGCAATTAGAGGGCATCTATAATTCATAAATGTATTTATTATATTACTATAATAATAATGTGCGAGAGGAGGAAAAACAAGATTTATGAAAAGAAGAAAAATTTGAAAATCACTTAACTTTGAAATGCCTATTCTATTTATGAATAGAGCGCTCTATGATGTGAACCGGGTTGGATGCGATGGCTGATGGATACGAACTCCGCACCCGGCTTGTACCGACCACTGTGCTGATGTAAAATATCCTCATTGGTAGGCGGATAATAGGTGAGAGTCCCCTTGCCAACAGACTAACCGTGGGGGGCTTTCGTTGTTTCCCTCTTCGTGTAACGCAAATGCGGGTTAATTCCTTTAAAAAGCCTTGCACGAAGACTAGTTCGCCCTGATGCTTAATCCAGGAGTTCTCTCATCTTCTGGGTCGGTATCAAAATTACAAATCTATGAAGTAGAAATTAATAGTCGTAAACTTAGAATTGGGTCAGCTGTTCAATGCTGAATATTGCGATAAACGATATTGTAAACTGCATCATGAATTCACATCCCGGAGTACTGTTCTTGACCTTGTTTTAGGGAGTATGGACAATGACAGTCAAGCCACACGAGATTCCACTTAATACTGTCCTTAGTACCCTCCGGGATTGGGCAAAAGATAATGAAATGAAAGACAACTTTCCATTTCTTTACTTTAAGTACTAAGCATAAAAACATTGTGTCGATATATGATGAAGAAAACTGTAGAGAAATCAAGAAGCCACTTTCCTCGGAATATTTGTGGATACCAGACTGCATAGGAATATACAGGCCTGTAAGATAAAGGGAACTAGCAGTGGAAGAAATGGACTGCTAATAAGAAATACGGGTGTTTAATGTAGTACAACTTTAGATCTTCTGGGTAACATCCGTAAATCATATATTAGACCGTTATAGCAACCTAGAAATTATTTATTTATGTGTAATTATATGTATTATTATAATTTCAAACTAAAATTACTAAATAATAAAAATTGTCTATAATTATCAGAAAAAATGTGACTTGTGTAAGACTTTTAATCTAATATATATAATTCTCTTACATGGCTCCCAAATTTTAGCTGTATTTCTCTTCCGCTGGTGGCAACAGTTTTCATTTTTAAAGAAGTACTTTGTACAACTAAATAAGATTCTTTTCACAACACTTAAATATTTACTTTATTTTCTTCATATATAGGGAGAACAGTCGGCAAAGAATTCTGTTAGGTTAAAAAACATTTCGCTAAAAAAAGAACGAATTCTAAAATAAATAAAAATAAACATCTTAAAAAATATAAATGCTGTTGCCAGCCATAGAATTTTTTGAAAGTTAACTTAGCAACATAAAATCAAAATGCCATAGAAGCGTAACTAGATCAAAATTATGATACCTGAGCCCTTGACGTAACAAATCCTTCAATTCTATAAGTGTTGTATCGCCAAATGCCCAGATTAACAATTGTGTTCTTAAAGAAATTCCATAAAAAAGTTTTAAATTAAAAAAACTTCTATCCAGCTACTTCTACAACTGCTTCTTGAAGAACTTGGCTCATTGATTAAAAATATTGTTTTAATTTTACAGTACTAACTTTACTTCTACTTACATTATTGCTATGACCTTCTTTCATTACATTTTACAACTTCATGCTAAATTTGAGGACTTTAAGTTGTTTTGTGGTTGAATACTGACATTTAGAAATGTGTACATAAAAAAAATAATATTTAGAGGTTAAGAGTTGCCTCAGAAAAATTTGAATTGTTGACATTGAACTTAACAATGGAAACAATCGTTTTTGTGAAAAATTGAATTGTATTGTTGACATCAAAACTAAAAATATTGTGTTTCAACTTAACAATACTACCTTAATTTATACTTTAGAATTGCCTCGGAGAAATTTGAATTGTTAGCAATGACTTAAACAAAAAGTTTTATTTTAACTGACAAATACTATATTATAATTTTAACTTTTTCTATGACTATACTCATTTTCTTACTCTTTTCTTTGTTTTTTATACATTTTATATTTTTGTGATAAAATAAAAAACTTATAGTTGTTCTGCTTCTGAACACTGATGAAAACACAAAATGATGGGCTTCATCAACAATCAAAAATATATACATTTATTTTACAAATTCCATATTATTAAGGTGGCGCCCTTCAGAGAATTAAAAATACAAAATTATCTTCATCAAAGCCGATGCTTTACATCCGGCGTTCAGTGGCAGACTACTATTTCATATTGTTTTACAACACATGGCTTTAGCCCTCTGGTGGGAAAGACTTTAAAACAAAACTTACAACAGTTACTTTTCTCAACAACTGAAATTTAGAATAGTGTGATTAAGAAAAATATGTGAACTGTTTGCAATTTCAAATTAATATTGAAATGTACAGGTTTAGAATTTTCTACAGTGAAAAGTTTTCGGAACTTCAGTATTCAAAAAAGTATACAAAAACTAGACGTTAAGAACGTATCCAATGAGCGAGCAAAGCGAGCATTCGATTGCGAAGCAATCCGAAATGAACTGCGAAAGTACTTCCGGGGGTTGGCGAGCGCCAGCGAGCAGGGGGTGAAGCCTCCTGGTCTTTAAAAATTTCCGGTCAGAAATCAGATAAATAAATAGAGCCCAATTTCGTTAATTGTCGCAATATCAGTTTTCCAAATTCTTTACATTAGTATATTTTTCGTAAAGTTTTTTTTAAATCTATTTTTAATCTAAAACAATATTATTATTTAATGTTTTGGGTGAGACAGCAAAAGCAACAATTCTCTAAACTTACATATAGAATAAATTATAATGAATTTTTTTTTTTTAACTTTGCACAATACCATTCGGATAATGCTAAACAAATCATCTCTAATATGTTCGATGCACTAATAAAGCTCCTTTAGTAGAATTTAATGCTTTTATTAAGTTTAGGATGGTAATTATTTTATCTTAATTACCACTCTTCATTCCTCACTGAAAAAATTATAGCATGAATTTTCCTGAATACTGATGCTAATTTTTATTTTTTTACGGATGACTAAGCAAGAAGAAACGTTTTTTGCGAAGAAAAAGTAAATTAAAAAAAAAAGAAATTACGTGTAAATTTGCAGTAGCAGTAATTTTTATTTTATCATTTCGCACAGATTATTTTGAAAATATTAAATATTTTTTTCTTCATATCTGACTAATCAGAGGGGAAAGTATCCGAAAACTTTTTTCACGTTTATTTCATTTGACTCGACTTGAAGTATTTGGTTGCAAACAAAAATAGCCTGTTTTTTATGTGAATCCGTAGAAATGATAATAAAACGGAACATCTATCTGTTGCCTCGAGGTTACTTACGTAATTTGTAGGAACATAAATATTTAAGTTTTATTAACACATTAGTGCTAGTTTGTTGAAACAATATACATTTAAGTTTTTCTTATTTATTTTTCTTTACCTCTAAACAAAATTGTGATAGACGCAATTATGGGACTGATAAAAGAGCGAAGAAGAATGTATGAAGAAAACGTTCACCATTTTCCCAATACTTATTGAGCTTTTTTACATGGTTAGAAAAATATCCCCAGATAGAGTAAATAATTCTTGGTATATTGCCTCCAGGGCCCAGGCATTATATACTACTAATTATTATTTAATTACTTATAAAAATACTTAAGAAATGCATATATAACTAATTAATATATTTATTATTTACGCATGTTATACATAGTATACACAGTATTTATAAAAATTAAAGTAAGATAACCGAAAAAAAAAAATTTAAATCAGAATACTACACCATTGCAAAAAAANATTAAAATAAGATAACCGAAAAAAATTTTTAATCAGAATACTACTCCATTGTAAAAAAAAAAAATCGTTCAATATATCAAGGCTAGATGGCAGCACTAAAGTAAGAAATATGTTGTTATAATAATAAAATATAAATAATCCTGCATAATAATAAATATGAATAATCTTGTTATCAAGTTAATTAATAAATACAAAAAATCACCAGATCAGATAGCTGGTTTACTTCTAACCTTGAAAATAATTTTTGCGACAACCTAAGAAAAATAAGCTGTGTTTTCACTCTATATTTACGCATTGTACTCCAAATTTTAGGATTTAAAAAATTATTAAGCTTTAGTGGCGCCATCTAAAAGTATTTATTGAAACTGAAGTTGAAGAGTAATGCGAAATCATTTAACCTGTACCTTGGCTATTTTTGTATGCCAAGCCCCTTGCAAACGGACAATTTCAAGTGCATGAGGAGTAGATAAAAATATGGCCAAAATATATTCTTTGTGTAAACTGAAAGAAACAACCTCTTTTTTAATAACATAAATATTCGAAAACTTGGTAATAAAAAGCTGCAGGTAACTGGTTAAATTTATTATTAGAAAAAAATGATTGGTTAATTTTAAAATGGCAGTTTAAGAATTTTAAAATTAACGCTCCAAAATGTTGTGGCTTATATTATACCTTCTCATATTTTCTTTATTCTATACGCATAGTAGAATGAATTTTCAACTCATCAGAATAATTGATAGACATTATCGCCCAACATTAATTTTACATTCAAGATAGATTTTTTTTCTTAAATGCACCATTTGCTCCAGAATAATTTAAAAAAATGTTTGCCAACATTTAAAGGACATGTATCTGTTAGTTTTAAATTTAAAAATAAAATGTGTATACTTTATCTAAATAACCATAGAACTTTTCGTTAATATGCATTTGAATGATTTTCTCGAAATGTTTGCTTAACAACTTTTGCTTAAATCAAGTAGGAAAATTTCATCTCATTAATAACCGAATGTTGATGATTTTTAAATTAAGTCTACATATGTAAGTGTACAAAACAACGAGCAGCATGAAAGCATTTTAAGAATAAAAATTCAGTGATAGTTTCAAATTGAAAGTGCATGGAAAAATGCAATTACTGTTTCCTTACGCTGTAAACGCTTTAAAATCACAAAGATTTTTCATTTTTTTTTCAATGAATAAATAATTAGTAAGTAATCATTGGAAAAAATTTTAAGTAACATTTATTTGAAAATTGAAAACCAGAATTTTTGTTTTAAAATGCAATTTTGTTTATGGAAACAGTAATTACTAAAAGAGAAAGTAATGACAATAAACTGAAGAAAAAAAAGCTTTTAAATTCAAGATAAATTTTTTTTCTTAACTGCACCATTTGCTCTAGAATAATTAAAAAACATGTTTTCCAACATTTAAACAACATGTATCTGTTAGTTTTAAAATTAAAAATAAAATGTGTGTACTTTATCTAAATTATTTATAGTTTTGAAATGGTTAGAAATTGGCTTT
Source organism: Parasteatoda tepidariorum (assembly GCF_043381705.1). Classification (NCBI taxonomy): domain Eukaryota; kingdom Metazoa; phylum Arthropoda; class Arachnida; order Araneae; family Theridiidae; genus Parasteatoda; species Parasteatoda tepidariorum. Next base: position 83,408,202 of record NC_092205.1, on the reverse strand, counting down.
GTAACTTTTTTTTATTGACACACACACATAGTAAAATTTTCTTAAATTTTTTAATCGAGTAAAAGTTTTATTCTCGATCTTTTTATTAACTTATATTTATCTAAAATTGTGTGTGAATGGTTAAATTTTTATTAGCTTGGATGAGCACCCCTTTTCCATTAGCTAGAGCGCAGTGAAGTGTTCTATGGCTCTGCGCCTGACGAAAATACCAGTTACAATTATTCCTTACCTTTCATAATTTAATTTATCACGATATTTTCACTAAAGAGAATTTTATCGACAGTTACCACAATCAGAATTTATCCTCATACTATAAACGGAAAAGAACTTATCCTCATTCAAAGGTAGGTAGATACTTTATTTACGCTGCACAACGGGCTATTGGCGACGATCTGGGAAACATCCATGAGGATGATCCGCAGACATACCATCGCTATTTCGATCCTGTGCAGAGGGGATGGCTCTCCTGCTTTGGTAGCCCGATGACATGCGCGAAGTCGAGCACTTTATGGTAGAACAGTTTAACGAGAACCAATACCTCGGTCCTTTCGTAGAGTGATCAAAGTGGACTCCCATCCGCTTACTGACCGTATCCAGTAATGCTTGACTTCGGCGTTATACCGTGAAACCGTGTCTTCGGCGGAAACCGTGTCTTTACGATAGGTCTACTGCGGGATATTCTCAATTAAAATTCCGATCACTTTCCGAATAACTAGAAATCTTGAATCTCATCTGGAACACTATGCCTGGCAATGGAATATTTATAGTTTCCTAACAACTCCTGTGTTCCTTGTACTACTAACTAATCTATTTCTATATTTTCAATGCACAAAATTTATCTATCGTTAATTGAGATTCCGACGTCTATCCGGCTCGCTAGACTACTTGAATTTTAATTGGAGCTCTCTGCTGAGGTACATTAGATGTTTCAATCATTTCCTAATCGCTCTAGCATATATTATTTTATTTTACTGCAGTGTAGTTGAACATGTCAAATTTGAACCCAATTTTGAGTTTATGATTATCAATGTTCAACTCCGTAGCCCTATGTTTTTATCCTAATACAGAAGACAAGTGAACTCTTAAATCAAGTATTGCGGACTTTTTTGATGGCATTAACCAGCGTTTGCATTACATTGAGAGGAGAAGCACGGAGAACTCTCATGATTAACCCGACGACAAAGGGGATTCTAACTCATGAGGATATTTTTAGTTAGCAATATGAGCATCGAGAGCAGATTTCGTATCCAACCATCACTGAGATTCGAACCAGGTTAACCTCATTGGCAAGTGAATGCTCTATCTCCTTAGCCGCCGCTGCTTAGCATTTATTACTGCCATATTATTGACAAAAAGAATTTATCACCCATCACCTTAAGAAAGAATTTACTTTCAGAAAAGAATTTATCACCCATCAATTTTGCAACTAGTCGTGCAACTGGACCTTGCAACTATTAATTGAAGTGTTAACAAATGAAATGAGCTTTGTGCTTGATTAAAATAATTATAGTATGCAAGTTTCAATCGTTTCGACTTCCTCTAACAGAATTTATATCATCAAATAAATGAACACTAGCGCTTTGGACTAAGAAGAGGGCTAAAATAAATTGCCTGATGAAAATCATATTCTAAATATTGCAAACTAAATTTATAGCCTATCGAAATTTCTATCTTCGTTCCGAAATATTCTGAGATGGAAAAAAAAACTAAAAAGTAGAAAAAAATAAATTAAATTTAGGAAACAGCATTTGTCAAAAGTGAGCAAAAAGAAAAATAAGAATACATTGATTTTCGTCGGAATAAAAATGAAAATCGAAAAGCGCATCACTTCCTGAATAAAGTACTACCACCGCCGCAACTTCCCCGTTTACTTTTTCCGAAAGGGATGATTTTCTCCTTTGTAGTCAATTTCACTAAAAAATAGTTTTTATAACTTTTATTTAATTTAACCTAGCCTTTTATAACCATTTTTGTTCCAAATAAAAAAAAATTGCACTGCTGTACTCGTCAAATACTGACATTTAAACAAAATATTGCATAATTTAATCTAGGAAATAGCATTTTTACACGAGAAAAAAAATGAATATTTGGCGTATTTTATTTTTTAATGATTAAGTAATTGATTTTGTAAGTTCAGAGAGCTAATCCATTTCGTTTCAACCAGCTGTATATTTAAAAAGTAAAAATAAAAGAATGGGAAAAAAAATGGCAAACATTTTGAGACCCCGCTTTCCGAGACCCGATCAATCACTAAAAAGCTATTAAAAAAACTATATTATCAATGATATATTAATCATGATAAACCTCAAATTTTAATCATGATAATATATCTTGAATAATTAATGATGCATTTAACTTGGAACTTATTAAAAATAAACCAGCAAAATTAACATCCGCACAAAAGTAATATATTGAAAAGAATTTGGTTAGTTAACTTTTATTTTTTAATTATTTGAGGTACTATTATTCAGTTGAAAGTCTAAAAATGTATTAAAGGCAAAATATCAAACATAACCTTAAATGGTTTTTGAAAATTGCTTGTATAGTTTACCTACCGATTTCTGAAGTCTGCCTAATCACTAATCATTTTCTTAGTCATTAGTTATCTTTCTGAATTTATTTCTTCTATGGTGACTTGTTTTCGTTCTCATAATTTTTTTTTGTTTTCAGGTTTACCACCATATTTTTTGCCATTGGGATTGTCACCATGCTTCTTTTCGTCTTTCTTGGTCATTTTCAAAAGAATAAGAGCTGGAGAAAAAAATACAAACAAATTGTAAGGATTTCAATTGTAACTTAGAATCACAAAAGTTTTGTAGTTTTATAACTCATCCAGAAAGATAGTAAACGAATAATGATCCAAAACTTAAAAGTGTCTCACGTTAAAAGAGCATCTGACTAATCACAAGTACCAGAGTATTTTATCAAGGACTCATGACCACATGCGGTAAAAAAATCTTGTTTCGCTCTATTAAGTTTGGATTAAAAGTTTGACAAAAGAAAAGGTATTATAATATTAAAGAATTAAGAAAAGTTATTAAGAAAAATGTGTTATTGCTGTTGTTTTAAAGGTCACTTGCTAATACCATCAAGCCTGCTTAGTGAAACCAAGAGAATATAAGGTAGAGGGTGCGTTTCTTGTCTTTTCAGTGGCGCCATCTATGGCGAAGAATACGACTTAAGGTACACATACGTCACAGCCCATTTTACAGGGAGGACCCATTCATAAATCCATTTATTCATCCAGAAATCGTAATTTTGACCTGAACCAGAGAACGATCAACATCCAATTCAGTTACCCCAGAACAATTATTTTGCTATGGAAACATCGTTAAAACATCGTAAAAACTTATATTGACGACATAGAAGTATTTAAAGAGTTTCCAATCTTAAGCTAGAAAAAAGTGACATTTAGCGACCCCTTTTAAAAACAGACTTTTTCAAACAATTTTTGTCCAAAAGTGCGTAATATTTTTTTTTAATTTTTATTGAATTTTTTTTTTAGTGCGTGATATTTTTTTAATTAACCAATTTGAATAAATATTTTTTATGAACACTGTGATGCATATTTTTCTCTAATTTTATTTTTCTGCTGTTGTCAAGGGTTCTGAACACATATGTAAAATGTTAGCAATTTAAGAGGAGCAAACACTTTCTGTTGAGTAAGTTTTAACCTGAGCTAGTTTTTTTTTTTTTTTTTTTTTAACTTGAAACGATTATTGGCGAATTCGAACCTGATTGGTAGGGCGTTTAGGCTCATGACTAAGTGGTCTTGAGTTTGATCCCTGTCGCCCGAGAACTTGTAGTAAATGGTGACTGGTGCACATTTATGGGTCCACCCTATAAACGAGCTGCGACGTGTGTGTGCTGAATTCGTATTGCTCGTCGTAAATGGCACCACTGAAAAACAAGAAACGCACCCTCTGCCCTATATTCGCTAGGTTTCACCAAGCAGGCTTGTTGATATTGGCAAATAGCATTGGAAACACCAACAACATTGCAAATTTGACTTTTTGAAAATGTTCAGTTATACCATTTAAGACTAATCGTGCGTTTTAATGAACGATTAAAGTTTCAAGTTCTGCAAATAAAATAAAAATAAAACAAATGTCGTAAAAAAAAACTTATGCTCAACAAAAGGATTTTTAATTTCTTACAAAAAATATTTTTACTGCAAAAAAATTTTTTTTGTGTCTTAATGAATGCAATTTAAGCATATTTTTATGAAAATATCGCATTTTATAAAATTTCTATGCTTGGTCCAGAAAGGGCTAAAAAACAAAAACCTTCTAAAAAAAACTTCTAAAAAAAATTTTTTTTTAGAACTTTAAAAAATGTACTATTTTGCAGATTTTGTAGATAAAGAATTTTAGTCTAGGTTTACGGCTTAGTAAAATAGCCAATGAGCACACATGTCAACAATAACTTGATAAAATTCATGCAAAATTGTTCTCTGTTTCGTGAGTTATGGTGTCAGCTACGTAGATGTTAAGTTTCATGTAACAAAATATCCCTTAAAAATATACAAGAATCAAGTCCAAATAATTTATCAGGAGTCTCATGGAAATTCACAGAAAATTAAGAACGGAAAATTTCTTTAAAAATACTGAATATTCGGAGGTTCAGTATTTGTACAGTTGAAAAGTAAGTAAGACTTCTCAAATTACTTTCCGGTTTTTAAGCCATAAAAGAACGCTATACCACGTGAGAAACGATTTATGTCGAATTCTGTTTCAGCTCCAATAGTACTTTGAAATTTAAAGCTTAGAGAAAAGTGAGTTCAGGTTAACCTAAGGTAAACCATGAGATTTCAAATGCTGAAAAATATCAAATATCAAAATGCAAACAAATTATGGCAGGATTGTATCTCTTCTGCTCACCTCAGAATAATCCTACAATAATTTGTTGGCATTTCGATACTTTGAAAAACATTTTCAACATTTGATACTTCATGGTTTACACCAAAGGTGCGCAAACTTTTTTCGACTGCGACCCCTTTTGTAGAGAAAAAATTTCTGGCGACCCCTAGAGATAAATGTTCACAAATACGATGTATATTTCGTGCATTTCTTTCGCTTCATCGAATAAAAACATCATCATATTTGACTCATATTAATTTATTTATAATTTTAAGAAAATACTTTTTGTATAGCACAAAAATCAGTAAATTGCCCTTTAATGAGATGTATGTGGATGCAAGTTTCTAATTATCTTATCGATGTTTGGATGTATGTTGCTAATTGCAATTAGCATATCATCTTCAGGGTTTAAAAGCGAGCGGTATTTAGTTTTTATTGAAACTAGTTTGCTAAATCCAGTTTCACATAAATACGTTAATGCAAATTGTATTGACACTCTGATGGCATTCTTGCTTAAAACGGGATATTGTTTTCCACGGATAGCCTAAATTTTTGACAAAGCTGAATCTTAAACTGATTTCGAAGAGTATAATCACTAATTAGATCTATCAATTGCTCTTTCTCACTAATTTGAAGAGTTGAACTGCATTTGTCAAAGGAAAATGGATCACGAATAAAACCAAGATCGTTCTCATTAAAATCCTCGAATCTTCACGAAAAAATTTTCTTTAACTTTTCAATGTAATTGGAAATGATGTTTTTAAATGTAAATATATCTATATTATTTTCCTTGATAAAATCGTTAAAGCAAGGGAACATGTCGGTGTTGTTTTTATTCAGTTCAGTTTGCCAGAGACTAAGCTTATTCTTAAAAGCTTGAATTTTACTGGCTGCAGTTATGATAGTTGAATTCTCACCCAGCAAGCTCAAATTTAAGTCGTTAAGTTTTTCGAAAATATCAACTAAATAGCTCAGCTTCCCTAGCCAAACTTCATTGATATAATAACTTGTTAATCTATGTTTCTTTTCGATTGAAAACATGTACACTTAATTTCTCAAATCAAATATCCGTCGTAGTATTTTTCCACGTGAAAGCCATCTGACTTCGGTGTGCAACAGTAATCTCTCATACGTTGAGCCCATCTCATTGCAAAGTATTGAAAAGAGACGACTGTTGTGGCTGTTGCATTTAATGTAGTTAATTGAACTAACAGCGTCTTGTAATACGTTGTGCAACTCTTCATCCATATCTTTTGCAACAAGAGCTTGCCGATGAATCATACAGCGATTAAATACCATATGAGGCTCCACCTTCTGAATTAAGCCTCTGAGCCCTTTATTCGAACCTGTTAATGCTGCAGCACCATCAGTGCAAACAGCAACACAGTTTGCCCAGGTAAGGGACTTTGTTTCGAAATATTCATTTATTACTTCGAATATTTTTTCTCCAGTTGTTTTTCCTTCCAAACTTTTGCAACATAAAAACGTTTCTGTTATATCTTCATTAAAAATAAACCTAAAGTAAATGATTAGTTGTGATATTTTAGTGATATCGGTTGTCTCGTCCAGTTGTAAAGCAAATACAGATTAATTTTGTATGCGTTTTATGACTTCTTACTCGATATTTCGTGACATTTCGGAAATCCGCTGAGACACGGTATCTCTTGGTAATGGTACTGTTTTTAGTTCATTTCCATATTTATCACCATGCATAATTGATGTCATCTTAGTTGCTGCAGGAAGGATAAGGGATTCTCCAATTGTATGGGGTTTCATTGTTTTTCCCATTAGATAAGAAACTTTTAAAGAAGCTCGTAATGCTTTCTGGGGTATTGTTGTAAATTTCTTTAAATGCGCATTTTGAATTTTCAGATTTTCAGCTCGTCTTTGTAAAAAATCGGCATGTTTATTTTGAAATTCTTTATGTTTAGTTTCCAGGTGCCTTTTTAATTTAGCTGGTTTCATGCTCTCATTTGCTAATTTTTCGTTGCAAATGACACATATCGGGCGTTCTTCATCATCAACAACACAAAATGTAAAACCATACTTAATAAATTCCTCATTGTATTTTCTTATTTTTNAGGAATAAAATTATTAAATTAAGATTTATTTAATAAATAAAATTAATCCAACTTGTTGTTGTAGTTCATTTACGTCGCACTAGAGCTGCACAATGGGCTATTGGCGGCGGTCTGGGAAACATCCCGGAGGATGATCCAAAGACATGCCATCACAATTTTGATCCTCTGCGGAGGGGATGGCACTACCCGCTTCGGTAGCCCGACGACCTGCACGCGAAGTCGAGCACTTTACGGTAGAACAGTTTAACGAGGACCAATACCACACACCCTCGGTCCCTACGCAGGCTGATCCAAGTGGTCACCCACCCGCACACTGACCGCAGCCAGTGATGCTTGACTTCGGTGATCTGATGGGAACCGTGTCTTAACGATCAGTCCACTGCGGGACAAAATTAATCCAACAGTAATATTAAAGAAAAAAAGATTAAATTAATATAATAAATTAAGATTATCTGATACACCATTTGTGCCAGCAATAAAATGAACTTATGCGATACCTATTCTCCGATTCGAACCAGCACAGTGCAGCGCATGAGTCAGTAGCTTTTGCCTCTGACTCATTTAAGCCATTTGGTTGAAATTGAAGTGCATGCGCTTTTAGTATGAATGTTCGACCCTTGTTTCTGATGATGGTTTTTGCTTGCTTCCTTACAGTTTTTTCCCCAGTTTCGATAAGATTTCATTATTTATTTGGCTAGGTACGCGGGCGAAGTAGTTCTTTACAGTAAATCATTTATTAATAATCAATTTATTAATCATTTATTAAGAAATAGTTGATTTTCCTTCATCGTTTGTATATTGCTGCCACCAACAATTTTGGTTAACATAAAGAAGTGTCGATAATACAGTGCCACGTAATTGAAGGTTAGATTTGTTCAACAGCTGTCGAATTCTTAACTACCCATGCGTATAACAAAGTTTTATTTAATGAGGGAATGGAACCTATCCGTTAGCGGGAGCATTGGAAAAAAAATAATCCTGACAAACAAAATAAAGATTTGTCATTTTTCACGAACATCAAAGACAAATTTCTGAAGGCACCTTCGATCTTAGATTTACTAGCAGCCTCATCACGAAAATGCGACGATGGTTTGATAACGTCTTATACTATATCAAAATTAATTGCTAAATCTGGGAAAGCTCATACCAACGGCAAAGAGTTGTTACTGCCGGCTTTCAAGGAAGTTTTAAAATCAGTTTTGCACCATCCAGTCTCATCCAATTTAATCAAAAATATCCCTTTAACCAGCGATACAGTAAGGTGACGATTGATGAGATGGCTGAAGACGTTGAAGTTTTCTTATACAAACTTTCGATATCCAACGAATTTTCCCTTCAAGTTGATGAATCAACCTTGCGAAGTAATGCAAGCTTTACTGTTGGCGTAGGTCCGGTTTATGAAGGAAGAAAAATATTCAAGAGATGATTTTTGCTTGAATGTAGATACCAAAGGTGAATCTATTTTTAATACTGTCAAAGATTATTTTAAGGAGAAAAACAGTCCTCTTGCGAATATTATGTTGGTTGCCACTGATGGAACTCCTGCAATAGTGGGTCTACAGGGTGGGTATTGAAGAGGGAGGAACCAGATATTTTAGTTGTTCATTGTGTGATTCACATACATCATAGAGTAGGGAAAAAAATCTCGGTGACTGTTTGCATCAGTCATTGCAATATGTCCATATCTGCTGTTAACAAAATTCGCAATAATGCTCTCAACGATTGATTATTCAGACAGCTGTGTAAATAAATGATGAAGAATATCGCGTGCTATTACACAGAGAGTCACTGGCCACCCAAAGGCGCCTGCCTCAATAGGTTTTCGAATCTTTTCGACTCTGTGCTTGAGTTTCACGAAGACAGAGATGTAGCTATGAGAGACAGAATGATAGAATTTAACATTGACGTTGACTGCTTTATTTGCAAAATTTAATGGCGTTAATTTACAACTTCAAGCTCAATTTTATCCCAACGAAATCGGTTATTTCTACCTTTCTAAAAAAATTCATGAAAACAGAATTTTGGTAGGAATGATTTCAACCAATTTCCAATTTTATCGTATCCTAAAAAGAATGACGAAATTCTCTCTGGTGATACACAAGAATATTGTCTCCTTGTACCATAACACCTTGACTATTTTTTCATGGATTTTTCGGACTGTTTTAGAGATGTTTTGTCCTTGGAAGTCCCTCAATCGCTTATGAACCCTTTTGTGAATATTGAAACAGCAGCGGTTCACATTCAAAAGGAATTGGTCGAATTTTCAACTAATGAAGCTTTAAAATGGTGATCGTCTCACAGAACTTTGGCTTCAATGTAACGTCAGTGGCCTATACCCTGGACTGTGGACTAACGTCAAAAATTTTCAATTGCCATTCCTTTTTCCTACCTTATTGAACATGGATTCAGTGCTGTTACGGATCCAGTCATAGAAAGAGAAATCGATTCGAAATCGTGCAACGAATAGCGTCTTCACCTCACTAAAAATATTGAACCGAACGTTAAGAAACTGGCTCTGAACCATCAAGTACAATCATCCCATTGACATAGTTACTTGATTGTTTCATTGATACTACTTTTTAGTGTAAAGAAGTTATTTTTGTCTTTTTTTTAAATTATGTCATTAAGAGCAAACGACTCTTTTTAAGCATAAGTTTATTTGTTGTATTTTTTTTTTCATTACCGTATTTATTTTGATTATGACAATTAGACTGCTGTTGTTAATTTACGTCGCACTAGAGCTGCACAATGGGCTATTGGCGACGGTCTGGGAAACATCCCGGAGGATGATCCGAAGACATGCCATCACAATTTTGATCCTCTGCGGAGGGGATGGCACCCCCGCCTCGGTAGCCCGACGACCTGCGCGCGAAGTCGAGCACTTTGCGGTAGCACAGTTTAACGAGGACCAATACCGCACACCCTCGGTCCCTACGCAGACTGATCCAAGTGGTCACCCACCCGCACACTGACCGTAGCCAGTGATGCTTGACCTCGGGGATCTGCTGGGAACCGTGTCTTAACGATCAGTCCACTGCGGGACGACAATTAGACTGCAATTACCTGCCAGGTGAAAAGTAACAAATTAACGTACACATTATTTAAAATAAATAAATATTTATTTTAAATAAGAATTTAATAAAAATTTAAATCGGCACACACATCTCGTCCCCATGCTCTAAATAACTGGATTTTCAACAAAGGGGGGCGTTGATATGTTTTTGGCTCCTTAAGGGGGCGGCAATGTTGAAAAGGTTGAGAATCTCTGATCTAGAGTAAACCATGATATTTCAAATGCAGAAGAAAATGTCCTCAAAGTATGAAAATACAGATAAATTATGGCAGGACTGTTTGCTCTCTGCTCAATCCTGAATATCCTACAATAATTTGTTTGCATTCTGATACTTGAAAAAATATTTTCAGCATTTCATACTTCATGGCTTACACCATGTTCACATGAACTCATTTTTTCTATACTATAAATTTTATTTATGTATTCATGTAGAAAAGGGATTTGTCACGGAAGATTTCTTCCGTGGTATAGCATCCTCTATAGCCTTTTCCAGTGACAACTTCCTCTGAGACTACACTGTAAAAAGTACCGGATCAAATTATGGTATAAAGTACCGGCAAATTGGGTGCATCATCGGTAAAATATTATACCGCAATTGTTAAAGTAATATTTATTTAATTAGAGTGATTCGGTGATTTTACGGTAATTATTACGGTAAAAATGAGGGTTTATCAGATTTTTTGTTACCTAACATGTTTTGATAAAATTCAATTTCACGGAAAAAAGTACCAGCATCCTCATTCGGTACTTTATAATCGGAATTTGATCCTGAATTTTTTATCGTGTACAGGGAAGATTACATTAGTGTGGAATCTAAACCAATATAACACAACTTCAAAAAGAGCAATTCAATAAGACACACAGTTTTTAGATAGTTTAATCGAACTCTGACCGAAACCGTAAAAGGCGAAGATTCTAATCACATCTCCAACATAAATGTTGATTAATTGAAGGACATGAAAGAGGGTCCCTTAGAGAAATGCTAAAAAAAGAAACAGAGTTTCTTAACACTTTGATAACGAGAAACTCGTTAATATGCGTTTGAACAGGAACTTAATTAATTTAACAAAATATTTTAACTGAAAATTTTTATAGAGTGAAATTATTGATTTATTTTCGGATATAAACACTTAAATTATGCCGTACCGCAGTGGACTGATCGTAGAAGCACGCTTCTTAGCAGGGCACCGAAGTCAAGCATCACTGGCTGTGGTCAGTAAGCGAGTGGGTGACCACTTTGATCAGCCTGCGTAGAGTCCGAGGGTGCGGGGTATCGGTCTTCGTGATACTGTTCTACTGTAAAGTGCTCGACTTCGTGCTCAGGTCGTCGGGCTATAAAAGGTGGAGAGCCATCCCCTCTTCAGAGGATAAAAGTTGTGATGGCATGTCTTCGGATCAACCTCAGGGAAGTTTCTCAGACCGTCGCCAATAGCCCATTTTGCAGCTCTAGTGCGACGTAAATAAAGTACCTACCTACCTTTATTCCAAAAGTAGAGGATAAAACAATTTCATTCCCATAATTGATGAAATAATAAGGAAATCTATGCAAAGATATCACTGAAAAAATATCTGTTTTGCATTTGCTGCAAAATTCTAGAATGTTTCAAAATTGTATGCTTGCATCGTGGGTAAATCGTGGTATTTGCTTATTCAAAAACCAATCAGGTTCGACACACGCATGTAACGTCGCTTATAGGCATGCAATTAAATCTGATTTAAATCACGTGGTTAGGCGTAATCACTTCACTTCTTCAGGAATTGCAAGTAATGAATTATAGTTTTACACTTTTGAAATAAAATATACTAAAGAATATATTTCTGAACCACTTACGCTGGAAGAACGTTCCACTCACGTCAAGAGGTTTTTGTCATCGTGTTCCACGCGTTGTTGGGCAACATCAAAGAAATTAAGGAGACGTTTGTGATTCGCATAACAGAAATGGAAAAAAAAAATTCAAATTTCTATTAAGCATTGAATGATTAACGTTTCACGGTGAGTTGTATTCTACTGTTTTGGTAAGCGCATCCAGGAATTTCTTGTCAACACAAGTGGTTATAAATGTAACTCTAGGAAAACCCAATATTTACCTATAGTTTGCAAACTATAATAGATAGAATTATAGTTTGCATCATGTTAATTCGTATGAAATATTTGTGTAATAATATTTTATCTACGTAATTAACGTAATAAGAAACTATTTCAATGCAAATTATTACTCGAAAATCTTTTATTTTCAACATCTGCAGTAAAATGTCCGATGATTTCGAAATTTCATCGTTATATTTTTGGAATAAAATATGCTTAAAATATTATTTCTTAAAGATAGGAAATCCCAAGAATTACCGTTGAAATTTGAACATCGTAAATTATAATGAATAAATTCTATTGAAATTTTTATAACGAAACCATTTTATCTACATATTTTGCATGACAAAAACCATTTTTATGCAAATTATCTGCGAAATAATTGAAAACAAAAAGTAAATTAGAATTTCTACACTTATAAAAATGTAATTCACAATGTAAAATAAAACTTTGAAGGACAGATTTTGTTTTCAAAAATATAACAAACGATAAAGCTGAACGATTTATAACCAGAATGTCAGTATTGTATTACTAAAATATAATACTTTCTGTAGAAACTTTACTGTATTTCGATTCATTTATAAAGCTATAATTAACGAAAACAAAATTCTCTTTGAAAGAAAGACGTCCCTTTTTTTATTAAAATTATGAAATATCCTCATAACATTATTTTTCATCGAGAAGAATAAGGAAAATGCAAAACAAATAACACTAGCTTCTTTATCCCTAGACATCAACTCCTCCCTCAAACATATCAGTATTATGTAATTATTGCAACTTGGGAAAAAATGAGCTATAAGTTAAACGTTCATCAGCCTCATAGGAGACAAAAGATGGGTGTTTGAGACAGTGAAGGTTAAGGTTAAGTGCGAAGTGTTACAAAACTCAAATAAACAAAGAACGTCTGTGTTCCAATTCAAAATAAATTTTGTGGAATTTTTTGTTTTTTGAACAGGGCCACACTTTTTGTCGCTCATTTAATAATGGAACGGAAGCTTGCTCAGTAAGCATGAAGATTTGGAATTTGTTACGCTACGCCAGATTGTTACAAATGAGGTTTCATCGCTTTCCCATTTTTCAAAGAGATTCGTTTTAAATGGTTTCGCGTCATTGCTTTGTGCTTCAAAAAGAAGGATTCACCTTGATATATCCGGCGCTGAACTTTCGCTATTGTTTCATTATCTTCTTCAAAAATGTTATTCATCAAAATGATTTTTAGCTGAAGACACACACGCAGCGTATGCTTGTTCATTGTTATGTCTACAACACATGTGGTCTGTAGCTCAATACTTTTGCGACATCAGTCTAAATCAATACGATTTCTTGGAATTATGCTTGTACGCTGAGAAAAAAGTATGGTCAAAACTACCAGAAAAGGGTAAAATTTACCATGTTTCTGGCTCTATGAGAACATCAAAAAATTCGGTAATATTTCAAAAACGAACTCTGCTAATGGTTTTAGTAAAATTAAAAACAAAATTTAGTTTTATAATGTGTGATAAAATTTTATCAGATTTCCTTAGAGCATGTGAGAGAGAGTATGCAAGACATCACTAGAGCTTTTTAAATGAGTAAATGTGAGCATAAAACCTTTTAATCGGTTAAATTCTTCATTAAAAAATGTTTCATCGCAATGAAGAGGTTGTGAAAATTCTTCATTTATTGTAAATAATGTTTTAGAATAATTTCAGTATTCGGATTAAATAGTCACTGCGCATGCATATTCACTACCTTGGCACTGAAATGATTATCACTTATAAATGTATTATATATGTGTTTTTAGTTTTTCTTAAGAAAATAAAAGATAAGAAAAAAAACTTAACAATATTAATTTGATTTACACAAATTCTCCAATTTATTTTGTCATAAAACTTTCCAATAGCTAAAAAAAAAAAATTTAAGCAGATTTTTAAGTTAAATTAGAATATAAATAAAATTGAATTAGTTTTCAGCGGAAAATGAAAAAAAAACAAAATTTGCAAAAGATGAAAATTTATGTTTCTTCTTTCTTATTGAAATTTACATCAGAATTTTTTTTATTGTTCATGTTTCCTTTGAAATGTTTTGCATTGCGATTTTATTAATAAAAAAAAACCTTAAAATTATTTTGAAATTGAAAATAGATTTTAATACTTTTTAAATAATACTTATACTGCCACTTGTCTACAGCTGTTTTTGCTAATACTGTTTTTAAAAAAAAACTAAAAGTTTTAATGCTATTTTAAATTGAAATTATTATTTTTTCAAGAAATTGTTAAGCAGTCTAAAAATGCTTTAAAAATTTCCTGTAAACAAGTTAAAGTAAAATAGATGTCTCGAATTTCACGCAATCATATTTCATTAGTTTGAGATTTATTGTTTTGTTACAGAAAAGAAAACATGAAAAAATTATCAGGGGAAAAATTTCAGAACATTTTATTTTTAAAATGGGGAAAAAAGTCATTTACTTTTATCTCGCGAAAATATTACTTAACTTTTTAAATGATAAAAAATCGCTGCTTTGTAAAGATTTTTATCGCTCGATTCCTACTCCCTTTGAAACCTTAATCAATTTTGAGTTAGTCGGAAAAACTTTTATTTTATTGCAGAAATGGCAAAATTCATGTATTTTTCAATAAATTTTGAACCTGTTTATTGCAGCTTCATAGCAGTTTCGGAAGCACACAATAGAAATACAGTATATCTTCAGAACCGATGGATTTCTACGCATTTGCACATGCGTCAAATCTGCTTTGAATAAAACAAAATAAGCATGCGATTAGATGAAAGATATTGTGTTTTTCTTCATAGTTAATGCTCGCATAATAACTTCTAAAGAAGCAAATCTCAACGTATCAACCCTTTCTGATTATGGAATTCTTCTGTTAATGCTCGCACATGAACTTCTAAAGAAGCAAATCTCAACGTATCAAATCCTTTATTAAAGTAGAATTGTTCTGTTAGTGCTCTATAAGAACTTTTAAGGAAGCATATCTTAGCGTATTAACCCTTTCTCATAAAAGAATTATTCTGTTAATGCTTGTATATGATCTTCTAAAGAAGCAAATCTCTACGTAACAACCCCTTCTTATAGTAAAATTGTTCTGTTAATGCTCGCATATGAATTTCTAAAGAAGCAAATCTCAACGTATAAACCCTTCCTTATAGTAGAATTGTTCTGCTAATGCTGGCATATGAACTTCTAAAGAAGCATATCTCAGCGTATCAACTCCCTCTCGAAGTAAAATTGTTCCGGAGTGGTAGTTATTGCTTTTGAAAAGGAACACTATTAAGTGATTTCTTATTTTTCTTTTGCATATCATACTAGTTTTTAAAAAAAACATCACATTAGTTGCGTCACAAAATCAGTTTAAGTGATAAAGGGTTAAAGAGATTATTTTTAATCTGTTACGAAGTCGAAATATATAATTAAAAATATCTTTGAACTTTTAAATATTTCATATCGTAAATGCTCTTGAAAGTGACGTGAATGATATACGTCTCCATAACTAAAAAAAAAAAAGAAGAAAGAAAAGATTTATTCAAATAAGAGGTATTCTTAACTAGATCTGAGGTGTTTCGATAATTTTGCGATTTTTTTTTTTATGTTTATCATTTAAAAAAGTCTACTATCTCAAGTTTGAACACTTAACAATACATTCGAATTATGTTTTTCCACATTACGTTGATAACAAGAAAGGCACTTTTTTATTGTTAAATTGAAGATAAATGTTAAAGCGATAAATAACAGGAAGTATAATTCAACCCTTTTCAAAATTTTCAAGCAAGCTGCGCAGGCAATATTATTCCTTGCTGCAAATTTTATGCCTATGCTGAGTTTTCTGTATTACCGCTCTGTAACCCTGCTTTTAAAAAATTTTCACCCTCGACAGTAAGTATAAATCATTGTGCATAAATATAAATTCAGAACTTGTTTTCTTTTCTACTTTTACTTCTTAAAATGTAGCAAATTAATAATCTCAAAGTATTATAAATCTGATTTTAAGTCATTTCTATGTTATAAAAATACATATTTAATAAAAAATCAGTGTAAAAATAAGTGCTAGCATATAAACTTTTATATTAGATACTAGACAGAGTATGCACTCTCTCGTAATATCACGCAGGCTCACGTACTCAAAATCTGCGCAAAACTACAAAACGTGCGCAAAGCCTACAGTAGGATGCTGCAAGAGAGGACGAAATCTCACTGTTAAAGGTTTTAAGAATTTGTCTGAATAAAATATTTTTTTTAAAAAATTAATAAAAGAAATTTTTGGAAATCAGGAAAAATCTTGTATGTATCTTGAATAAGAAAATCTAAGTTAAAATTGTAAAAGACTAAATTAAACAATGCAAATTTAAATTAAACTTGTGCAATATCTATAAATTTCATGTCATAAATCAAAAAGATGTCAAACGCTGTATCCTTCATGAGACTGTGCCAAAAACAAAATCCTGATTTATTATATTAAAAGAAAACTAAATTAGGAAACAGTATGGATGAATACGATTGAAGATATGTTACAACATCAAGAATTCAAGATGAAGTTGCCTTTTAATGATCTACAAGCCATTAAAAAATTTTGTTGAGAAATAGAAGATGATTAATTTTTTTAACAATATATCCAACAAACAGGATATCCAAAATTTGCATATGAATAGTGTTACTTTCAAGTAATTCACTGGGCATTAGTAACATACTATGAGGTATTGGATACCCGATATAAAAGGGAGCATAATTTTCTCTACCCGTTTTCAACCATTCTCAACCCCATATGAAAGGGAGCATAACTTTAAGTAAGTCCAATTTAGTTTTGAATAAGAGTGTGCAAAAAAAGCTTTGTTTTTAATGCTGAGAATCTGGCTTTTTGTTCTTTAATTTACTAATCAAAATTAATAATTAAAGTTTATAATTAAAAAAAACATATTTTTAATATATTTTTTCATTCAAATAGGTCGTTCAAAAATGCATACATTTAAATAATTATATTAAATTATTCAACGCATTTATTTTATCCTGAAAAATTCATTAATATATTTTCGCAACTTCATGAGTTTTGAGCTAGTACATACATTATAAGAAAGTAAAACAACATTATTACCAATTAACTTGATCAAATAGAAATATGTGAGCCAGGATAGCCTGGTTGGTCGGGTGTTGTGCCCATGTCCAAGAAGTCTTGAGTTCGATTTTCCGCCGGTAGAAGACAATGTACAAAATGGTGACTGGGGCGCACTAAATCTCTTTGGGTCACAAAGTCCTCCAAGTTCCCATAACAAATCAATATCTCTGTGGATACTGGATCGGAGATCGATCGTGCTCTGGCTCAGTTTAAAATTAAGATCTGCAGATGGATGAATGATGTGTGAATCATTGTGTCCTCCCTGTAAAATGGGCTGTGACGTATGTGTGTGACAGACGTCGAATACTTGGCCATAGATGGCGCCATGAAGCAGCGCACCCTTCCTGCTTTATTGGCATACGACAACAGCAATAACAAATATAAATATGTAATTTAAATCGTTATAAATGAACCATTTTTTCGATCTCATAATAATATTTTTGTGGACAAGATGCATAGAACATTTAACATGGACATGCAAAGAACATTCACCGTTTCTCATGTTAGCTAATAGACGTGTTATTGAATGAAAATTTTATCGTAAAATAGAAGAGTAAATAAGGCAATAGTCAAAGATAAATCTTCTTGAATAACTCAGAATTAAGAAAATTTCTTTTCTTAGAATTTAGAAGTTTAAGAAATTCTTTCCTAAAATTAAATTCTTGAAAGATAGTGTTGAGATATGTATATTTATATTCAGCGCAAAGCATATGTTGAAAAACGTGACTTATATAATATATTATATAATTCATGTGTTCAACACACCGTAGAATTTTGTGAGATGGAAATACATATCCCTAGCCATGTTCATCCCATTTGTCATATCTATTTTTTTTATTGTGATTACTCATGAGTGTAATTGAATTTTTATTCTCGCATTTTTATTTATAAATGAAGTGTAATCAATAAACGGTAGGTATTAATTTTTTGATTTGCTATCTTTGCAGATAGCAAATCAAGATATTGATCTTAGATCTAAATCTCAATCTTATGTTGTATTTAAAAAAAAAAGAACTTTTTGAAATTGTAAGCTTCTATTTGTCATATCTGTTTTGTTTTTTTTACATTCTGATTACTCATGTGTAAATGAATTTTTATTCTCGCAGTTTCATTTATAAATGAGATGTAATCAATGAATGGTAGGAATTAATATTTTGATTTGCAATCTTTGTAGGTAACAAATCTAAATATTGATCATAATCTAGAAATTAATCTTAGGTTATACAATTTTTTTTTTCAAACTCCCCAATTTTAGACTTTTAAAAAGGAAAAAAAAATAATTTAAAATTCTAAGCTTCCATTTGTCACATCTATATTTTTATTGTGATTACTCATGTATGAATGAATTTTTATTCTCGCAGTTTTATTTAAAAGTTAAGTGTAATCAATGTTGTATGATATATATTAATTTTTTGATTTATCTTTGCAGATAGTAAATCAAAGTATTTATCTTAAATCTAGATCTCAATCTTATGTTGTACCAAACAATTGTCAAAGTAAACTCTCAAATTTCAAGCCTTCGAAAAAGAAAAACTTTTTAAAATTCTAAGCTGTTCCAAAAGACTTTTCCGACTATTGTTTTATTTACTCTTCAATAAACTGTTTTGCCAAAATACATCAGGATTGATGTTTCATTTCTTTTTGGCTCACAAGAACAAATAGCAATTTCATAGTTTCTCAGTGAATTAAAATCCAGTCATTATTAACGGATATAATCCAAACATATTTTTCATTGCTAATAATAATTGTTTTCAGACGTCCTATCCTGTAAAAAAATAAAAATAAATAAAATTAAAATACCAATCTCGCAGTTTTATTTAAAAGTTAAGTGTAATCAATGTTGTATGATATATATTAATTTTTTGATTTATCTTTGCAGATAGCAAATCAAAATATTAATCTTAGATCTAGATCTCAATCTTATGTTGTACCAAACAATTGTCAAAGTAAAACTCTCAAATTTCAAGCCTTCGAAAAAGAAAAACTTCTTAAAATTCTAAGCTGTTCCAAAAGACTTTTTCGACTATTGTTTTATTTAATCTCTTATAAACTGTTTTGCTAACATGCACCAGGATTGATGTTTCATTTCTTTTTGGCTCACAAGAACAAATAGCAATTTCATAGTTTCTTTGTGCATTAAAATCCAGTCATAATTAACGGATTTGATCCAAATATATTTTTTACTGCTAATAATTGTTTTCAAACTTCCTATCTATAAAAAAATAAATAAATAAATAAAATTCAAATATCAATTCCTTTCAAGGTTAAGTAAATATTCACCTACAAAAACCTACATGCCAAGCATCAATCCCTGACATTCACCTAAATACAGTAACAAAAAAACTTTTTCTGAATGAAATGAAATAAACAAATTAAATGAAATAAACTAGGCGACATAAAAATGTTGAAAACCTTCGATAAAGGAAAGAAATAAGGAATTGCAAACGTTTAAACAGAAAAATAAATAAAATAATATAAAGTGGATACCGCGTGGTTGGATACGGATCACTGGTTAAAACATACAAAGCGTATTTGCTTGCATACCAACCCAATTATCGTCCATTCATTCTAATACACCCACCCCTCCCAATAATTCTTTTTTCACTTTTCGATTTTTTTTCCTTCTGAACACCGGATGTTAGCGGTCATGTTTTTGTGCGAGGGCAAGGAGCTCAAAATTCTAAACAGGTACGAACGTGCTAGGCCTTCTAGAAAATTCGATTGTTCGATGTTCATTTAAGTTGAGAGTAAGTAAAGAATATTTGTTTTAATTGATCAGTGAGAGCTTTTTGAAAATTAAGAATAGGAGACTATTTAGGTTGCTTCCGAATGTTCTAATTGTCGCCAAAGAGATTTTTCATTCTTTTATAAATTATCTGTAATTTAAAAGAGTACGTAGCTCTAACTTTACTTTGTAAATGCCTATTTATGAAAGACGTAACAGATTGTTTAATGGATCATATGCTTTTAATTTATAATTTGCTTAACTGCATTTTGGCGATTGTTGCGCCAAATACAATCGCCAAGGTGCCAAATATGTTACAAGCTTTCAAATTTTAAAAATTGAAAAAATTTGAAAAAAACATGTAGATGTTTGCCCAGGGTGACTACGAGTTATACCTTTCGAGTTGGTCCCTTTCTGTGATGTCTGATGTGTTGTTAAGTTTCTTGTGGGCGATTATTCTGCCACAGATCGCGATACGGAAATCTCCCCCATTTTCGTCAATTTAATTTCGAACTTTAAGTACTGCCGAATTTAAATAACTCTGTATTGTTAATTCGTCTGAACTGAGCTTAGATCATTCAGGGCAGCTCAGAAAATTATCTTATATAAACAAACGTTTTATGAATTAAATCGTTGATTCGAATTTTGATTATTAAAATATAAAAAATCTGCTTCTATATATTTTAGTTTCGAAAAAGAAAACAGATTTGAATATGTTTAAGTCATTAGTTTAGAGACTCATTATCGTATTAATGCAATGAAAACAGAATATTCTTATATATATATGAAACATGGGGAATTTTAAACAAAAACATTTTCTGCACATTTTGAAATATCTGTATCAAGTATTTACGAAATAATGATACCATTCATTTGATATGTAATAACAGTCACTTTATATTTGAATTTTAAATTATTTCTTATCAAAAATCCTAACTAAATTTCTATTGCTAAAAAAAAAAAAAAAAAAACTAGGCTAAGTTTTATCAAATAATCAAGTGTGCATATTAACCTGAAATTGTTAATGAACGTTGAAATCATAACATTTTTCTTAATTACTATGATATAAAAAGAGACCAAACATATTAATTTTATCGTTCAACTTCATCATGAGTACAAGCAATAGCACGGTTTCTAAATTCTCTGTTCATGGTCTTTCCAACAGTACTAGTAGTTTGTTTGCAAGGAGAAACTGTACACTACAATATGAACGTTGTTTTTTTTTNTTTTTTTTTTTTTTTTTTGCTGATTCAGCCTCAGTGCATTAAATAATATAATTTTAATAGATATGTAAGAACAGTTGAAAATAATGAGAAATCAGTTATAAAATCATTAAAAGTTGATTTTCCAATCATCCTTCTGAGCTTTGAAAGGTGACAAGATTTTTAAATGTTTTTGTATTTTTAACGGAATCACCTTACAATTAATAATGCATCATAACAGATAGTACAGTTATATTTAATAAAATAAAAATTTCATATGACAGTTAGTATGTCATTTATTACAATTGTTTTAAAAATATTAACGTTCTGATCATCAACGTACTGCACTGTCAGATCAAAATTATTCTCCTTGCTTTAGCTTTTTGATTTTATTCTTTAAGAAACGTATTAAAATGAACTATATTTTTAGAGCTGCTTAGAGATTTATTTAAATTATATTTGAATAATTTGAATGTTATTTCATTTTAAATTACTTAGATCCATGCTATGTAAGTGAAACTTAATCTTTCAAACATGTAATGAATAAAAAGTAATAAGCAATTTAAAAAACAAGAAAATAATAATCACTTTCGGTTTGCTGGTTAGATAAATGATAGATTTGAATAACTTACACTAATTTTTGATAAAAAGAATTACTCGATTATCGCAGATTTGACGAAATAGAATATAAATAGTTGTTCATAACAAAATAAGCTTTTTGAATCAGTGGAATAGTTGAATTTGATGAGAATACTTGGTTCAAATTATTGTCTAAATTTGCTGAAAAAAATAATAATTACCTACAACATTCTCACATCACATATTCCCTGAATATAAATAAAATTAATAGAATATTGTAATTTCCAAAAAAATTACTTTCCCTGCCTAACTTATCCAAATCATTAGATTTGAATCAGTTACATGACACACCAAAAAATTGTGTATGCAAAAATATATTTAATTGACAAATTCAAATAAAATTATTTTGAATCTTGAACTGCTGATTCAAATCAATTAAATCAATATGGGATGAGATTGAACCAGCATTCTATGAAATGAAATGAATTAATGCTGAATAAAAAAGGAATCAATATTGTACGCTGGAGAAATAATATGATAAAAACTGTAAGAATATGGTAAAATTTACCATGTTTTTGGCTCCATGAGAACATTAAAATTTTGGTATCTTTTGCCGAAGCATAATATCTTAGAGTTAGAGCAGGTAAGAAAGAGCATGTAAGAGAGAGCATGTGAGATACCAATAGAGCTTACTAAATGTTTGGTAATAAGAACTATAATTTTAAAAACCACAATGTCCGGTAAACCGTTATCAAATGAAAGGAAAAGTTACAAAATGAAAGGTTTAAATACCATATATTTTAGTTTTATTAACCAGAACAACTTTTTTCTTACCAAAACTACACTAAGGTAAAATTAAAAAAAAATAAATTAGTGTATGAATCAAATGAACCGCCAATATGGCAATTTATTTACTAATTTTTACATTCGTGAAGAATACACTGATTTCCATTATTAATTCAAATTCAATATAATTAAGATTCAAATCAACCTATCTTTTAAAACTATCTCAACTCTAAACCGAATTCCTTAAAGCGAGCACGATTTAAATGAACAATAATTGTATATAAAGATAATCTTGAATATTTTTCTGTTTGATATTTTCCTTTAGAAAGGAGTTTCTTTAACCTCTTCTTCACAGTCTAAATATCCTCCTGATGGTTATTTTCTTTTGGCGACTTTTTTTTATGATTTTATCGCTCCTCTAGTTTAGAAATTGAACTGTTTAAAGGCGCTCGTAGTTTGGAATAAAGGCCTGTTTGACACGGATTTACTACCAGTATTGTCTGCTCTCCGTCGTTTAAACTGTATGCATTGCAAATAATAAAATATAAAAGCACTTTCACGTTTTTTAGTTTGTTTTATGTAACTGAAAGGCGTAACGTAAACTTAATAAGCAATGGGGTTTTTCCTTTTGTTTCTAAGCAGGAAATTTCATCATGATCTGATTTACTCTTGCTTTATTTGAGAGAATTAATGAGAAAAATTATAAAAGAATTGAAAAATTGATTTAAGAAGTACTTTCAATAATATAATGCATCTAGACAATGGGGTAAATGTCAAAACGTTACAAGAGAAATGGAAAGTTAACCAAATTAGTTTTATAAAATAAATAGTATATTATGATGATCACATAAATTTTATATTATATAAAATTTAACTTTAAATAAAACGTTATATTTTATATAAAAAAAACTATAATTGAAGCTATGATGGAATTAGTTTTATAGCATTTTTTACATATAATTATAGAAAATGTGACAAAATCTAACAATTCAACGAAATCGATTTAGGTTATTGGGAATTAGCTAAAAAATATAGTTTTTTCTTTAAAAATGTAGGTTTCTTAAAAAATTGCTATTGCTCATAAATGTTTCAAAAATTTTTAGCAAAATTACATTTTTATATCAAGTTATTCTGATATTAATTATGCAAATAAAGTCAGTTTATTGACTTTTTTTTACTTCGTAATCAAAGACTTTGACAATGTTATGTGTCCTCTTTTTAATTTGATAAATGGTCTTTATTTATCAAATTAAAATTAAATGGGGAAAATTAATATCAGAGGCCATCCAAAAATGAAGCCGATTTTATTTTAACATACAAACGAATCAAAAACAAAACGTATGTAACAGATCATAATTCAAATTTCATTTTTAAACTTTAACTAAGTGTTTTCATGTCATTTGAGAATATAACAAAAATAATGATTAGATATACACTTATATTAAAAACTAAAAAATATAAAAACTAATCGTATAAAAATATTTTATTTATTGTTTTTAAATGTTTCAATTCTAATCAAAATGTGCAATGCAACTTGTCTTGGTAAACCCTCCCTGCCTAATCAAAACCTGTCATATATTTTAAGAAGCCCTCTCTTTTCTCAAGCCATAACATCATCTAGGGACGGCCCCACAAAATTGTAAATATCATTTTTAATTAATTTTGTTTTTAGTGGAAGAAATTAACTAATTTAAAAAATCACTTGAAATGAAAAAGCATATTTGTCACAATACATATTTGCATATTAAATATCATATTTATCATGCATATTAAATGGCATATTATTAAATAGCACAATGCATATTAGATAGCATATTTGTCACAATGGTCTTTGAAACAATGGATTCCCAGAAAATAAAAGATAATAAGCATTTTACATTAAATAAATAATTAATAGAAAGATCCCGAATTACTATTCTGTGGTACTTTAAAGCATGAAAAAGAAATAAATTCTTTTTAAATCTAACATGTTCTTCAGCATCTCGTTCCCACATCTCTTTTCAATTATCAAAGTTCATCTTCATGAACTTTATTCTTCCATGAAATAGAAGTTGAAGTCTTTTAACTTTTCCAAGACAAGTTTATTTTTTCTTCCCACCCAGACAGATGCAAAAATAAACCACAAACTTCTAAATTCATACATTGATTAGTAAGTGTCGATTTCAGCTGATGGTGAAAAGAAAATATATGAAGGCACTCATAAACTTTGTTTAGATTCTGCCTAGCTGTAGACTTTTACTTAATTTCCGGTTTATGTTGACCTCGTAAAAGTGAAACACTGTTTTATATTTGATCGTAAATGGTGATTGTCATTTAGTGTCTTTAGCCTGCGTGTGAAACAGTTACTAAGCTACCCATTTAGCACTTTCTCAGAAATTCTGTCAGCTTAGTGTGAGGACCTACTGAGTCGCTCGAATAAATCGTGTGGAATTATGGGTAGTGAAAAAAATCGATGGCAGTTTGTAAAACCTACTACAGTCAAACCCCGCTATAGTGAACCTTCAAGGTTTACTATAACTGGGAGTTCACTGTATCCGTACTGCAAACGATTTTAACTAATTTTTCTGAACTGATCCCTTTTTATTACACATTGTTTAAATAAATGACCAATAAAAAGAAATGCAAAAATGATTAAAAAACAATATGCAGTAACAAAACATGCGTTAACTTTTATTTTTAATACTCTTCGCCTTGCGTAGAAATAGATGGTTTTAAAAATCGGTAAATGTATTTTATATAGAAATTTCAAAATTGCCAAAAAATGAAGAAGAAAAATTTGTCGAAGACAGAAAAAAGTTCATAATATCCAATTTCCTCTCTTCTTTTGGTTCACTATATGCAAGAAAAATGTATGTATGTGTAGAACAAGACACGGG